>NW_025336480.1:16421808-16745729 GCF_004798865.1 Varanus komodoensis
GGTGTTGAGGACCTCCAGGATGTTGGTCCTGGGGGACTTCAATCTCCATGCTGGGACTGGTCTGACCGGGGCAGCTCAGGACTTCATGGCCTCCATGACGGCCATGGGGCTGTCTCAACATGTCACCGGCCCGACCCATGAACGTGGACACACTCTGGACCTGGTTTTCTTGACGGGGCAGGAAGAGGGTGGTCTGAGGGTGAGGAATTTATGTTTGACACCCCTGTCATGGTCAGATCACTTCCTGGTGAGGTTTGTGCTTGAGAGCGGCCTCTCCCTCTGTAAGGGTGTGGACCCGATTGTGTGGGTCCGCCCCCGGAGCCGGATGGATCCCTGAAGGCCCTGGGGGAGTTTCCAGCTGACAAGACTGGTGCTCCTGTCGAGGCTCTGGTCGAACTGTG
The DNA here is from genome assembly GCF_004798865.1 of Varanus komodoensis. Classification (NCBI taxonomy): domain Eukaryota; kingdom Metazoa; phylum Chordata; class Lepidosauria; order Squamata; family Varanidae; genus Varanus; species Varanus komodoensis. The sequence continues at coordinate 16,422,210 of NW_025336480.1, forward strand.
GAACGGGGAGATGACCAGGGCTGTTGACACGATCGCTCCTAAGCATCCTCTCGCGCCGGGCAGAGCCCACTCTTCCCCCTGGTATACACCTGAATTGCAGGCGATGAAGCAGGCTGGGAGACGGCTAGAGCATAGGTGGAGGAGATCACGGGATGAATCTGACCGAACACACTTGAGAGCCCATTATCGGGCCTATGCTGTGGCGGTGAGGGCGGCGAAAAAGAATTTCTTTTCTGTTTCCATTGCCTCCTCAAAATGCCGTCTGGTGGAGCTTTTTCCAGTGGTGCAAGGCCTGGTTCGTCCAGGTCCTAAGAAAGATCTGGTTCCACCCTCGAAGGCCCGCTATGACGACTTTGCCAAGCATTTCAGGGAGAAAATCGCTCAGATTCGTCATGAGCTAGACTCTACTAGTGACTCAGAGGTTTCTGGGGAGACACCAATACTGCCGTCTGGTCCATAATTAATGGATGAATTTCAGTTATTGCAGCCTGATGATGTGGACAAGGTGCTTGGATGAGTACGTCCCACCACTTGCCTATTGGACCCTTGCCCGTCTTGGTTAATAAATAATTCCAAGCACAGGATTGGGATCTGGATCTTGGAAGTGGTTAACGCCTCTCTGCGGGAGGGTCGGGTACCTGCCCCTTTAAAGGAGGCGGTAGTCCAGCCAGTCCTGAAGAAAGCATCACTGGATCCAGAGATGGCCACTAATTATAGACCAGTGGCCAACATCCCGTTTCTGGGCAAGGTGTTGGAGCGGGTGGTGGCGGGACAACTCCAAGCTCTCTTGGATGAAACTGATTATCTGGACCCATTTCAGTCCAGCTTCAGACCCGGGTACGGTACTGAATCTGCCTTGGTCGCCCTGTACAATGACCTGTGCAGGGAGAAGGACAGGGGGAGTGCATCCCTGTTGATTCTTCTGGACCTCTCAGCAGCTTTCGATACCATTGACCATGGTATCCTTCTGGATAGGCTGGCGGGATTGGGGGTCGGAGGCACTGCTTTGCAGTGGTTCCACTCCTATCTCAATGACCGATTCCAGAAGGTGGTGCTGGGGGACTATGGCTCTGCGCCATGGCAGCTATGCCATGGAGTACCACAGGGCTCCATTCTATCCCCTTTGCTATTTAACATCTGTATGAAACCGCTGGGAGAGGTCATCAGGAGGTGTGGGCTGCGGAATCATCAGTACGCTGATGATACCCAACTCTACCTCTTGTTTTCCACCAATCCAGGTGAGGCAGTGGCTGTGCTGAACCAGTGCCTGGCCGAGGTAATGGGCTGGATGAGGGCCAATAAACTGAAGCTAAATCCAGACAAGATGGAGGTCCTGTTGGTTGGCGGATCGGGCTTCGGAGAGGGTGAATTGAACCTAGTCCTGAATGGGGTTGCACTCCCTCTTAGGGACAAGGTCCGCAGCCTGGGAGTGCTCCTTGACCCAGAGCTTTCATTGGAAGCTCAGGTGACAGCGGTGACACAGAGCGCTTTCCTTCAGCTTCAGCTGATCCATCAGCTGCGCCCCTACCTGGAGTACGACTGCCTGGAGACAGTGACACACGTGCTGGTGACTTCCCGCCTTGACTTCTGTAACGCGCTCTACGTGGGGCTACCCTTGAAGACGGTCTGGATACTTCAGTTGGTTCAAAATAGAGCTGCTAGGTTGCTGACAGGGACTGGGCGTTATGTTCACATGACTCCAGTCCTCCGTCAGCTTCACTGGCTTCCCACTGAAGTTCGGGCCCAATTCAAGGTGTTGGTGATGACCTATAAAGCCCTAAACAGCTTGGGTCCTGGCTATCTGAAGGAGCGCTTACGTCCATATACGCCCGCCCGCCCCCTGAGATCTGCGGGAGAGGCCCTTCTCCGGGAACCCTCCGTGAAGGAAATTAGGAGGGTAGGTACTCGGAGGAGGGCTTTTTCTGCGGTGGCGCCCAATCTATGGAATGCGCTCCCCAGAGAGGTCTGCCTGGCGCTGTCGTTATTTGTTTTTTGGCGCCAGGCGAAGACCTTTTTATTCAAACGTCATTTTAATTGCTAATATTATTTGCTTATTTTATTCTTTGGCCAGGGAGACTTATTTTATATTGTTAATTTGTTTTATATTTTTAGTGTATTATATTTTAATTGATGTTTTGTGAGCCGCCCCGAGGCTTCGGTGAATGGGGTGGCATAGAAATTTCCTAAATAAATTAGTTCTCCTTCTGTTGCCCCCTTTAGCTTGCCATTTCTCAGTTACCTGTGGCTGAGATCATCTACTGCCAGCCATAGCTGCCGAGTCCCAGGGGTTGTTGCTGGCTTGTAAGTAGGGACTTCCTATAGCTTTAGGGAAAGGTGTTGGAGCAGCTGCAAAGTTCTTAGTGGAGAGGCATCTTTTCCCTGCACTGGCTCCTCTGCAGCAAGGGCGCTCTGCACGTGGCTACAGCCGCATTCCCCCAGTTTCCTCCCCTTTCCGGCAGCCACGAAGCTGCCTTTCTGCCCATTTCTTTCCAGTCGCAGCAGCAGAGCTGTGGAGATTTTAGTGTCTTCCACTCCAGCTCTCCTCGTGGTGTTGCTAGGGTACCGTTGCTGTACGAAGTGGTTTCTTTTCTTAGATCTGGAGGCTGTTTCCTGCCTCTTTTCCTTTGTTTTCCTTCTCCCTCCTTGCCTTGCTTCCCAAAGTTGCTGAAAAGTTTCTTTTCTTTTTGCAGCATTGGAAGCTATTTCCCCACCTTTTGTCTTGGCTGGCACAACAGAGTGGCTTCCCCCCTCCGCCCCCCACCTTCCCATGCTTGTTGTCAGACAATGGGAGGGAGAATTATGCTGTACTTGATAAGGAGATGCTTCTCTGCAGTTATTTTGTTCGCTTTCGTCTTTTAGCCAGCTCTTTGGAGAGCTAAAAAAGGAGTTGTTTCATTGAGGCTTTTCCTCTCGAGCTGGTTGGATCTTCTGGGGTAGCTGAGTCCCTCAGACTATTTTGAGATGCAGCAAGGAGTGGCAGCATTATCTCTAAGCAGGATGACACAAAGTTTGCCTTTTCTGAGAGTTAATGATCTCATATGATCTACCCAAAGCCATACCATACTGCTGTTATTCAAAGAATGATGTATCCACATTGCTAACATCATTCTCACCTTGACAATTATGCCGACTAGCCCATTTAGGGCAGTTTTCTGGAATGCGTTTGACCTACTGGGGAACGTCTTGTCAGAAAAGTTAGGGTGCGCTCTTGAGCTGCTTGGTTGTCTGTTGAGAGGACCGTTCCCCCTACCCTGCTGGAGGTGCTCAGTAGGTTTTCTCCCCACTGCAGAAAACTTTTATAAGACTTGATAATTATGTTCCAGAGCTCTGCGCTGGTATTTCTCTTAAAATAAAAAATTATAAATTGTTAGTTGCATTTTTTCAAGAAACGGTATAAAACGGTGCCCTTCAGGTCAGTTCTGCAACCCAGGCATTGGGCGCCCTCGTTGGCCTAATGGTATCACCGGCCTGGATGGCAAGCTCTAGTTTGTTGCTGCTCTCCTTGCTGAACTTCCTAAACCACAGAACCAGGGCTTCTGTCGGAGAGCCTTGTTAGCTGAGGACTTGCAAATAAACAGCAGTATGCTTGGGAAGCTGTTCTCTCAGCACCCACCCTTAGTTTTCTCTGCACGGTCTGGATTTTGGCCAGGAACTGCAGATGTGGACTAAAATAGTTCCTTATGCCATCACTGAACTTCAGGGGCCCGTATCATACGAAGTTCAGGGTCCAGATGTGTTGGCGTGGCAGAATCGTGTTGATCAGCCAAGGTGCCTTTCCTCAACGGCAGGTGAAGTGACAGCAACAAACTCCGGGAGCACCTTCGCTGGAGCCCTGCAGCGTCGGTGCCGCGGCTTCCCTTCCAGGGGGCTTGGCAGAGCCGTTGCGTGAAGGGCGCGTTCATCGCACCAGGTCTGCAACACCTGCTGAAGTGGAGCCACCAGCGATTTCTCAACCCACCAGTAAAAGAGAGAGAACAGATGAGGGATGTTGTGTATGTCAGTCAAAGCTGTGCACCCAAGTTAGCACCTCTGGGATCTCTTGAATTCCAGTAGTCGCTTGCTCAAGCAGCTTGTAGGTGGAGTTTATAGGCATGGTATGTAGGAGGAGAGGCTTAAACACATATATTATTTATATCCTGTTTTTCTTCCTTGCAAGGTGGCTTACATCTTCCCCTCCATTTATCCTCACAACTTCTGTGAAGCAGATCAGGCTGGAAGTGAATGGCTGGCCTAGTCGCCCAGTGAGCCTCACGGCTGAGTGGGGAGTAGAACCTGGACTTCTGCGTCCCTGCCCTGCATTTTCCCCACCACACCGCACCTGCTCGCACTCACCGAGAGACCGGCTTCATCCTTGTGCATGTCCATGGTACCCCACCTGCAACAGGGCGAAGTCTGAGCAGTGCCCGCTGCTGAAGGAGCAAGAGGGAAGGTAACAGAGGGCCTCAGGCAGGTCTCTGGGCTGCTGTAGAAATCTCTTTGGGCCCCAGCGCTTTGGCCATGTACACCTGCCCTTTTCTTCATGCTTGAGTATGCCATGCCATTACTTGGCTATTCCAAATCATGCAAAACTACACACAGTGATGGGGCATGTGCTCATGAAGCTCATATACTGTATTTGGTTTACTCAGGTTTTCCAGTTTTCACTGGGAAAGTGTGGTATATGCAGGAGATGTCTACCCAGTCCTTGCATGCTCTGCTTCTGGACTGGCCTTACCATGAGGGAAGCTGCCAGCTGAGGAAGCTGAGCTGGGGCATCATGAAAAGGGCAACAAACATGTAGTTACTGTACTTGCCGTTGTACTTTTACCACCAAGAAAGGGGAGATGATGGGAAAGAGGCTTGTGGAATTTTCTGTCTCAAGTGCCAAAAAGCTTTGACCAGCCTCGAGTGGTATCTTGATTGAGGAGTAGGGGAAAGGGTGCCATTTCCTGCTCTGCCTCAGGCAGCAAAATGTCTTGGCCCTGACTGGGAGTGGAAGGGAACCTTTTCCACAAAGGTTTATGGCCCTCCTGGAACAGCTGAGATCCAGAGACGGATGTGATCCGCTTTACTCGGTGCTAGGACGAAATAATATAACAATGGCTGTCCCTGGCTTCTGGAACACTAGATAACCATGACAAATTCATCCATCAAGTCAAGCATCTCCTACCATTTTCTCCTCCCTCAAAGTTGCTGGCTTCTGCCAATGAAGATAATGCTTTTGCCAACTGGGCCTGGATCCACTGGGCTTGCTGATAGCCGAGATTATAAGGAGTCTTTGTGTAGCGTAAGGCTATTGGAAAGGCTGCTGACAGGAGTTTCTGAAGCCAGGAGGCAATTCAGCCAGTTTCCTCAAGAGTTAAAGCGCCACTGATGGGAGTCCAAACCTGTCACCTCAGCCCCATCTTAGGAGTTAAAACAAATAGAAAAACCCGGCTTTTAAATTACCATTCATCACATTCCTCAGGATTGTAGGATTCTCATCTTTCCTTTTAAGATCATGCTTTCAGCCTTCCAAGTTTTGGAGGTAAGTTTTAGAACAGCCGTTCACAGTGGCTCCTGAGTGGCAGACGGTGCCTCCCAAAGGCAGGGCAGCCCCAGAGATGCAGTGAGGCTGAACGGTGAATGCTGGCTGGGCATCTGGCCTGTCAAATACTGGGTTTGCCAAATAACTGTAGAACAGGAACAGTGGTAAGCTAAAGGTGTGTGCATGCACATGCATGTACACACACCCACACCCTCGCTCTCTGAACCTTTCTTAGAACCAGTGTGGTGTAGTGGTTAAGAGCGTGGGACTGGGACTCAGAGGATCTGGGTTCTAGTCCCCGCTCAGCCATGGGGCCAACTGGGTGACTTTGGGCCAGTCACAGACTCTCAGCCCAGCCTATTTCACAGGGTTGTTGTTGTGGGGATAAGATGGAGGAGGAGAGATGATGTAAGCTGCCTTGAGCCCTTTGTAGGAAAAAGGCAGAATATAAATCAATCAATATCTGCTTTCCTTTCTACCTGTTTCAAGATGCAAATCTAGAAATATATGCTCCCATTTTTGATCAACATAAAAGAACATGGTCACAATTGGAGAAAATGGAGGCAATGTACTGTACCTCATTTTGCTTTCCTCTATTGTTTTAGCCTCCCATTTCCCTCCGCTTGCTTTTCCTTTCTTTCTTTCTTTCCCTGTTCTGGCTGTGATAAAGATGAAAGGATCCCTGGTCTACATACACTGGACAATATGAATAGTGGAATAGTCTAAAATAGGCCGGAAACTTATGATGTGGGTGGAGGGGGATGTATGCCTAGGATTAACATTCAAATGGATTTGATTGTTTTGTCAGTGACATTTCAGTCCAATGCTTGCCAAATGCATTCTCATGGCCTCTTCTGACCATTTATAATATTTTCTAAATGTTAACATAACTATGTCTCTCTTCAAGTTAAGTATATTATTTTCTATGGATGCTCACCAGATTTGGACAAAGGTCAAACCCCAAGTGGAATCAGGCTGTTTCAATCCAGGTCTGTGAGTCTCCCAGATGAAACAGGCTATTGGCACCAAAGGGGAAAGAAAGTTGTGTGACGATAGACCCTTCTAATCCTAGAACACAATTTATGAAGGACTCTGATCACTGTGCTTTGGGAATGGCAAGGAGAGGACTGTGAGATGCCCATGCTTCCAGTGTCGCCACACTTTTCTTTGAAAAAGCCTTAAACTGGTTTGCAGATATCTTAACTCCTGAACCCTGCACCCAGCCATTTCTGGCTTGGGGACAGCTCAGTTATGTGCACCATTTTTATACAACTTGACCAAAAAGGGAGGCAGTGGAGAGGAAGCAAATTGTCTCCCACCACAAAGGAGAAATCTGTTTCCTCTGGAACCACCGCACCAGACTGAAATGTTACCATTTGCTTGCTTAGGGATGCCTCTACATTACCTGGGATTTTCAGAACAGCAGTTCTCAAGGAAAATAGGAGCATGTTCTCTTTTAAAGACCCTCAAAATATCAAAGCTGTTCTTGAATACCACCCTTGCCTCCTTCATAACTTAATATGCCAAAATTTGGTAGGCTTGATCCCCTCAGAAAGGGCAACCATACCTGAAATTTTCACCCAAATCTGTGAAGAAATAAAGAGTGTTGGCAGTTTCCTTTAAAAAGTCAATTTATAAAGACATATACCCTTACAAACACCTCATTTATTTTTCTTACATTGGGTAGTCTCAAGGGCTATTATGCCTGCAACTATCATCCAATTCTCACGATGAGAAGAAAAGGTAGGCATTTTTTCTTTAAGGAATGCCAGTTTATGTTTAAATTGGATATCCAAAGTTCTCATTCAAATCTCAGAATTGAAATTTAAAACCTGGCTGTTAATTCACATCAGACCAGACACTGTATCCAGAGCTAATCACACTTAGACTAGACCCACTCAAATCAATGGGATATTAGTCAAGACTAACATAAATCCTACTGACTTCAATGGGTCTGAAGCCAACCCCTGCAACTGCATTTAGTAAATTTTATCTTAACTTCATCCATTTATTCAAAATATTGCAAGAGTTGACTCCTCCTTCATGCAAGCAGTACATCTGATGGGAAAAACCTCTTAGCTATCAGATTCAGTTAGCAGATCTACAGGTCTGTGGCAGAATTTGGAGTTCCTCAGAACAGTTGAAGTAATTACTGCAGAATACCAAAGTCAGAGCTCAGTTATGGCACCACCAGGGTTAAGGAACGGTGCCTGCTCCCCATAAAGACAACACGTCATTGGGAAAGAAGGGAATTACTAGTTATTTGGTGCTTTAAGCACTAATTGGTGCGATTAATCAAAATGTCATTCTCCAATTAATCAGTGGGATTAAATAAAGCAAAAACTCCAGAACATGTGTGATAACTAATGGGGAAAAACCACTTGCAGATTTTTCTCAACAGTAAGCTGCTAGTGGTCCCCCCCCCCTTTTTTTTTAAAGAAGCAATCTCTGGGCTGTCTTCTAACAAAAACAAGAAAGAGTCTTGTGGCATGTTAAGGACTATCCAATTTGTTATGGCATCCACTTTTGTGGGCAGCAGCCCCAGCTGCCACCCCAAATTGCTCTGAACTGAGCTATATTAGGCAAGGCAGCGAGTCTGGGAACAGCCATGCTTGGAGCGGAATCCTAGCATGAGGGAACTGCGCCTTCTTTTGCCGCCTGCAAGCAGATCTGTTTTCTATTCCAAACTGGCTTCTGTGCTCAGTTTGCAGCTTTTGTTCAGGCCTTAAGGGACTCCATTATTCACTTCTAATCACTAAGATAGGTGAAGTCACCTCACTTTATGTGCAACCTACAGAATAATCCTTTTTAGAGTACGTCAAGGCTGGCTTCAAGATAAACAAGTTATAGACTAGAAGCATCAACACCACAGTAGTCCTCTTTACAAGAGGCAGACTGGCATTGCTTTCAATTGCACCCCCCCCCCCCCACTGTAAGGCAGTTTCCCTCTCGTTTCGAATGATAGCCACTTTTGTTTTGCTTTGTATTTGTTTTTGATGACTAATAAGAGTCTTGTGCTACCTTAAATACTATTGTTACTTCAAAAGCTTCAGGTGCATCAAGTGCTTTCCTGAGTTGGCAAATATGGATGAGGAAAAGCAGGAAGATCTGAAGGAAATTAGATGAAGTGATGCAGACAGACACTTACTTTAATGCTCATATCAGGGATGAGATGCTGGACTGCAATTCCTATCATCCCTTCTGAGTCTTGCTGACTAGGACTGGTGAGGGGTGCAGTCCAACATTTGGAAGTCTCCATGTCCCCCACCCTGGCTTACATACACATGAAGACATTGCCAGACCAATCTGGCCATGCTGATACACTTTTTCACTTCAGCATGTGGCTACTAGAGCATATGAAATACCTGATACAAATCCTCTGTTGGGAGTGCCTATCTGATGTGACAGAAAGGTGGTTGTTTTTTAGGGCTTGGCTGTTGTTCATGGATCTGGCAGTGTTGTGGGTAAAAGGCAGAAGCAGGTATATCATAATCAACACGTTTCTGAGGTAACTTGTATGTCTGTTGTGAGATCACACAGCAATGTCCCGAAAATGGACTTTTCATGTGATTTGGTCTAGCTGAGGGTGGCGTGAAGACTGCTGAAGTCCTGGTGGACGACTGCAGCTGTTTTGACTCAGCAAATACAAAGATACCCATGCAAGGAAGCCAAATAGCAGCACAAAAGGGACAGGGTAGTAAACAAGAATGTAATGTGGAAGAGACCCAGAGGAGAAAGAATAGCATCCCACTTGCTGTCAACTACAGTTCCTAGCTAAACTCATTCCAGCTTATCCACTGTGACCAGAACCCATTCTACCCCTCTTTCACAGGCCTTGGGTGGGAGGCCGGCCTGTGCTTACAACCCACAGTAGGCTGCATAATGCAGACACAAAAGCAGAGACAAAGTGAACTGCATCCCCCTATCTACTCGGGCAGCACAAGCTCAGGACATAATCCTGCCAGCCACAACATCTAGGATCTGTTCACCTGTACATCTCCCAATGTTACCTACAGATTTATCATCTGCCAACAGAACCCTTGTGAAGTCCTGGGACCAACTGGTTAGTCTCTACCAACCACATAAATGGAAACAATATTCAGAAGTCAGCAGGATCATACTTCAAGCTCCCAGAATACACACTACTGTACAAGACTTTTCTTGATCTTCAAAGTTCAGTTTTATTACTGGTGGACTAAATCATGGCTTTTATCCTGCTAAAAGCTTTAACCAATGAAACAATGAGAGGGTATTTGCATTATGAACAACACTGCTTTGCAAATGGTCGCTGTAATTGTTTACATAAACTTAAGCTTTAATATAAGAAGCCCATTCTGTATTGTTTGCATGTCATTCCCTCTGATCTTAGTGCTACCACCTTTTCTCCTTGCTTCCATGTGTATAGACCTGCCAGCCAACAGCCTTGCAGAAAGTGTCAAGAGCAGCTGCTGGAACGTTCTGTGGGCAGACAGAGCCCCCTGCTGGTGAATGGAGAAGCCGCAGCAAGAGCAGGAACTCTTATGCCCTCTGAGAAAACAACAGTTGAAGAATAGGAAATTCCACTGCGTGTATCAAGAAATTCTTTCATGTCAATGCTCCATGAAAGACCGATTTATCAAGCTACAGGAACAGTGGAAAGAGACCGACAACCTATGAAACGGAAAACTCCAGGAGAAGAATCGGCAGCAGAGGCTGTTAATGAGGTACAGTGAGATATTCATATTATGATGGAAACAAATTGCTGCTTGTACTGACTGATTCACCTCTGACACACCTCTGCCAAATACACACTTACTCTGAATTACTACAACCCTGATGTCCTGACCATTAGACATCTTTACAATTGCATCTTCCTGTCTCCAGCAGGACACCTTATTAGCAGCAACAGCTTCTTGTAAGATGTTGAGCAGGTCTCAGGGGTGTAAAGGCCTTATCCCCACTTCTTCCTGCTAGCTATTCAGCTTATAAACATTGTCTTTTGGAAAACCCATAAGCAGGTATCTACCCCAATTTCTCTCTCTCACACACACACACACGCGCGCGCGCCACATCCTCCTGGTGTAATATGTAGTTTTAACTTCAATGCCTTCTAGTGTACTTTTGAACTGAAAATGCTATTGCAAAATTCAGAGATGTGCAAAGGATCAATTGTGCTGTGATCCACATATTCATCTGGGAAGTGTGAATCAGGCTGTTTTGTTAGGGGCGTGGACCCAAAATCCTGACGCATCCCTAGTCCTGTCTCATGGAGCAAGCTTATTTCAGAGCATTTTTGCCTACTCATATTTCCTCCAAAACCAGCACGAAGGATTATATTGCATTGTGTTTCATGCGTCAGTAGCAGACACAGCTCATGGGGAGTTTAAGGAATACTTTTTTGCCTCCATGCCTTTTAAGCTCCAGCTTTCTTTTGTGCCCTGCTTTCTTTCGTTCTTTCATCCAGAGGTTGTGCACTACTGACTCCCACTGGTTTGGGATACATTCCTTACTTTAATGACATTAATCCAGGGGAAGAAATATAGTCACCCCTAGAAACATTTCTCAGGATCTGGACAGTAATATTCTGATTTCATATTTTTCTGGTTCTAATAATATATTCTATTACATTATTGCTTGCTTGGTTAAAGTGTATTTGAGATGTGTTTTTGTGAAGTAAAAAACCATTTCTTTTTTTTTTCCTACTAAAATTTCTTTCCACAAAAATATGAAGGCCCCTTAGGGCACAGGCCTATGTATGTTTAGACAGAAAAAAAGTCTTACAATTTCCAGCATGCCACAGCCAGCTGTTTCCATCTAAACATATAGAGGATTGCACTCAATGCACTAATCACAGTTGGACTCCCCAGGAGAGAAACTATGCTGCAAGGATGGGATACCCAAGAACTGAGGGGCAAAAGGGAACTACCTGAGTAGGCATCTCTCTGCTTCTGCGTAGGAAGATGGCAGGAACTGCCCCTGAGGGCAAGAGGCCAGAGGCCCATCAGTGTCTCTCGCTGAAGGCAACCAGGAGCCTTCAGGAGTCTGGCAGAGAGACTTTATGCCACCCCTACATATTCAGGTGGCAGATCCTCATCGGCTCAGCGTTCTTGTTTCCATCACTGAAGCAAGTGCTGAAGAAGGGGTAGAACTTCCTGGCCCTGGCCTGGTGGAAGGTGAAGAGATGGGACATGTCCTCAGCATTATAGAAAGCCACCTTCCTTGCCCCGCAGTCCAACAGGACGCCCACTTTTCTCAGCAAGCTCTGTGGCTTCAGGCGTACCCAAGGAGTAGCTGCAGCCCAATACTGAGACTTCTCCCTCAAGCGTAAGGCCCAGTAGCCATTATCAGGGCAGAGTTTGACTTTTGCTGCCCGGTCCACTGAGTGTGCGGCCACTCCCAGATCCCACTTAGTCTTGTTCCCAACCCAGACTTCCCAGTAATGCCTCCCACTGTCAAAAGATTCCTTTGCCAGCACATTGACGCTCTGCAGGAAACGTCTGGGGCTCCGGGTCACAGACTGGGGCACCTCTCTCTCTGTCACTGCAGTCAGGTCTTCGGAGAGGACGAGGTTCGGGTGAGCCGAGTCTGGGTCCAAGGTCAGAGCGGCAGGAGCTGCAGGAAGAGAGCACTGGGATGAAGTGGCAGTGCTTCTAAGTGGCCCTCTTCTTCCCTGCTCCCGCCGTGCCTGTCCCAGCAAGGCCAAGCTCACCTGGGCTGATGGATTTCAGCATCCTCCTCCAAAAAATGTACTGCAGGGGCCCCTCGTACAGGTCCTGGTACTGCTGCACGCTAAAGGTGGTCAGTGATCCCACTTGCACTGCTGGCCTGCAGCAGAAAGAATGCGGGGGGGGGGGGGGGACACAAGGAAGGATTCAGGTTTGGTCATCCCAAATCACAACAGATCAGAAGGCCTTTTCTGTGCTGTGTGGCACCTTCACTGCAAACAAAGGGACTTACAATTCCCTGCAGTGGGGCAGGGCGGGCAGAAGGTACCTCTCTGGGTGTTCGGGACTTTAGCTCGCAGAAGCCCTGCCAGCATGACCAGCAGAAGTACCGGGAACTGTTCCAAGCCACCTGGAGTTGTTTTCTGCCCATCCCTGCAACAGACTACTGAATTCTCCATTTCATCAGAAAGAGGCTGTAAGATGGTTATGATAGTAGTTCAGCTGATTCATTCACTCCATGCAGCAGCCATGCTAAGATTGCTCTATTTACAGGGGGTGAGGATGGCAAGTAGGGGTCCCTTAATATAATCGACAAACCCCATCCCGACCCCCCTCAAATTTGAGTCATACCATGCACACACAGACCCATGTAGACACCTAAAAGAGTAGTCTGGGGGGGCATCCCAAAGGTAGGTGGCCTGGGTCCCCCATCGTTCAAGAACTACTTGAAAGGGCAGCAGGCTCTCTGGCGCTCTCCCTTGCATGCAGGATGAGCTGCTCGGGAACAGGGCACTGCTCCTGCGGCCCACGTCAACCTGCCCATCACAGGCTGCTGGCTGAATATGACCTGCTGCTCCTCTGCAAAGCGCAGACCACCTCTCTTCCATCCTTGCAAAGTGGAGTGAACTGGGGAGTGAATGGCACAAGCAGCCCTTCACTGCCATTAGCAAGAACACGACTGGGCAATTCCAGATGTTTTGGCCTACAGCTCCCATAATTACTCACCAGAGGCTTTACTGGCCAGGGTTAGTGGGGGTTGTTGGCTGAAACATCCGGAGGGCCACAAGTTGCTCACCGCTGAGCGAACAGAAAGGAAAGCACATCTCTTGATCAATCTGATCATTAGCACAGTGTGGCACCTTCGCAATTGGTAAATACAATGACTGGTTAAGGTGGGCCAGTACAGCTTGCCAGCTGCACACCAAGGCTCAAGCTGTATACGGAGATCTTCTTTCTCCCCTGGCCAATGGCCACACAACCTGGAAATGTGCCACGCACCTGAGAGCTGACAATACATGCGTGACAAGTAGCACTGGCAACCTGGACATGGGTTAAGGTTCGGCGGCAAATTCTGCACCACCAACTCCTCTTCATGGAAGTCTATTTCTGAGCATTTCCTGGAAGGAATATGGTGAATTCTGGGATAACAATTCAACCTGAAGTCTCAGTTTCAGTGTCGTTAGCTGTACATCCGAACCTCTTGCCCAGGACTTCCATGAAACATCAGATGATGTTTACAGACATCAGACCTAGTGATATTCCTTTGGGCTACTCACCAGCTTTTCTCCAAATGTGTTATTTTCGATGCTTTAAAAGCTAGAGTAATATTCTCCCCGCCACCGCCCCCTTAAAACATCCCTGTGCAGCAGAGGAGGTGAGATAAGACGCTTATGAAAAGAGAGGCAACATTTTTTCTTTCCAGACACGTACCTTACAGCCACATTTTCCACCTGTGACAAGAAGCAGAGAAAATTAATAAACACCACCTCACCTAATCTTTATGCAGCTGCTTAAGTACATCCTGCTGCCTTCTGTCTTGCCTCTATTCTGAATAGCAGGCAATTAAAAACAAAATTATAAACTCAGTTTCAAGTAGAAGCTAATCCTGATGGGGCCAGCGCAGTGATATAAACTGTGTAAGCAGAAGAGAAGAGGAGGAAGAGCGTGTGGCTTGTCTGTTCCACTACCATCCAAGAGGGTCTCAGTTTCACCACAAATGCTCTCTACCCCTTTTGCTGCTGGAGGAAAGGGTCTGAAATCTGGAACGAGTCATCACCAGGGACCACAGAAAACTGCCACGCCTGCACTGCACACACACACACGTCGCTCTTCACAGACTGCGGTTTCACGTTGCTCCGGCAGTCAGTCTGGGCTAAGAAATGGGTACATGTGTTTGCATGTGTGCAACACACGTGCTCACACGGTATGCAGGATGCTAAATTACTGAATAATGCTAACAATCCAATAATGGGCACAATCCAGTGGTGACTGCAAGCTTCCAGTCTTGGAGGGTTATGGGCATCCTATGCAGGGTGGGAGAAGTGCAGCGACCACCTCCTCCTTTCTGCTCTTCCTGCCCTGCCAATCGGCTAGATGGCCAGCTTTGCAGATCATCCAGCCGCCGTGCTTTGCCTAGGGACAGAAGGCGGCTTGAGCACTGCCAGGTTGTATCTTACACGCCCTTTGCCACCCCTTCGAACATCCCCTCTGCCCCTTCCCCAAAGTTGCTCTTTCGGTCTTGGAGGAGCAGCTGGCACTGTTCTGCCCACCCCCACTGCGAGGGGCAGGGCAGGGGGCTGCGCAAGGTCCCAGCTTTTTTACAGCCCTGGATCTGGAAGTCCGAACAATGGGATGTCCTGTCTGTGGGCCACAGGCCTGCTCAAGTCAGCTATTAGTATTCAATCAATGTGCCAAAACCTTTTGGCACTCACAAGCAACCTCAAGACTGTTTACTTAATATTACAAAATAGTAAAAATCAGTAAAACAACTGCCATTACAGCCATCCTTTTTTCTGCACAGGAGACTGATGGTGGTAATGAAAGGACTACATAGAATGCCTCAAGAGTTTTGTCATTAGAGTATCTGGGCAGGACAACATTTAGGGAAAATAACGCTGCACGATCGAACAGGGATGACAGCCACAAGAGATAATACAGCCACTGTGGTACAGCTAAGCAGGCCTGGGCCTTTGGCATACCACTCGCGCTGCCAACAGCAATGCTTTCTTACGAGAGCATCCCGTGAGGACGCCCACCCAAGCCAGCACTGCCTTTCCCTGCCTTTCTGGGCTCAAAGACTTGGATCCCCAAGCATGCTGCTCCATCATGCAGGACAGATTTCCCCCTCCTGGGCTTCCTGGCAAAGGGTGTCTTCCAAGAATTCACTGAAGGCCATGCTACAGTAGCCATGGTAACTATGCACAAATATTGCATTAAGCAGCCAGTGACAGTGCCTACTTAAACGAAGATGGCAAGACCGGGGCAGCAAGGGGATGACGAGGCAGCGGGACATTTTCCATTTTGCTAAGAAACCTCCGTGCCTGTGGGGCTCACTGCCTCACCTATGCGAGGCGCAGCAGGAATGGGAGACCAAACGATACTTCCACGATGGCTTCATTCAGGATAGTAAATTGAATATTTGATAAGGACAAGCACTTTCAGACCACAGTATAGTATTTAAAAAGGCTCCCCATGGACCATGCATTTCCCCTCTTGTTTCTCTCTCTCACACACACAGATCGTCCCAGCCTGCTCCCCCAGAAAGGCCTGCCCTCGGATACATCGCCCCTCAGCCTCAGTCTGATTAGGGCTGGGATGAACCCTGTTGCAATCCCTCCCTCCAGCGTCTGCAGACTTCCTCCTGTGCTCGGCCGCGCCATGCCACACCACACAAGAGGAGGGCTGTGACTGTTTGTGGACCCCAGTGGTGCAGTGGCAATCTTCCTTGTAAGTGTCTGCAGGAGGTGGAAAGGGGTGCAGTGAGCAGGTGTGCCCAGCCTTCCTCCCCACTCACAGCCTTCCTTCCCACTCACAGCCTTCCTCCCCACTCGTTCTCACAACAACCCTGTAAGAGAGGCTAAGGTGAGAGTCTGTGACTAGGCCCCACTCAAGCCCAGTGAGTTTCATGGCTTGAGTGGGGCCTAGAACCTGGATCCCCCAAGTCCTAACCCAAAACAGAGACCACTCCGCCCCGCTGGCGTATGAGTGGGAAAGCAGGTGGGGAAGAACACACCTGGCCCTGACGCCCATCGGCCAAGCTCCACCCTCCTGACCCCTCACCTCCAGCAGCAGTGAGCTCCCCAGCTTGTCCAGTGCTTGCTGTGTGTGCTCCATGCGCTTCTTTAACTCAGAGACCCCCTCCGCGAGTCGCGCAGAGTCTCTTTCCAGCTTCATCAGCCACTTGTCCTTCACTCTGGCCAGGTCCATCAGCACAGTCCTCTCCTCCTCTTCCAGGGTCCGATGAAGATGCTGAAACGCTGCCCGGATTTTTGCATTCAGCTCACCAGAGGTTTTCTTATCAGAAGTAAAGAGCACAAGAAACAGCAGAAGGTGTGATTTGGGGAGCTGGTTCATTTTTGTTGAAGCCTATGTATATTTGCTGTGAAAATGCAGACATGTCACATGTGTTGTACAGTGCTCCTGTCCTCATCCTGCAGGGAAGCCAGGAGTAGCTTCATCAGGTTAACAGGTTTCCTAACCTAGGAAAGCTCCGCATCGCAGACTGTCACCAGCCTCTCTTGACAGAAGGCAGGCAGCACTCACGCCCAGCAAGCGGGCAAAGGGCCCCACTGATGCCAGTCTCCTGCTGGGCACATGGAGTTCAACTGAAGCCTGTGCTTGGGGATCAATCAGATGCTCTGCACAAGCTTTCCAGCGATGAGAACATCCTCAGAGAGGGTGCAGCAGCTTGGGGTTTGTTGCAAAACCCCCAAAGCTCCGCAGCAGGAACACTTACGAGCAGCAAAGCAACTGCTTCTCCAGCTGGAATGTCCAGGCTATGCACCAAAGCGCAGACAGACTGGCTCCACAGTGCAAGCAGCAAGTTCCTTATTCTTGGAAAGGAGAAGCAGCAGCAGCCCTCTTTGGAACTCTTCATAGCACCAGGGCATTTTGTATGCTTGCTTTGCAGCTCTTATTCTGTTCTTTTCCCAGCCTCTGGTTTGCACCCCCACTGCAAGTAGGGCAATCCAGCATTTTCAGAATTACACAGAAAACTTGTCCACACTGTCACTTCTGACCTCTTTCCTCCAATTTCCAATCTATGTCATCTCAGACGAGGTGACCATCCAAATCCCAGGGGAGGGCACAATGACCGCAAAACCTCTGTATTGCTCTTGCTGGGGAGTTCGTTTGTTTCCCCCTGCCCAGCCACCCGCCACCCACTGAATGCAAGGGCTTCCACGGCAAGCTTCTGTACGCGTTACGAGTGATTCACGTTAATTCGGGATTCAAACGATTCCTTCTGAAGTGCACAGCACCTGCCACACTCGATATTGACGAGTGGTGCTGATTAACTATGCCACCTCGGCCTTCTGCTGTTACTGACAGCCTCCACTGTAGTCTATCAACAAGATCAAAGGGACCAGGGTGGTTATGTCAGCTGTTCTAATTGGCCTATTTGTATGAACCTGCCTTAGTTGCTTAATATTCGGTTTTAAATCTCTAGTGAAATTTTATGGTGTTGTATGTTAATTAAATTTTATATTGTATTTTATGGATCATTGCACATGACCCAGGGAGCTGCTGCTATTGGGCAATATAGAAATAAAATAAATCAACACACACAATGGTTATATCTCTGATGAGTTATAGCAAGACACGCAGCTCATCCATCTCTCTTTCAGTACAACATAATACTCCGTTTTTTACAGTTGCTGTGGAAAGGCTGTCTACCTCTGCCTCTTATCTTGCCAAGGTCTAATTATTCCTCCACACACACCCCACACCTCTCTTTCCCAGTCCTCTAAATACTAGTAAGATAATTGCAGGGTGCCAGAAGGCCTCTTCCGGATCTAAACATCTAGTCCAACGCTAGATTTACTAAAGTTCAGGGTGAGAATCCAGGTTCGCTGCTCAGTTGTGAACTATGGGTTGTTCCCCATGGTTTGTTCTCTCAGCTATGTTCAGACAACCTGATCACCCACATTTTGGCAACCTTTGAGTGCGGGAGACTTGTGCTGTCTTGTGTTTTCTACAGTAGCCTTTAGAATTTGAAGCCAACCACAAACTGTCTCTCAGCAGCATCTAGTATGCAAATAGAGATTGCCTCTGAACACAGATTATGGATGTTAGCCACACAGAAAGATAATTTCTCTGGGGCATTTGGTAGCATATGATGAGGTGTTTAATCAGGTCTTGAATGATTTTCTTGTTGCTTATTTAAACTTGCTTTTAGATATATGCGTGACTCTCCACATGTATGTATGCTTTTGTTCTTTTTCTATTGTATGTATTTGGGTTTTGCTATTGTATTTTAAGGTTTTAATATTTATAAACTCTCCAGATGGCTAGTTTTTTTCCATACTGTCCAGATGATAGTTTAGAAAAGCAATAAATGACATCATCTGCAATTGTTTCTTCTTGTTTCATTTCATTTGGTCTAGTTTAGTTTAGTTTTTTTTTTTTTTTTTGGATTTATATCCTGCCTTTTTCCTACAAAGGGCTCAAGGCAGCTTACATCATTCTCCTCCTGCATCTTATCCCCACAACAACATCCCTGTGAGGTAGGTTGGGCTGAGAGTCTGTGACTGGCCCAAAGTCACCCAGTTGGCTCCATGGCCGAGCGGGGACTAGAACCCAGGTCGTCTGAGTCCCAGTCCCATGCTCTTAACCACTACGCCACACTGGCTCTTTTTGTTTCTTAAGACAACCAAGCTCACAGCCAGCGTCACGATTGCAAATGCAAATACACAAACACTTATCTGAAAGAGGAAACCTGATGACGTCCAATTCCAGAAAACCATGTAGCCTAACTACTGAGGAAGGCTTTGTTCCCTAAAAGGCCCTGTTGAAGGGATTATTTTTGAAAATATATTTGAGTAGTCAAGTAATTTATAGCACTATAAACCATAACCAAATCAGCAACAAAACAAAAAGAATGGTTGTGGTCTTCCACCAACACTGTGCCCAATACAGATCCTGCTCAGATTAATCACAGTACCAGGAAAGTGATAGTTGTGACATGTTCCAGCATCTTAAGAGATTTTAATAGCTCTTTTAAAATGAATGCCATCTACAGAAACTATGAATTATCTCCTTTAGGCCCCACCTGTGAAATAGCATCAAACTTAGACTTTGGTTTTCTGATCAGAGATTCCGGCAACTTCCAGAATGAAACTCAAGGCATCTCTGACAATCGTCTCAGGGAGAACCATTGCATTGTGCCTGCAGTGGTGCTGAAAAGGCTCAGAAAAATGACAGCCCTGAATACTAAACGGCACACATGCCTGCTTGCATAGAGAGTGCGTTCTTTCAAACGTGGGACACATTTGAATATGACAATGATTACGATGCATCCCACATAAAAGCAAACAGGGAAGAAACACGTGAGACGGCAAGACTCTTCCTCACAGGCTGGCAGCTCCCCAAACGCAGAGCCTGCCCAGGCCAGATGTTGACCAGCTTAGCCACCCCTAAACCATCTGGCTCCTGTGTAGAACTTGCCCGGCCAGCTTATCTTGCTCCACTAAGAGCTCAAATTGCCAAAAGCCAAATACCTTTCTTATTGAAGTCTTTCTCTTCTCTGAATGGTAAAGAGATAATTATTTTGGAACAATCAGCAGGATGCGGAGTTTGAGTGAGTTCAGTAGTGTTTCCTCCTGACCCTTAAAGCTGAATGAACCAACAGAAGTGATAATGCTCAACTTGGAAAGCCACTAGTCCCTATGATCCCCAAAGTGCTTCTACTGGGAAGACATGACCCAAGCTGATCTGGGCTTAATTCAGAAGCCTCCAACCAGCAAGCAGGCTCCACAGACAGTTCCCAAGTGACAATTGTTAAAACGAACTGCCAGTGCCAGCTTTCAGGCTTCAATAATTCCTGATAAACAGCCACCCTTTCTATTAACTTTGAAAGTGCAGAGAGCAGTAGGGATTGTCCAGGTGGTTGTGTTGCAGTCCCTGCCACCTCCTCCACCAGGGCATGAGCAACTACAATTTCCTGCTTGGCCAACAAAACCAGTCAATAATCAAACCATCCAACTGCTTTCCCACAGCAGAAATAATCACAGCTGGGGTAGAGCACATGCTTTGAGTTCAGAAGGTCCCGGGCTCAGCCTCTTCTATCAGCCTGGTGCTCTCCAGATGTGCTGGACGAGAAGTCCCATCATGTCCGGTCAATGGCACTGCGGCATGGGGATGATGAGAGTCCAGCACGAGTGGAGGGCACCCGCTTGAAGGAGGCTGTCTTGGCATCTCCAGTTAGAAAAGGATCAGCAAGAGGGCGATGCGAGATCCTGGGGCACAGATGCCAAGGCAGTCGAAGGAGAATATGCTGGGCCAGATGGAAAACACTCTCATATCACAAGGGGCAAAGTATGCATAGATTTCACACTCGGTCCTGCATGGGAGAGATTTTTGGCGGGGAGGCATGTTACTATCAGAGTGGTCTCAAGAGACAGTCCCTTGGAATCAGGGAGACCAAAGGGGAAACTGGGGACATCTCAGGCCTGCTGAAAAAATCATCCAGGCCCAGTACCCTCTTTATAGCCAGGGCACCATTGAAAAACATGCTGTTACTTTAAAACATTAAAAATAATAATAGAAAATTGAATTTTTTTACTATAGTTTACACTCATCCACTCTTCTTGCTATTTTTCCCTTCCTTCCTGTGTTTATTACACCCCATGTACAGAACTCTAAAAGCACTTTAAACCTTTTTTTTTTAAAGTCCAAGACCAAAAGAGTTATTGAGGGGAGAGGCCTCTGGCATGTGATCCCTAGACACACAGCGGCACCTTGATGCTCCTCTCCCAAACTCTGGATCACCGCAACAAATTTTCCATATACCTTCCCTCCATCTTGACTGTTGTCCTGAGAAGTCAACAGAAGACCATCTTGTCCTGTTTACTTCTCCATAATCAAAAGGGGCAAGCTGGAACTTCCAAAGGGTCATACAAAAGACCCTTTCCCCTACCTCTCCACCCACCTTTCTTGCTTAAAAGATGTTTTGTTGTTTTCCCCAGGGTTGGAACTTGCCTAGAGAAACATAACTTGTAAGACCAGTGGAATTTGTGGGGTGGGAAGTCTGAGATACTAAGCCAAGGCTTAGCAGCATTAAACTCCCTCTGTTCCTTCCTCCCTCTCTCATTTTTTCTCCTCTCTCCAGCAATTTCCCTGCTGCTCAGCTCCCTCTGTGCAAGTTAGGCAATTAGAGGTATTAATCTTTCCTTCTGCGGAGGTGCCTCAGCAGATCAATGATTATCTGGGCAGATGATTAGTTCACATTGTGCCAGCCCTGAAGCAACTGTAATTTATTGGGCTGCTTTATCTTTTTGCCTGTGATTTAAGGAGTCAAGATGGAAACGCACACAGCAAGACGCACCCACTGTGGACTGGATGAGCTTTTCAAGGCTCAGATCTTGGAAATTTTCTATTTTGTGCTTGTTTCTTTGTGCGCTTAAGATTCTCCGATTGATCTGTACCAGTCCTTTCCTACAGGCAGCCAGAAGAGCAGCTCACTTCCACTACTGGCTTGATGGGCCACCTCCACCTTGCCCGCTCCTGCCATTCCTTAAGCACCTGCACTCCAACCGTTTGCCCCAGAAAGAGAAGCAGAAAGGGTGGAAAAGTACCATACCAGCAGGCTGCAGATATTCTCCTTGGCCACGTGCTTCATTCTCAGCAGGTTCTTATGCTCCATTTTGTATGACTGAAGTGCCTCTTGGAGGTGTTTCTAAGAATGATAAATACATACATGTATGCATGTACAAAAGACGTGTGTGTGCACACTTATGAGTGTGAGTGTGCATGGTGTGGGTGTGGATACTATGGAGGGGAGTGCTGAAGTGAAAATTTCTGTACCTCTCCCCGCTTTGGGCTCAGGTCTTGTCCAGCATGGCCCTCTGGCCTCTGATGGGCTTCCACTGGGACAATATACCCCTTGCTCCAGTAGAACCTTCCATGTGGGTTAAAACTCCAGGTAGTTTCTCCCTCAACAACCAACCACAATGATGGTTTTGGATATTAGGAAGCATGACTCTATGCTGAAGAAAGCAGTCTATAAAAATCTCTAATAAATAAACTCAGGAATAGATTTCTGAAGCGGAACCAATTGTGGGAAATGCCACAAAGCATTTTGCCCTCATGCAGTCTTGACTCCCCATGATTTAAACAACCCATGGCTGGGACTGCTTCCATCTATCCAGTCCAGGGTAGAGAGTGCATTTCCATCAACCCTAACTCTAAACACTGGCTGGCTTTGAGCCAATCACAGGATTACTGTGAGAATAAAATGAGACTTGGACTCTATGGCCTTCTTAGCCCCTTCTGACTCAACGATTCTATGATTCTACGAAATGATCTTTGTGGACCAGTGGGAATTTTGGACTCCACAAAGACCTTTGGCTATTGGGCTGTAAGGAAATCAAATAAATCCATAAAACAAACACTGCAATGAAAATCACACACTTTGCCTATGCCAGGAATTCCCCTTCACAGAAGACTCAACTTGAGTTAGGGCACAATTCTGTGCATGTTTAGACAGAAGACCAAGTCCTACAACTCCCAGCAGGACCCGAGCAGCTGGGAATTGTGGGACTTTTTAATATCTAAATGTGTGGAGTTGTACCGCTAAGCTTTGTTTGCGTAGTATTGGCAGAACATGTATCCCTGACCTTTGATAAATCCCTCAAGTCATGTCCTAATAAACCACAAACAACAGCCCTACAATGATGTAGCTGCAACTAAAGTTCAAATGCAAGAGAATAATATTAGCTGGTGGACTAAAACTGCCAGGGAATTAAAAATAGGAATGGGGTAAAGTACACAGGGGTTGAAGAGATGCTCAGCGAACTCTGCTAAACTCAAGTGACAGCTATGTCAACAGTTGGGAAAATTAACTGGAAATGGGAGACAGGATTATCAATAAAGTACCTGTTTATCTTTGTCAAAAGGCTACTTGCCTTTGCTTCAAATGCTGTAGGAAATAACAGTGGGAAGCTACTGTCCGAATCAGAAGGGCCCTCCAACTAAATGCTTCCAAAGCATTTTATTAAATGTGTATTGTTTATTGGAACGTTCTGCTCATTCAGAACTTCCCTCTTTGTCCAAAAATCCCAGGCTCACAATTTCTCAAATACTTTTCGTTGGGCCATACCAGGAGTAGGGAACATTTGAAAATCCGGGAGCCATTTTGCCTCTAGGATGCTTTCCTGAAGGCCACCCCCTAGAGATACAAAAAATGGCACCCACAACAGCCATGGAGTGCCAAATGGAGTGTCAAAATTAGCTAGCAAACAAGTTTGGGCACTCTGTAGCCATCACAGGCAATTTTTTAAAGGAGTTGGAAAAATAATTTTGCTGACAGCAGGGGCCACATGTTGCCTACCCTTGAGTGGTACAGTCCAAAGCAATTTACAGACCTATTTCAATCTACATCATGCCGCTGCTCAGGTCTGGTCATCATTGGTCTAGTCACTTTTTCCAGATTTAAGTGGCACTGGGGTCCACCATTAATTGAGAAAGACATGGTCCATGCCTCAGTGAAAAGTGACAGCAACCCAGATTGCTGGGGCAAGTGGAAGCAATCCCTGTCTCACCTGCATTTTCCTTCTGTGCTCTTCAGAGGTACACCTGCGAACTGTTTCCACTACTCCAGAAACAAGGTACTGGGGGCGGAAGGAGCGGCTGGGGAACTTTCGCCGACACTGGGGGCAGGTGGCAACTTCCGAGCAACTGTCCCAATAGCGCTGGATGCACTCCTTGCAGAAGTGGTGCATGCAGTCCAGCATGACCGGGTTCCGGAAGAGATCGAAGCAGATGGCGCAGGTCAACTCCTCCCGAAGGCTCTGCTCCTGGCTCTGGTGGGCCATTTCTGCACAGAAACAACACGTGCTCCTCAGTTCCTGGCACAAAGCACAGGCCTTGAGTTCAGATCCTGTCCTCCCCACTCACAGAATGCCACAGCTGGAAGACTCAAGATAACCAAGCCAGTTTAATGCAGAGCTGTGATCACAACTTGTCTTAAAGGCAAAGCAGGATGGTCAGAAACTACCAGTTGCCTCTGGATTGTACTAGGGTTGCAAAGTTTTATGCCTTCAGGGGCATAACACAACCCGCCCCCCCCCCCCCACACACACACTTGAAGAATGCTTCTAAATTCAATAGGCACATCTTTTTTTTTTCATAATGGAGATGCAGCCAGGATAAAAAACCACATTAGTGGCTTTTCTGCCTGCAGGCAAAGGAGGGAAATAGATAGTTAGATAGT
Organism: Varanus komodoensis; assembly: GCF_004798865.1. Lineage (NCBI taxonomy): Eukaryota > Metazoa > Chordata > Lepidosauria > Squamata > Varanidae > Varanus > Varanus komodoensis. The sequence continues at coordinate 16,446,568 of NW_025336480.1, forward strand.
AATGCTATGTCTCTTCAGAAATAACTGTTCTAGATGCCTGGAAAAGAGAAGTGCAGTCCTCAACACAACTTGACGTTGCAGAGAGCAGCACTTGTTGAATGGTGCGGCTGTTAAAGGTAAAAGAGAAACAAGCCAGAAAACGGAGGCAGCACCGGGGCGGAGCAGGGCTTGGAAACGAAACTGCAGGACTACCAGGTGGAAACGCCGAGGTTTTTCCTAAACCCAGATTGCAGGCATGGGGAGAGGGAGCAGTCCTTGGTGGTCTCTGCTGAGATCAAATGGGAAGGGGAACCCTGCCCCGGCCCCCGAAGCAGGCCAAGAGGCAGCACCGCGGCGGGGGCGACTTCCCGCAGCCAGGCCCTCACGCACCTCCTGCGAAGCAGCCGGCCGTCTCTCCTGCCCAGGCTCGTGTCCCGCACTCTACCCTGGACTCGCCCGCGCCCAAAGCTTCCACGCTCGCCGTGCGAGGTGCCCGCCCCGTTGCCACAGAGCGACAGCCGCTTGGTCCAATCCGAGCAGCGCCCTCGGAGGCTCCCTCGCCGCCGATTGGTCGGCAAGGGCGCCCCCTTCGTGGGGCCCCTCGGATCCCAGGCGAGGCAGGCCTAAGGTCGCTTGCAGGATCTGGACGGAGCGTCGCCAGGGCGGGCTCGGCCGCGGCTTGGCCCTGCCTGGGGCTCTCCGCCTCCTTCTCTTCTCCGCGTTGCTGGCTCACTGCCCGGTGAGCCAATCTGTACACACCTAGCGAGGCTGGCTGGGGGATGCTGGGAGTTGTAGTCCAACTTAACTTGCGGAGCCACTGGTTGGGGAAGGCTGCACTAGAAGCTCCAGGACAAGAGTCCTAGAATATGCACCCGGGAGTAAGTCTCCTTAAATTCGGAGGGGCCTATTTTCATACTCAAAAGTTCAAAATTGCCCTGAAGAAGTTGCCCCGTATCTCCACCCTCTCAAAGATGCCTCCTTAGGTGGTGCAACAGAAGGCTTCTCCCCTTAAGTCCCAATCCCAATCCTGGATTCCCTCCAGGATGTTTAAGAAGAGCCAATTCTCTCTCTCTCTCTCTCTCTCTCTCTCTCTCTTTTATTTTTACTTTTTATATTATTTTACATTTTATTTTATATACATTTATATATACATTTATATACATTTATACATATACATTTTATTTTATTTTTACAACCTTTCAACAAAGCCAAACATCAGCAAAAAACTGCTGAGAATACAAAACGAGCAAAACCACAAGCACATATACAGAATAAGGGAGGGAAAGAACATAAGGTGTTAAACAGTAACAATCACAGATGCGTTAAATTGATCTTGAAAGTATTTTTAATAATATATATACAGTAGGAGCCCAGGGGACGAGCCCCCCAGTTAGATGCCTGAAACCTCGGTTAGCAGCAAACACTATTGGAGGTTTGCAGCTTTGTGGCTTACTGTACTGTGGACGGGCATGGGGGGCAGTGAGAGGGATTGGACTCCCACACACCCCTTTTCAGCCACTGCTGCGGCCAGCCCAGAATGGTGTGCCACCCCCCCCCATTGAAGGCGGGGGGCGTGAGCACCAGACATAGGAGCAGGCATGTGGCCGTGCACAAGGCTTGCAACAGGACACAGGACAAATGCCCCTGGAGCAGGTGAGACTCCAGTGCATTGGGCCTTGTTTCCAGACTGAGGTCAACTGCAGTTAAGAGAAACCGCAGTAAGCGAAACAGTGCATATGGAGATTTTACTGTATGTAGACACACATACATATGCACAAATATATTCAGAGTAGCTGTTCTACATCACTAATATAGGCTGAAGTAAGCCGAGCAAATGTTGGAATGAATGTTGAGACAAAGTTGTTGGTAGACTGTTCTCTCATAGGATGCCAATACTGTGAGGTCTTCAGTCCTTTGCGTGGTTGAGGGAGATGATTTGTCTTTCCAACCCCAGAATATGCGTCCCTTAGTCACCACAAAGGCTCTCAGGGTTCCTTTCTCCCCTCAAAGTCAACAGACATTCAATGTTCCTAACCTCTGGAAAGCCATAGGCTTTGCTGAGTTGTTGTTAGTCGCGAAGTCGTGTCCGACCCATCGCGACCCCATGGACAACATTCCTCCAGGCCTCCCTGTCCTCCACCATCCCGCAGAGTCCACTTATGCTCAGGTCAGCTGCTTCAGTGACTCCATCTAGCCACCTCATCCTCTGCCGTCCCCTTCTTCCTTTGCCTTCAATTGTTCCCAGCATTAGGCTCTTCTCCAAGGAGTCCTTCCTTCTCATTAGGTGGCCAAAGTATTTGAGTTCCACCTTCAGTAAGAGCAGTCAGGGCTGATCTCTAGGACTGACTGGTTTGATTGCCTTGCAGTCCAAGGGACTCGCAGGAGTCTCCTCCAGCACCACAATTCAAAGGCCTCAATTCTTCGGTGCTCAGTCTTCCTTATGGTCCAGCTTTCACAGCCATACATTGCAACTGGGAAAACCATAGCTTTGACTATATGCACTTTTGTTGGCAGGGTGATGTCTCTGCTTTTTAGTATGCTGTCTAGATTTGCCATAACTTTCCTCCCCAGGAGCAAGCGTCTTTTAATTTCTTGGCTGCAGTCCCTGCCGGCGGTGATCTTGGAGCCCAGGAAAATAAAATCTGTCACTACCTCCATTTCTTCCCCATCTATTTGCCTGGAAGTGAGAGGACCGGATGCCATGATCTTAGTTTTCTTAATGTTGAGTTTCAAGCCAACTTTTGCGCTCTCCTCCTTCACCCGCATCAAGAGGCTCTTTAGTTCCTCTTCAGTTTCTGCCATTTGAGTGGTATCATCTGCATATCTGAGGTTGTTGATATTTCTCCCAGCAATCTTAATTCCAACTGGTGTTTCATCTAGCCCCGCCTTTCTCATGATATGCTCTGCATATAAGTTAAATAGGCAGGGCAACAGTATACAGCCTTTGCTGAGTATGCGGAGGTAAATAGCTTGAGCCCTAGGAAAGCCAACTATTTTGGGTGAAGGAGCTTGAGCAGAAGGCCTGTCACCCCTTGTGTCACGACACAAGTCACCCCTATATTGCACCTGACTTTGGGGAGCAGCAGCAGCAAAACCAAGGCTGAGGCAAGAGATGCGGATGGGAGGGAAGATGGCCGCCATTGTAACTGGTTGTAGCACTGTAACGTGGAGAACAACAGAAAGCCACCACATATTTTCCAAGTATAAGCCTCATGGCTAGACACATCCAAGGACAGTGATGATATCCAACCTCCAGTACGAGAGGAGGAGAAGCAGCAGTAGCCCTGGAAGCTCACAGGTCCTTGTCAGGCTGTCAGAAAATCTTTGTCTTCTATACATCTTTCAGTAGCATACAGTAGCACCCCAGCACTGCTTCCTGGGTCGTTTTGGTGTAATGTCTGAAATAATATTTCTCCCACGTAGCTGTCAGAAGGGTCACTGTCAGGAGAATATAGTATGTATGTGGGGACAGGTCAAATCCCCTCACCAAGCACTATAACCCCAAGCACATCCTAGCCTTCCCTTTCCCTCCACCTTTTAATCATAATGAAAATATCAAGAGATCCGAACATGAATATCCTGGTGGGGACCAATATGTCATCTGGACTGAAGTCCAACGGACAAAGGTAATGTATCTTAGGGACAAATTACTTGTATCACCGTTGATGATTTGATGTTTCTTTTGTTATGCATAGCTGTGCACTTTGCTTCTGCTAAGTTCTATGCAAAGTTACCTGTACCAATATACCTTGTTTTGCATAATTAAATATAATGATCTTAATCTTTGTTCATGTGCTGTCTCAGCTGGCTTTCTGTAAACATTTGAGAAAGGTCATATTTTATAAACGTGAATATTAACAACAAGGAAATATACTGAAATATATACAAATCATGAATATAGTACTCAAAAGACACCTATCAGCTCTTGCAAGCAGTTAAATAGTGGAAGCAAAGTGCTCAACTTGCAATAAAAATGTAACTATTGCCAAGAACATTGTTTCAAGCATAGCTATCTCCTAATTAAAAATAAAACATGTATTCATGTAGCCAGTGCTTAGAAAGTTTGGGAAACTATGGTGAACTTTGAACAAGAAAATAACTCTGGATTCTAGAACATCCTCTCATAAAACCAGTGCCACAACTCTGAAAACTTAAATAAAAGATGGGAGCAGAATGTAAGGTGCTCAGATATGAGATCAGCAAGCTTTTCAGAACAGTAGCTTGATCCCCTAGGCCTCATAAGGCCGTAAGAGAAGCTGTGCTGAATCAGGCCAAAGGCCAGTCGAGTCCAGCATTCTGTTTGTTCAGTGTCCGGTTGGATGCTCATGGGAAGTCCACAAGCAGGACCTGATCCCGATAGTGTTTCCTAGTAATACCTACTCCATCAGGGAGACTATAGAGTGGTGAGGTAAGCAGTATAACCATGGATTCCCTATCATGTCCTGGTCTCCAACTGCCATACATATTCTCTTGAAACTAAAGCTTTGTTGGACAGGGACCATGGTGGTGGAATAGACCGCAGGAACGGTACCTCCCTGACTGCTGTCTTGATGCTGAACCTGGAAGAACATAACTGGGGCAGGACAATACCTCCCCCAATGGGGATATGAAGGTCTGGCTGTCATTTAGCATCTAGTAAGTACAGTGGTACCTTGCCTCACTTAATCCCTTCCAGGACTCTGATCGTGCGCCAAGTTAAATTTCCCCATAAAGTTCAATGTAAATAAGGTTAATCCATTCTTTAACTAATTTTTTTTAATCAGAAAAATGTGAAGCAAAGTGACAAAGAGCAACAAAGATCATGCCCCCCCCCCCCCCCCCCCGAGCACAAGCGCAGCCATCTCCCTGCCCCGACAGCATGACCGAGCTTGTGCCTGTCATTCCTGCACATGCCCATCATCCCTGCATGTGCCTGTCATCCCGGCACGCTGGGGTGGGGGGGGGGAGAGACGGGCGCAATCACGGGCGCACTGAGGGAGAGAGAGACGGACGTGAACGGGACACGCTGGGGGATGGAGAGACAGGCGCAAGCTCGGCCATCTCCCTCCCCCGCTTGCCCCAGCACGATCATGGCCATCTCCCCACTCGGGGGGTGAGTGGGGAGATGGCTGCGATCGTGTTGGTTGGGAGGGGGGAGATGGCCAAGATTGCATCTGTCTTTCCTGCAGGAGCCCGTGATCACACACATCTTCCCTGCATGAAAGCAACTGCGATCGTGGCCATCTCCCCACTCGGAGGGTGGGCGAGATGGCTGCGATCTTGGTCACCACCCAATGCAGAGTTTGGAACCCAAGTCAAAATTTTCATGAAATTTTTGTTTGCAACCCGATTCGTTTGTGAACCAAGGCGTTCGTGAGCTGAGGTACCACTGTACTTTAGTAAAGCATGTGGTCATTAAGTGTCTGCATCAGAAAGCTCACTGTTACGATTATGTGTCAACCAGGTCAGCTTTGGCTGTCGGGTGTGAAAGGGAGGACAGCCCTTAACAGTGCAATTCTGCAGATGCATATTAAAAAGTAAAGGTTCAAAGATTCAAAACAACTGAAAGCATCATTAAGCACTGGTACCCACCCACTTCTTACCAACACCTCAACCCTCATCCTCCAAAAATCTCCATCAGTATTGCTGCCGGTTCTCACTCAGCATTGCATTTCATTTACTGTGCTTAATTCTTTATCCCCAATGATTTTATAATTGGCCATTCTCAGTAAATACATTGCTCTCCATCTCACTTGCCGCTGCTGGGTGGTCTTGTGCTCAGCATCCACCAGCATCCACCAGCCTAGTCCATTTACCTGCGAGCATATTTCTGCAGGCTCCAGGTTGCCCACTTGACTCCTGGTCCTGACATCCATCAGCCTGAGCAATGGCTTAGTGCAGATTCTGAAAAGGGCATGCATTACAATTGATCGTAACTGGGTTTGGTGAGATCAATCCATTTCTAGAGACAGACAGTTGCACTGTGTGTTATGATATCATATTCCCACCCAGACAAAAACTGTCGAACTGAGAGGTACAGCTTCATTCATTTCAGTGTTGTTTTCCCACATACAGCTGTGGTGGGAAATAGCAAACGATGAGCTGCAAAACAGTGCTGCTCTTTCCCACCTTTCCTTCTGAATGCTCACTTGCGAAACTGTATTTCAGTTCTGCCTTTCTTGCTCTCTGCAGAGCAGCAAGATACACAAATGCACCAGTAAGATTAATGGAAAAGGGGAGCCAGTCATATGATTAGTATAACTGCTTTTCCTCAGTGACAGCTGAAGGAAAGCCATAATGACACAGTTACTCAAATCTTCTGATGCCGTGAGTGCTCTCCACTTTGCTGAACTACAGACCAACAAAAAATGAATCCAGGAGAGAAGAAGGAAAATATCTTTAACTAATGAACCAAAGAAATTTAATGAAATTCCTAACCTGTTATGTCAAGCAGAATTGTGAACAGGAAAATGAATAGTGACAAGTTGTGCTATTCCTTGGATGTTGAAAATTCTTGTTCAAATTCTTGCTTGGCCGTGTAGGTCACTGGTGGGTCTTGAGGATGTCACTGGCATTGTCTGAATGAAATGCTAAACTATGCTGTGGGGCGACACCTTGATAGACGTTGTCTTTGCACCATTAGCATTTTACATCCAAAATGATTTCCATTTCATTTCTATACCTCCTCCATTGTCAAAGTTCTTTGGGCAGTTTGCAAAGATTAAAAACCATAAAATACAGTATACATAGTGTAAAAGCCATTTACACACAAATGTAACAAACAGCACTGATGAAGACTAACACAAGTCTAAACAATTTTAAACAACAGACAGTTAAACACTCCAGGACCACATTATTTGGCCTTGTCAGATGCTGATGAGAAGGAGAAGGTCTTAGCCTGAGAAGATTACCATGTTGGCACCCAGTCTGCCTCGTCAGGGGACTGGTTCCATCACCAAGAAGACTCTCTCTCTTGTTGCTGCCTTCTCAGCCTCCTTCAGAGGAGGCATTTGGAGATCCGAAGCCGATGAACATAGTGTGCAGGTTGGTTAACACCAGTAGAGGTGCTCCATCAGGTATTTCAATCCCAAAACATGTAAAGCTTTATAAGTTACAGCCAGTTCCTTGAATTATGGTCAGAAATATAAAGACAGAAGCCCAAGAAGGCTAGACTCAGGTCTTCTTGTTTCTGTTATCAGTCAAGCCAGAACATTTTGCACAAGCTATAGCTTCTGAACCATCTTCAAAGGCAGGATCACAAAGAGGGCATTGTAGTATCTAATCTGGAGGTCACCAGAGCGCAGGTAACTTAAGCCAGGCGATGGCAGTCCAGATAGAGGCACAGCTAGGCCACCAGCTGAAGAAGGTTGCTGGGAAGAAGAAGACTTTCACTCTGCTTTTTGGTTTGTTCGGGTAAGTAGGTTTAATAAAGTCTGCACATCAAAAATTGCAGGGAAAGTTTGAACAGTCGAAATTTACAGGGTGTTCCCTGAAAGCAACAAGTGTTTACTGTCCCAAAAGAAATGTCCCTTGCTAATGTATATTCTTTCATTATACAAAATAGAAACCTATCCAACTACCATGTATGTAAATTACAGCAATCACAGATGCATGAATTAACACACACTTATATGCTACTTCGATGTTGATTACAGCAGGCACAGACTCTTATCTTGCATCAGAACAAAATGTGAGATTTAACAGACACAGACCATATCATGGGATTTGCTACATTCAGAGACTTCTCAAGAATGCTTACTAATTGCCTTCGTGATGCGTACAGCTAGTCTACTGTCCCAACAGGCTGAGCTGATCACAAAACTATTCAAGGCCTGAACATGTCCTACATCTTAAAATCATTCGAGGTTTCAAGATCCTCGGGAGAGGCCATCCGCTCAGCACAGAAGGCAGCTGCCACGCAGCAAATGTGGCCTGGGTAAGATGACAGGCGGCGTGGCCAGTGCTGCAGTCTGACCCGGAGAGAGACAGGAGAGAGAGAGAGAATGTGCTCTGCTTTCTCCCTCCCTCCCTCCCTCCCTCCCAGCAGCTCTGCATGGATTAGAGCCCTGCTGCAGGTTCGCAATCGACTGATGTGTTCGCATCAGATCTGCTGCCGTGATAACAGCTTGAGAGTTACAGCACGGAAAATGATTTGGGAGTCCCCATGGGTCTCCCACAGCCTGTGGCCTGTCGCTATATGCCCATCTCACAGGGTTGTTTTGAGGATAAGACTGAGAAGAGGAGGGGAATTATGTAAGCTGCCTTGAGTTCTTTGAAAGGAAAAAGGGTGGGATATAACCATACATACCTACCTGGGGGGAAAGTTCATATTCCTTTGTTCATGGAACCATCTTTGTTCATCAGCCATCTTTTTAATTGTAGGGCTGAATTTAGTTTTGGAGCAGATCTGGGGAGGGGAGCACCCCAATGGTAGACAATGCCAAAATCAACAGGGGGCAGGCCAAAGTACTAAAAATGCCAGCATATGGTAGTTTAAAGTGCTTCCTGCCATTAGGAAGGGGTTGTTCAATGTTTTAACATGGAGGACAGAACTGCACAAAAGCATGGACACTACCCAATGCTTGATGGTCTGGAAAAGGGGGGTAAGGCTAGGGGCAGGGGGCCTAGAGATCCCAAAGTGGCCAGGCTGGAAGCGCAGGAGAGCCAAATTTGGCCCATGGGCCTGAGGATCTGAAGAACAAAGAGTCAAGCTTGATCTGAAGGAACTGAAAACATTTTATTTTGTTCTGAGTACTTATGCTTGCTTAACTCATGTGTTCAGAAATGTCCAGTGTACTACAAATAAGTCAAGGGCTACTTTATGTCTGTTCCAGCACATTTGGGATCACAGTAGCAGCAGCTGCCTCCACTTCCAGCAAGGGTCTCCACTGGCATTACGTGCTGGTCTGCATGGTGAAAAGGCTTCTTGGGTGAGGGATGCTCTTTGTAGCCCTCTGTCAGGATCTGGGCGGCGTCAGGGCTCCTCCTGCTGGCCAAGCTTCAGGATAACAGCCCTGGTGGTTGCAGGATTTGTCCTACACTCTGCGGCAGCAGCCAGGGCACTCATGAGCACCGCCTGGGAGCCCTTGAGGAACCGCTCCGTAAGAAGCGGCTCTTGCCCCCGGAAGCTGCCTCAGCAACACTACTTTCCATTGTACTAAAGCGTTTGTTATGTTTGGTTCTTGCTCCTGGACCCTGTTCCTGCTCCAGAACAGACACTCCTTCACGCTGTCCCCCAGCTCTTGACTTCTGACTCATGTTTGACTCCTCCCTTGTTCCCTGGGCTGGGCGGCAACAGACTTCTGGGTTGACTTTGGCCTGTTTGACTGTGCAATTTGGACGTGTGACTTGGGCTGGTGATTGGATTCTGGCTTTGAGCAGCTTGATTTTCTTCAGTGGCAAAAATGTGAAATAAACTAAAATAAATAAGCTGGCAGAACAGAGGAGTAGGAAAAGAAGAAAAAATATACCTCCTGAGGACACTGTAGGGTATCACATGCTTTGTTTAAAATGTAGCACCGACTTTCTGTTGTACATATCACAAAACAGTCCCATGCTTTTGTTATCCCCCAGCCCTGTGCCCCATGAAGGAGATGACACGGATGAAGAGGGAAGAGGGAATGGGAGGAGGTCGCCTTTCTTCCTAGGCTGTCATGTTAGGCAGAGCTCCAGTAATGCAGATCTTTCTTAGTTTATTCTGTTTCTGTGCCACCTCCCCACATTAGCTGCAGCTCTCTGGGTGGCTCACAGCAGTTCATTTTATATATTGTTACATTTAGCACTAGTGCTCTACTATTTCTCTGCTAGCTGCAATGCAAGGTTTAATAATTTTGCTGCCCATTTCTTAATATATAAGGGGATTGACTACTTTCCAGGGTTTCAAAATGAAATGCTTGACTACTATGGTAGCCAGTAACAGCCAGAAATGCGCTGATCTTCTACCTGAAAAGTATACAGCCAGACTTCATTTTTGGAAGCTGAACATCTCAAAGTCATGTTGTGGTAACTGGTACTAACAGGACTACAATTTATTGGGTGCAGTACTCACATATTCCATGAGGTGGCAATGCAGCCAACCTTGTTAGATTTGAAATATTTAGGATCGGGATAATTGATTGGGGGCAAGTTTTCTCCCCCCAAAAACTTCACCGCAGGCCCTTAGCATGGCCTGGATTCCAAGAACATCCCCAAGACACTATTTAGTAGAGACGGCCACAAAGGGCTCCTTCCCACCTGCCTCCTCAGCCTGAGCAGGCAACTGAGTTGCTCAGAACCCTGCTGCTCTTCACACTCGGAGAGAGAGGGGCTAAAAAGCCCCTTGCCAGCTTCCTGGATTGTGGGACAAGGGATCAAGCATATCCACAGGCGCAAACCTATGTGTGCTTGGACAGAAAAAAATTCCTACCAAAGAAGTCCTTTCCTTGCTAGCTAGGGAAAGTTGGGAGTTGTAGAACTTTCTTCTTTCTAAACAGTAATACAGATGTGCCCTAAAAGGCCTTTCCCCCAAAACAATCTCAAGGCAATTTACAAAAGCCAACTTCGTATGTTATTTCAATACACACACAGCAAAATGGCAGCAGTAATGTGTCACGGCAGGAGGGTGCTCAGCTCAAAGCCTTCCAAAACAGCCATATTTAACAGAAGAACTAAGACAAGAATGGGACGCGTGTTACCTCCAGATGTTCCTGAACTGCAACTCCCATTATCCCTCAGTATTAGCTATGCTAGGGCTGATGGGAGCTGAAGCCCAACAAGATCTGGAGGGGCAGACGTCTCTCTTCCATGACCAAAAAGAATAAAGTGTCGGGGCCTGAAAATCTCACTTGATAGGGCTTTCTTCAAGTGTTGCATAGAGAAACTTAGTGGGCCTGAGCAATTTCCAGAACACTGGACCTTGAGGCTGTTATTCAGCTGCATTTACGTGCTTTCGTTCTTGTCACAGGATGGAGATCTGAACTCTACACAAGGAATGTTCCCCTACCTGCTTTTCTGTTGCATGGCCTGTTGCTGGCTTTGTGCAATGGCAGAATCACAGAAATTCAAGAGTCTCCTTTCAGCTTTACAGTTAAATATCACATATTTCCTGTTCTAAAGAGTCTTGGCTGAACATAATTTTTGGACACAGAAGTGAAACTGGAAGGTCACAATGATATTCAAAGTGTCTAGCAAGAACCTTGAGTTGGGATGAGGAGTACATGATGCATGCCTCATGCACAAAACACCAATCAAAAATAGAAGCAAAATTGGAGGAGCGTGGCATTATCTAAGGACATCTAACAATAAATGAGCATGAGTAAATAATGTTGGGTACACAATAAACGCCTCATCTAGATGTTGTGTTATGTGAGGCTCAGCTAGCTATAGCGTATGCTGTAAATGATTTCATTGTCTTACTTTTCATACCTAATGTGAGCCTCTCTGATGTTAGTGAGTCAGTCTTTCTATTTGACCTGGAAGAGACTATGGATTATGGCTAAACAACACTAAATAATTTGGAGGGTTTGGTGGGGTATGGCCCTCACTGGATTACAGGAGTGGCAGTGAAGGTGGAAACCGTATGAGCAACTCTCAGAATGCTACAAAAATATTTTGTTTGGGAACAGCAGTGTTTGTGTCCCACATTAAACATATTTTGTCTCTCCTTCTCTTAATTTGCATAATATATGCATCGCCTACAGATAATCTTGTATAATTCAGGAGGGGCTAAAGGTTTGTACTTATCCCATTGTATTAATTTGCATTTTCTGCCTGTAGGCTGCATCATAGATTATGTAGATCATGTGGTTGTTCTATACTTTGGCTTCAGGGACTCAATTAGGACTTAATCCTAATTGTTATCCTTGCACTCTTAATGTGCTTGGTGTGTGTGTGTGATTCCAATGTACATGAGCCCAGGTTTAAGATAAAACTAGGCAAAGAAGAAAATCAAAGGCAGAATGGAGCAACATTTAATCTTGGATTAAAACACACACATGCACATATAAACATATAAACTCTAAATAAGTTGCCATAATTGTGCTGTACACATCCAGTCACAGAGAATTATACACCGCTGCCAGATGGCAGAATGGAAATGTATAGAACAGAAGATGCAACAACATCTGTGTAAAGAAAGAGGGATTCACTGGTCTAGTCTGTGCACAGATACAGATCTAGGCCAGGATAGCACAAAGTAATATGGACTAGATCCATCATTTGCTTTGATTTCTGGACATACACAAAGCTTAAATTGTTTGGCTTATGGGTTGTCCTACTATTATGATATATTTTTTTAAAGAATTGGTTCAACCAAATTTGGCATAAGTTGGGGTAGGGAATCATGTTTTATAGGACAAACCCGAACAATTACTTTTAGTACAGTAAAGAAGTGTGTCAAGTGCAATGTGTTTTATACATATGAAGTACATTAATATTAGGGCAAGAAATATATTATTAATATCGAAAGATATCATTGTGAGCCTGGCTGGGTGGGCAAGAAAGGGTTAGATGGCCTGATCTAGCTTTTATTAGCTGAAATACAAGTGACATGTTTCCTTAGGAACTAAATTTGGGAATGTTCTAAACAGGGAAAACTGAAGGAAATGGGGGCAGACCTTCTCTCATCTCAGCTAAGTATGAGGTAAGACAGTTGCTTGACTCCAAGAAAGAAATCTGAGTTTGGGCTCTAAAACCATTTAAGGCACCGACCGTCTTCCTAAGGGTAAAGCAGTGCATTTTGACTACCTATTGGAGGGTTTAGCCGCTCTGCCACCTATACTCAATTTATATAACTAAAAAAATAAAATCAATAAAAATGGAAAAATATAAAAGCCACAACAATGCACAAGCCTCCAGTGAACTCCTTCCAAGGAGATCCTGACCTTAATAAGTGCTGTGCCTTAGGAGCCTCTTGACCCTTGGAAAAACATATGAGGCAAAATCCAACAGGTGAAACTTCCTTTTGCTTCTTCTGCATGGTGTGAAATGCTTCAGCTTATACAGTTTCTGTTCACATACAAGCTGTTGAAGGTTCGGGAAATTCTGCCAATTTGGACAACCCTATTTCGATCTGAGGTATGGTGAGTAGATGAAAAGAAGGAACTTGTTTTGTATCAACTTTGGGATATATTCTACCTAGGGACCCTGTAGTTTTGCTTTGCAATTTATAAAAATAATAGTGTAAAACTAGAATATATAAACTTGGTAAAAGACTGAATAAGAGATGCAAAAATTTTAATAGCCACAAATGGATGATTGTCTAATTTAACAGAAGAACACAAATATTAACGGAAGAACACATGCCAAGCAAATAATGCTTGGCAAGGCAGTTATTATGTATAAATCTATGAAAATGGAACACCTACCAAACATTGACATAAAATATAAAATTTTGAGCATTTCTGAACCCCAGTTATTGAGGTTATCAATCAAATAGTAATATAGACAGAAGGAATCTGGGAATATAGGTAATTACAATTAGTGTGTTTTCTAGATTATTTAATTTATTTTATGGTTTAGCCTCTCTCTCTCAGTCTTTTTCTATATATATATTTATATAGGATGCAGATATATGTTTTGCAACTTTGGCATGTTTAGTAATTGTCAAATAAATAGCAGAGATTTCATATAATGAAGGTTGAGAAAAACTGCACCTTCTAACATTCCCTCCCCTGCACTACTATTAAAAGTACAGGAATCAAATCGCTCTTTGTGTCTCCCTTTCTGTATTTGAGCAAAACAGCACACAGAGAGCTTCAACTGCTGGGCACTATAGAAATTAAATAACAGTAATAGTCAAGATGGATGGATACAGAACTGTGAAAGAGAAAAATTAATCAAGCACTTCTTGGCATATTCTTATTTTTTGTAATAAGCCTTGCCTTTGAGCAAAACCTGGTTATTGGAGCTCACTGATAAAAGAACTGATGATCTTGAATGAAACAGTGTTGATTCGATGATCGCGTAGGTCCCATTTATTTCAGAGGGTCTACTCTAAGTAGGATTAACACAAGTCACAATGCTTAACCTGTCAAATCCAGAATGAGTCTTTTTAAGAATGGATAAGTAATCAATAATAATGCAAATTCTCTTCTGCTAGGAAGCGACTTAATCATCACAATTTATGTTTCACTCTGAGATATCTAAAGTAATAAATATGTTTAGAGCCATAGGCCAATGGAGCCTAGTTCATTACATCTCTGAAGAATCCTGTGCTATACCATTTATCTCAGCCTCCTACAGTATCTTGTAACACAAGTTTCCAGCATTCAAGACATCAGTGGAGCAGGAAGATAAGAACAAATAGCCAAAAAGCAAACAAACAAAACAAAAACACGCTCCCCCCCCCCACACAACAATCTTCTTTAAGAACACATTTTTGAAGCTTCTGTATGCTGTGCTAATGGTGCAATGCAATCCACTGTCACAGACGGTCCTGTAGCAATCTTAACAAATTGCTGGCTGCCAAATGCATTGAGAGTCATGTGTATTTTGTATCTTGACCAACACTGAAATATCATGGGACTGTGTAGCAAATTTTATCCTCTGTACTAGAACCTATTTCTAGGCTTCCTTTTAAGGAAAATATAGCAAAGATGAAGAATTCCAGTCCTGGCAATTTTTGTTAAATTATCTTGGCAGCCAGATAAATATCTAGTTATTGTCATACTGCTTATTGATGTATGTGTTGCTTACAGAGTTCTGTAAAAAGAGATTCCTGCTTAAAGGAGTTTTTTGTCTAGACTTCAACAGAATGGGAAACAATAGATGGAAAAAAGAGGGCGAAGGTATTTGGAAAAGAGCATGGATAATAGATCATACGTCTGCTGGTGTTATTCCCAGCACCACTTCTGTTCTACTAAGAAATAATGTTAGGTGCAGGTCCCATCCTGTGCAGTGCTCAGATCGCGTTGGGATGCTGGGCTGTATCAGAACGTACAGCTCCCAGGGCAGTGAGTGAGGCAGCTTGTTCCAGCCCATCCAATGCACCAGCCCTGCCTCCCTGTAGACACAGAGACGAACTGCACATGGAGCTCAACTGGTCTATTGGTCTATTGCTATGAATCGGACGGAATGTACAGAGGCAGAATTCATATGCTCCATCCTTGCACGGACATGAGGAGCCGTGCAGGTAGGGATGATGCGCCAAATGAGTGGAGAGGAGGGGCTGTATGCAGATGCTGTTGCCACTCTGGATAGTTGGGCACGGACTGCTTACTCCCTGCCATACGTCTGGGAATGACTGGGGAAGGCGTATTACCTAGTTTAGTCCATTTCCTCCTTCTGCTGATCTGGCAGTCCTGTGACAGCATCCATCTGAGGAGTCCAAGCCGTTCCAGCCGTTCTTGCCCCACCCACTTCGGCAGCAGCACTGCTCGTGTGAAAGTGCCACATATTTATTTATTTAAAATATTTATATGCCGTCCTAATCGCAAAAAAGCCTCAGGACAGCTTACAATGTAATAACATAAATAACATAGTGATAACATAGTTATCAGCTGTCCCACAAGATCTCTCGTATTATGGATACTTCATCATTCGAGCAGCCAGCCTGCCTGCTCGGATGCATTATTCTTACTGCACCTGTATGCCATCACTTTTTCAGGGTTCACATCTCTGTTACTCTCTCAGATGGACAAGGAACAGAAGCTCCTGCTGTAGAGAAAAACCTGAGTGAACTTCTTTCCTTACTGTACACAGAGCAAAGGCCTGCTGGCAAAATGACCCATTTGGCTCTTCTGTTTCTTGCCTCTCTTCAGCTATCTTGGGCCAGCATGCAAAGCCCCACCAGACGACCAAGGGACCCTGAGGGGAGTCTGTTGCTATAGCAATTACTCAGGTCACAACTCTTCTCTGGGAGTTTAGTTTATGATATTGTGCACCTTCACTGCTTTTCTCCACTATGCTGCCTTTCCCTTTAATACATTTTATTTAATTGGAGTCCTGGGCTGGATTGGTTTTGAATCTACACCTTCAGGGGTTGGGAAGATCTGAACCTCACTCCTGAGTGTAATAAAGATGCAATTAAACAACTCAGAGGTCAGCTTGTGTGAGTCCAGTCTCATCCCAGATTTTACACATGAGCACCTGGAACGCATCTTTCCATCCGACAGCAAATTAATATCAGTCATAGGTCCCGTCATGAACAGGAGTGTGGACAGATTCATTATTTGCCATCTGATATTTCAAACAGCTTTTCTTAGGAGTTTAAGTTGTGTATCTATTCCCTAGAAGGCTGGGGTGGCGGGTTGAGGTTTAAGCGTACAATACCGCTGCCTAATTCGTTTTATCAAGGGAACAGAGATCCAGACAATGTCACCATCCACTTATAGTCCATTTTCCCATCATTTCCCCCATTTGTTTTTCTTACTGCAGAAAATCCTTAGGGAAGAACGGACTGCTAGGACCCTGCATCTGGTAGCAAGATGACTGAGATGCAGGGTATATGAAGCCCTCATATTCAGATGCATTAGATCAAAAGGGAGAAGCCAGTGTGGAACAGTGGTTGAAAGTGCTGGCTTGGGAATCAGGAGAACTGGGTTCTAATCCCCACTCAGTCATGAAGCACAGTGACTTTGGGCTACCTCACAGGGTTGCTGTTGTGTGAGTAGAATAAAGGAAGAAAGGTGAGATATAAATGCAATAATAATGTATCTATGCTCCCTAATACACCTTTTAAAATTTCATTTCATGCACTGCATTTGTCCACCACATAATAGCCAGCATTTTCTGGGCAGTTTACAAAGATTAAAATCCTTAGTAACTGTTGGGCATGAGAAAGATGGCTTCTTTGGGCACACATTCTCCTGGGCCATTGGCTGGTCTCCAGAAGAATCAGAATCAGAGAGAGGTGCAGGACAGGATGTGGGAATGGGGCCTTCCCAGGACCTTGAGAAGAGAGAAATGGAGATGTTTATCTCAAGGTCAGACTCCCCAGTCTCAGGGATTAACTAAGTTGGCAGGAAGAGGTTGGACTGGGCAAGTTTCTCAGATGCAGACAAAGTGGTCATGGCTCTTGACCCCATGACACATCATCAGCAGGGGAGGGTGGCTGAATTAGAGGATCAGCACTCAGAAAGAGGTGTGCTCATCTTCAGAAGGCCCTTCCCAAAGGGATGAAGGCCAGACATGTCCATAAGGAGAGTATCTGGTGGTGAATACTAGGTTGGGTTCAACAAACCACTCTGTGCTTGCTCAGAGATTCATTTTGGGGGTTTGTGTGCTTTGGTCAATAAAGAATGCTTTGCAAGAAAAGGTCAGCGGCTTTGAATGCATGAGGGAGGAACCCTAGCTCCCAACAATAATATGCTATTGTACATAATGTAAAAATCATTCATATACAAGCATATAAACAGACAACTCACATATACATACGAGAGGTATCTAAACTATTTTAACAACCGAGTATAAGAAGTCTAAGTCCCAAACTAAAAACCTTATCATAAGCTGCCAGATGCCTGAGAGCTAAGGAAGGTCTTAGTCTGGCACTGAAATGAAGGTGGGACTTGCTGGAGAGATCATTCAGGAAGTGGGAAGCCATCACCAAGAAGATCCACTCCCTTGTTGCCACCTTTCAAGACTTGCTTGGAAGAAGTCGTCATAATATAGTCTCCAACAGGAACCTGGGGAGAAGGCTCTTCACATTTCCCTCTCTGAAGGTTGTCCACTTCCAGTTCACTCGCTGCTCTCTTCCTGGCTGTTTTTGCTGCCATGGGGGAAAGAAACGGGTATCTGATTATTTTTCCCATGGCACCAAAAATAGCTGGGGAAAGGACTGTATTGTTGTGCAGAAAAAATGTGCAGTGTTATTATATGATAAACTGGC
The DNA here is from genome assembly GCF_004798865.1 of Varanus komodoensis. Taxonomy (NCBI): domain Eukaryota; kingdom Metazoa; phylum Chordata; class Lepidosauria; order Squamata; family Varanidae; genus Varanus; species Varanus komodoensis. The sequence goes on from NW_025336480.1 coordinate 16,464,329, forward strand.
CAGCAACCCCATGGAATGGTTTGCTCTAATATGGTAAATGTTTTATATGTATGCAGCGCTATCAATCATTCTGGATTACTGTGGACAGTTTAAGAATGGCAGGTTATTCTGGGTCAGGAAATGTATGTCCTGAACATCCAAATAACCAAGGTTGAAGATCCCATATATATATGGGATAGATATATATATGGGAATATATATATATTCCTCTACTACAGGAACATATTGTTACAGAAAGTTCTTCAGCATGAACATGCAAATCTTATTTTCGAAAGGGTAGTGGCACTCTAAAAATCAAAGAGATAATTGGAATACAACATCGACGCCTTCAGCAAATAAGCCTTAACATACACAGTGAACTTTCCTTGCAGTAATTTTGCTGGTGTTAAATGGACCTGTTGTGACAAATGGTACATTTCAGCATCAAATGAGAAAAAGGATGGCACAGGACACAGCTGCCTTTCCTGATTGCTTATTCACTTCAGTTAAACATTTGGTCACAGTGATAACTGGTGGAAATGAAGTCAGGATAGCTAACTAGAAGATCCTTCATGTGCCAGGAATTTGGTGATTATTTAACTTCTTATATTTCTGTTCCATACTGTCCAATAGTCAGAGATCATTCGGCTGCTTACCAAAAAAAGTAAATTCTAGGTTTTTCAAATAACTGAATTGAAATTTCAATAATTCAATATCTTTTCAGTATCCAGATACTTACTACAGTGCAGAATACTGACCGGAATTATAGCTTCTTAGACATACCGAGTAGCACTTTGTGTCTGCAGCGTGATGGGGAACTAAAATGCAGTACCGGAACACCAGTTTGGGTGGACTTTCATTATTCTTTTTCCCTGTGGTTAACCGTTCCACAAAAAGGGGTGTGCACCAGCTGTATATTTGTGTTTCTTTCTACTCATATTTCTGCAGCATGAGCTAACAAATCTAAGTGAGCTGCTTATTTAGGAGTGCGTCCAAAACTGTATAACGAAGAGTCTTTCACAACTTAAAGCTGTGACAGATCTCATCACCTGACACCCTGAAGCATTTTTGGTCACATTTTTGCTAAGATGATAAATAACTGGGAGCATAGTGAACATTCTGTTTGCAATCCTCCAAACACAGACAAAATCTGCAATAGATCTGTCACATCCCTTTACAATACCAGAAAATGCAATCACACACTGCACTTTACTGAAACTTTTTCATCAAGCAAAGCAAACAAAAATGTTTTTCATGTTGAACAAACCAACAGATTTATTGTGGCCTAAACTGGTATGGATTGGAGCCTGCTTCAGTTAATGAGGGTACTCATTAACTGCTACCCTGAGTTTGCAGATGTGTTATAGAAACACACAAGCTCATCCTGGTATAGAGGAAGAACATTGTAAATGTGGCCAGAAGGTTGTAAACTGCAAGAAGGGATACAGTTTGTGATACTATATTTCTATGCAAAACTAAAATGTGCAAAAAAAAAAAAAAAAGTAACAAGACCATTCACAACATTAGAAATGGATTATAATACAACCTTTCTAGCTTTGCTGTGTTCATTTAACACTTGCAGAGGGTCAAAGGCCAAATCCTAAATGACGATAATCAAACCTAATGGTACAGTTTAATCCAGAAATGTCATATTTAACTCTTCTTTTCTGAAGTTCTTCCATCAAAGAACAGTGGCTTTCAGGTCAATAGTAAACTGGTTTCTAAGTTCTGCCATTTTAAAAAACAGTTTACTGCTTGTTCTGTGTAGATAGCAGAAAACACTGTTTGTCTGGTGGTGGAATATATTATGTTAAAACAGCGGTAGGAAAACCTTTTAGGCCTGGAAAACTGTCCTGGACAGCACCACAAAATGGCTGCCAGAAAGACCAAGACCAAGTCCCTTTAGGTCTAACTGAACAAGAGGGCCAGTGACGGTAACCATGGTAGGGTTGCTAGTTGTGTGATGACAATCTCAGAAAAGGAATTAGTGGCATAGTCCCAAGGGTAGCTGGAGCTGGGAAGCTGCAGTTACAGGAGCTCCCCCAGCTGAGGTTAGCCTCTTGGATTAAGCACAAAGTAAAGGAGGCAACCTTGAATCAAGAAAAATGAAGGCCATCTACCCATGAAGCAATTAGTGGTGGACAAATAGAAATACTAGCAAAGAACGTAATGGTGACTGGATTTTGTATAAAATCGACAGATCAGGATGGCTTTGACATCCCTCTTTTAGTTCAACTGCACACAGCTTGTCCATGAACTGATTGTCATTTGCATATGTTGATTGAGATATGTTTAATAAAAGTGTGCCGCATGAGACCTGGCCCTAGCTCCAGAAAAGGTCCATTTTAGAGCCAGTTTGGTCTACATAAAATCTCTTCTCTTACTTCACATGCAGAGGGCTCAGGATTCCTAAATGAGGTATGAAATACAAATGCATTTGACAGCTGCACTCTTAATTGAAAGATGGAGTGTCACCCTGAGAATAAAAGGCTTTGGCTGAATTCAGATGAGTTTTAGTCCAAAATCCTTTAGATTTGTTTGCCCTGCATTGTAAACAGCTTCATAGCAGCTGTGGAATTCAGTTCCACAGAGAGCAGTATATAAAAAGAACTGTTTTTGCCTTATAAAAACAAGCAACCCCCATGGTATAATATGCTGGGTTCCACTGTAATTCTAATCCACTTCCATAAATTGTTATTATAGCCATATATGAGTGAGCAATGAATTTGTTTACCTCCCCTAACACCAGCACTCCGAAGTCAGAACTACTCAATGTACAGTTAAAACACAAATCTGTAATCCTGTATATAACTTTACTGAGACTAAAATAAATACCAGAGCCTAGTTAAGAGGCCTGTTTAAGAATGGCTGCTTGGCTGCTTATTCCCAGCCAGCTGTGGTGCACCTAAATTAGTGAGCTGCAGCTGCTATAGAGTTCAGAAGGATGCCTGCAGAGCCTGGCTGAGCCGGGCAAAGGGCCATCTGGTACACTGTCCTGTGTCTGGATGCAGGGCCAGCAGCAGGCATAGCCATGGCTGGCCTCCTGCCAGGGGTCCACGTCCCCAGCAGGGACCCACCATTGCTCGCCTCCCCCTTGCTCTGGCCCAGAAAAGACTGGCTGGGAGGAAAAGTAGGAGACGCACTGCCCACTTTCTCAGTAGCTCTCTGCCTGTCCAGCAAGTGGCAGCACTGACGAGAAAGCAATGGGCCCCAATGCTGGAGAGAAGGGAGGATCACTGAAGCAGGGGATTCGGGGGTGGCTTGCCCAAGGGCCCTCAAAACAGGGATCGGGCACTGACCCGACACCTTCCAGAAGCTCATGAGCTGAGCATGAATGCAGCAGTGCCCACATGCTGTTCCTCCCCAGTGACCTTATCCTGACCATTTTTGGATTTCCCTGTTCAAATTCAGCCTTGAAGCATCCTTCCAAAAGGAGAAGTTGTGCCCTTATTCATCACCTTATCTGAAGTTTTAGCTTGTCAGATTCATTTTATTCTTGTCCTTACCAGAAACAGACAAACAAACCCTCGAATCAATCTATCTTCAACAGCATATATTGGAAGAAATTGAATTATGCGATGCAAATCACTTTGGTTGCAAGCAAACCCAAATCAAGGCAATTTGTTTACATTATTCCATCCCTAAAGTCTGTTTCTATGTAGAACTAGGCTAGATCAATTGCTGTGACAGAACATATAATTTTTATTCTTAGACTGGAACCACGTATTACAAATTATGGCTTTGTCCTGCTTTCGTACTGTCTGCTTCCACCTGCCCAATATCCACACCACCATATGTCTCCTGCATTGCCTCTCTTAGCAGCCTGTTACGTGGAGTTGTGTATGGAAATGTACATCACTGTTTCTATAGAACATTTCTGACACCTTTTGTTTTCATTATTAAAAGTAGCTGTGTATGTATTGATTTTGATCAGGGCAAAATAATAATAATAATAATTATTATTATTATTATTATATTACATTTCTATGCCGCCCCTTGCCGAAGCCTCGGGGCAGCTTACAACACAATAAAATACATTGAAATACTATAGAATATAATAAATTACCAATAAATACAAAAATACAAAAAAATACACTGAGATACAAACATAATGATATAAAATTAAAATTAACAGTATAAAATAAGTAAATAAAGAATATAGGAGGAGAAAAGAGAAGGAAGAAGAAGTTGCCCTGGCCAGATCATATATTTTAACAATTAAAATGATGTTTAAATAAAAAGGTCTTTACCTGGCACCGAAAAACCAGTAATGACGGTGCCAGGCGGATCTCTTTGGGGAGTGAATTCCATAGGTTGGGCGCCACCACAGAGAAAGCCCTCCTCCGAGTACTTACTCTCCTAATTCAGAGTCATTGGTGCAGAGAGAGGAAGAGTCAACCCTTGCCCTCTAATTGAAATGCAAACTAGCCAGAGATACGAGTCTCTGCTCCCCCTCTTCACTGACGTGTCCCTCAGTCAAAGATCATGGTGAGAACAAGGAGCAGGAGGTGACATGGCTGCTTGTTCACTGGTTGTCATGCTATCGATCACAGCAAAGAGGAGGAGCAGTTCATGGGGAGGAGATGGACTTATGCAAGAGGGAACCCACTGAGTGCATCTTGCCCAAGGGACCAAAAAACCTTGGAGCTGGCTGTCCCTGTAATTTTTACAATGTGTATTTCTACCATTGGTGTTCCTGGGTGGGTTTAGTTATAAATGAATACACTGGACCACTGTAGAATGTAGAAGGGCACGGGCAGGATAATGAGAGAGATTTGCTATACCAGCTCTTACCCAGACAACTAGGAACGCATGGGTTTATTCCATGTGGAATCCTAGTGCAGGGATAAAGAACATCCAGGTTTAGTATAAAAACTCTAACCAACCAACCCACTCAGACAATCTTGCAGATAATCTAGTGGCCCTCCCTTTCATGAGCAAAGAGCACTGTTGATTTAGCCTTCCCCTGACAACTTGCCTTTTGGTAGCTGCCAGGGGAAAGCAAAGTTAAATAAACCTCTTCATAGCCTTTCTCAGCCAATGTCTGTGGTGGGTACCTGCTACAGTTTGATAGCCAGCGACCTCCAGGACATTGCTTGGACGAGGCTGCTCATTTGAGACCCATGGAAGAAACAAGGGCACAAGGGCACAATGGCATAAGCCTGAACAGAGTCTTTGTTCAGTGTACAGAAAAGCTCCACTTATCTGGGGGTATAAAAAGTTAAAACATTCGCCAACTTATAGCAGCCTCCTCCAAGTGCTTCTTGGACACTCTGAGGAGGCTGGCTCTGACTGTCTCTTCGGAAACAGCTGTTCTCAATCCCCAAAGAAAGATGCGGGGAGGGAGAAAAAAGACATGGCAAGCCAAAGGGGGCTTTTGATCATGGTGGAGGGCACCAAGCCATTGATGGTCATCCGAAGTACCCCTTGGGCATTAGTGGGGAACTGTCACTGCCAGTGGCCCAAGCCAGCTTGGTAAGGCCAGCAATGAGGGTGTGATGCTTTGGCCAAAAGACTTGTTTACTGCTTCCAGGTAGTCACAATGGGATCAATGGCCTGGATGCAGAGAACCCATCACAAGTTGTTGCCCATGAACAGGTTATCCTGTGGGAAAGAGTCTGTGTTTGCACAACACGACAATCCACAATACGTAGCAGGTCACCTTCCTTTGGCTGTTGTGTTGTGCAAATCCAGTCATTGCTGCCCCAACAGACACGCAGATACGCTGAACTCTAAACTGTTTGTTACCTGTCACTAGCCCAGCATTCTTGCCTGGAGTTCGCCTGCCTGCCCTGCCTTTTAAAAACCAGTTCCCAAATGTAAACAGGGTGATTTTAGCAGGGTTAACTGTATAACTACTGCAAATAAAAAGCCAGCTATTTTTCCCTTTAGCAAGCCAGCAAATTCCACAATTGCAATGTCTCTATGGCCACATCATCAATGGGAGAAGAGGAAGGGAGGTGCAGGAGCTTGTAATGTAGAAGGGAGGACAGAAAAATAGCAAAAAGGTGAAACTGCAGTTTCATTTGCCATATAGGTTCTCGGATTACAATCACCACTGAATCAATTAGATCTACAAAATATCCCTCTATTGAGGCTGTCACTATTGTTAATTTTCAGTTTTGTCTTCCCCCGTCTCCGAACTGTGAATATTGCGGGCAAGTCTTTTGCTGCTTTGCCTCTCCAGGTGGAAACAATGTTTATACATCTCTTGGTTTCTCACCATCTTATCTCTCGATGCCCAATTACTCTCAGGATATGAATTGATTGCACTGAAAAGCACTGTATTCAGAATGAGAGATTATATGAGAAGCCGTTCTGTGAATGGCTCTTTCATACATCCAGTCACTACTGGGTGCTGCAAAGAGTACGGATGTGTAAGCATAACCAGCCCTTACTCATACCATGGAACAAACCTGAGCCAGTCTGATATCAAACCTGGCTGTGTCCCATGGCTGAGGGACACATTTGGAATGCTTTCTTGCTTGCTAGTCAAAACTTCAGTGCTTCTACTATTTAGGTCTTGGTACATGTTCAGATGTCACCCATCCTTCCAGAGTAGATTTTTGGGGGACATATGGGGATGGGGGGGGATCACAAAGTTGGTCTCCACTGTGGAACATGCTCTGCTGAATTAAAACCCTTTCATTCATGGGAGGCTGTTCAGGCCCCTTAGTGGAATCATCAACAAATCACTGTAAAAGATAAGATTAAGAATGCAAAAATAACCTCCGCGAATGTATTTTCAGCTGAATGTTTAAAGTTCTATGACTTGAAGTGAAAGGAAAATAATATGTGCTCTTCCAGTTGGTGATTTGGTGATTAGACAAAGGCCTTTTTCTGGCTGAATTCAGGACATTACATGAAGATGCAGCCCAACGGTTGTTCAAAATTGATTCGGGACAAGGTGCTCATTGAGGCTGCAAACAAATGTGGAAGTGCACCAACTGCTTTGTGAATAGATGAATTAGGGCTGGAGCAAATGTTAGGGTCCAGGTAGGTGTATATGGGAGGAGGCATTCCTTTAGATATATTCCTTTAGATAAGCCATTTAGGGATTTCTATGTCAATATGAGCACCTTGAAGTGGGCTCAGACTTCAGCTGGTAACCAATGCATTTGATAAAGGACGGGGCTTCTATGTTTGTAGCAGCCCGTCCTTGGGGGGGCATTTCAGGCAAGCTGCATGTGACCTGGGTGCAGAGACAGTGCCAAAATTGCCACATTCACTCATGAGACTCCTCCCTTTCACTTCCAAAGCACAGAATATGGGTTTTGGTGAAAGCAGGGTAAACATATACTTAACCCTAACCCTAAAATACATAATCGTATTAGGGATCCCAGAAATAGTACAAAATGGGGAAAAGGTTGGTCAAATTATTGGTACAAAGCAGTAAAGATTTCAAAGTAGATAACAGTGGCAAGCTAAATGGGAAGCAGAAAACTGCCTCGCTGCCAAAGACTGAAAAAACAAGCTAGCTAAGTAAGCAACAATAGCAAAGCTAACTAATTATGTCACCAGAAGACCAGTTACAGAATTCACTCAAAGATGGAAGGCTTACTATGAACAATTTAAATAATGGTTAAATAAAATATAATTCTTATAAATGTTTGTGTTCACTATCCCTTACCAAAGCAATGCTATGATTTATAACTAACTTTATACACTGGATAAATTTATGACTGAGGATTGAATGGATTGGATGGGAAAGTGGTTGATAGAGAGACACTCTTGTTTATTGTAAACGTACTTAAATGAAGAGTTGCCTGCTAAATCTCTGGAACAACCCTTGGCTTCTTTTTTCCTATATACTCTTTTCCCCCTTTTATTGTACTTTCTGGAAATAAATAAAAAGATTTGCCAAGGAAAAAGAACAACAACAAAGTCAAAGTAGCAGATAAGGGCAAAGGACAAACCAAAGGGGAAAGTACCACCCAGCCACCCCAGCCCTGTGCCAAGCTGGTCCCTTGAAGATCCCCTGTGTCTGTGGCTTCTTCTGTGTTCTTCTGGGGCTGCATCAGGTATCTTCCACTGTGGTTGCGCAAAGCTACACCTAGGGATCTGCACCAGAGAAGCCTTGAGCAGTCACTCCACATGCCTATGTCAAGCTCCTGTGCTGCACAGAAATACATCCCCAAACTCTCTCCCCTTTGCCCAAGTGGATATTTCAGAGGAATCTCTTGCTTTCGACTGTTGACTGTCCAAGGCTTATCCCTGCTTAGCTCTTGTAAGCTCGAGGCTGTGGGTCCCAATGTGGAATCAATCCATCTCATAGTTGCTCTTCCTCCTCTTCCTTTGACTTTCCCTACATGATTGTCATCTCCAGTGAGTCTTGCCTTCTCATGTGCCCAAAGTACAACAGCCTCAGTTTCCTCCTTTGTTTACCTCCAGGGAAACTTCTGGCTTGATTTGATCAAGGACCTACTTGTTTGTTAGTTCAGGTATTCGGCAAGGTCTCCTCCAGCACCATGTTTTAAAAGCACCAATTTTCTTTCTGTCAGCTTTCTTCATGTCCAGCTTTCACACCCATACCTAGTGAGTGGAAATACAGTAATGTGAATGCTCTTGACCTTGGTCTCCAGGGAAACTTCCATACATTTGATGATCTATTCTAGTTCTTTGCTCTCCAAGTCTCAGTCTTCTTCCAATTTCTTGGTCGCAGTCTCAGTTTGAATTGACGATTGAACCAAGATATGCACAACCTGTTACTATTTCAATTTCTTTATTATTGACAGTAAAGTTCTGTAATTCTTCCAGTGTCATGATTTTGTTTCCTTAATATTCAGCCTCAATCCTGCTTTTGCACTTTCTTCTTCAACTTTCATCAGGGGTTATTTCAATATGCTGCTTTCTGTCAGTAATATGGTATCACCTGCATATCTTAAATTGATCTATCTTCTACCAATGTTCATTCCTTCCTTTGATCCTCATCCATATTTCCTTATGCTATATTCTGCATACAGATTAAACAGACAGGTTACCATTGACAACAGGGTGGCATTCAGTGTGGGTAAGTGCAAGGACTTGCACTTGGGACACAGAAATATGTGTCACAAGTACAGGATGGGGGACAAGTGGCTGGAGAGCAGCACCTGCAAAAGGGAACTCGCGGTACTTGTCGAAAGCAGGCTGAACATGAGCCAGCAGTGTGACGAGGAGGATAAGAAGACATACACCACCCTTGGATGTATAGCCAGAAGTGTGGTTTCCAGATCTAGGGAAGTGTTGATACCACTCAACATGACTCTGGTGCGCCCACAACTGGAGTACTGCGTCCAGTTCTGGACTCCACATTATAGGAGAAACATAGCTAGATTAGACTTGGTTCAGTGCAGGGTCACAAGAATGGTAACTGGGTTGGGAGGGATGACATATGAAGAGAGATTGAGGGAACTGGGTCTTTTCAGCCTGCAGAAGAGGAGACTCTGAGGGGATCTTTTAGTGACTTATAGGTATGTGAGGGGATGCTGTGTGGAAGAGGGCCGTGGTCTGTTCTTGGATGCATTCCAATGGGGCAAAGCTCAAAGAACCAGGCTTCAGGAAGGAAGTACTTCCTGACGGTTAGAACCCCTAGGATATGGAATGGGCTTCCAAGGCAGGTGGTGGATACCCCATCAGTGAGGGTGTTCAAGGAAAGATTGGACAACCACATGTTGGGGATTACATGAGTGGAGTCAGCTGGAGCTGGGGGTCAGACTAGATGTCCTGGGAGGTACCTTCTGACTTGCTTTGTTTCTAAGTTTCTCCCATGCTATGGTAACCTCTTGTCTGGACTACTGTAACATGCTCTGCATGGGGCTACATTTTTAAATGGTCTGGAAACTTCAACTGATTCAGAATAGGGCAGTGCACCCACTAACAAGGACTGGCCCATGAGATCAGATCATGCCATTCCTCTATCCATTGTATTGGCTGCCGGTTGGAATCTGGGCCCAATTCAAAGTGCTTGTTTTAACATTTAAAACCTGAAATGGCTTAGGGCCAGGATATCTGAAGGACTGCCTGCTTGCATGTGTTCCTACCCATTCATTAAGATCAGCTACAGAGGTCCTGCTCGGGTAACCTCCTCCTAAAGAAGTAAGGGGGATGGTAAACAGGAGAAGGGCCTTTTCAGTGGTGGCACCCCATCTCTGGAATATGTTCCCTGGGGAGGTACACCTGGCACCATCTTTATTGTCCTTTTGGAGACAGGTGAAACACATTTTATTCACCAGATATTTTAAAACTAATGGTTGGAAAATGTTATATATTTATACTGTAATACTGTTATTGTGCTGCTGTATTATAGGGTTAAATTTTTTATGGAGTTATTGCTGGTTGTATTTTAGTGTTGTTTTTAACATTTTGCCTTTTATCTTGGTATTTTATTGTTTTATGTGGGGTTTTAATGTTTGTAAACTTCCCAGAGAGCCCTCTGAGTTATTGGGCAGTATATAAATGCAGTGAAATTGGAAAGATAAGCTACATCCTTGTCTGATGCCTTTGCTTGTAGGAAATCATTCTGTCTTAACAGTAGTGTTTTGTCCACAACACGGATTATGCATCAGGTGCTGAGGCACTCCCATTTCTTCCAGGTCCATCTGTAGCTTCTCATGATCTGCACAGTTTAGAGCTTTGCTGTAGTCTATAAAGCACAGACTGATCTTCTGAAACTCCTTGGTGATTGCAGTGGCCAATGTACATTTGTGATATGATCTCTAGTTCCTCTTTCTTTTTGGAATCCATCTTGAATGTTGGGCAGTTCTCACTCCATAAAGGGTATTTTTTTGCTTGTTGCAACACCTTGAGCATCACTTTGCCTGCTTAGAAAATTAGTGCAATGGTTCCATCCTTGCTGCACTCATTAGTATGTCTTTTCCTGGTGGCTGGAATTGAATCTCAGGCCATTTGGTTGTCATTATCCCATAGGGATAATTCCAGCTTTAATATTTGATGCATGCATTTGAAACCCTGTGGATTAACTGTTGCAACGAACTGTCCATAGGACTTCAAGTCTTTTCAGATGCTGCATCGGGCACCCTGCCTCTCACCCCAATTTGCCTCTTCCTTCAAATTGTACAATTTGTGCTCTTTCAACCCAACATTTTGCCGTTTGTTCAGCACCAACCTCATATGCCTCTGCAATGCACCAGTTCCAATACCAATACTACTAGTCAGATCTGCATTAATTCTCCCCCGACTTCACACTGATTCCTAATAAATATTTTTGAAGGAACAATGGCACACAGTATTCACAGCTGAGGATATCATGTTGAAACTATTATAAATCTTAAGGAAAGTGTATTTCTCTCTTGAAGAATGTTTAAGGAAACTTTCCAAACAAAGCAAACTCATCTGGTTTCTTTGGGATTAAATTTCTTTGCTAAGGCAACTCTCAGCATATTGAATTTCAGACACATATTCCATTTATCAATGCGTGGAAATGGCCCAGTTTTGTATTAGCATGTTCTGTCTAATCATGATGGTGAATGCATCACCATAAAGAAAGAGCAAATCTTGAGTTAACTTTGATAAATGGATGGAATATCAGCCTACACCTTTCCATGATTAACCAGTTGGGTACGATGCATTCCCACACCTTCCCCACAGGGTCATGCTGTAATCCTACATATATCCAGCACATGTACATTTACTCTCAGTGGCAGCCCTGGCTCCATGGAATCCCCTCCAACTGGGGTTGCTTTTAGGAGGGCTTTAAACCCTATTTTCGTTTTCAGTGGACAGGAAAGCAAAAACTAATCTAAGAATCCTCAAAACAGCTGCATCCAGGCAAAGCACTTGGAGGGGACATGGTTCCCTGAAAGTTGTTTTCGGCTCTGTTTGATGGGCTCCAATTTTAGCCAGGCTTCTAATTTTTATAAATTGATACCCTGCCTCATGTGTGGAGAACCTGAGGAATTATAAGATGTTCATCTGTTTGATGAGGCTTCTAACAAGTTATGTAATAGGTATCTCTTGTAGAAGCTGCAAGCTTGGAGAAATCACAAATCTGTCATTTATGAAGAACAGGCTGGCTTTAGGAAAGAAAAGGCTGTAACTGATCGAGCTTTTTCTGTAAATCATTCTGCAGTATAACAAAACGCTGAGCAGACAGATTTGCATTGCCTTCATAGATTTTACATCTGATTTCGATCTCTCAGAGAGGGATCAATTATGGCACAAACTCACTACACCTAAAATTGATAGAAGATTAACGTGGCTCATCCACATCTTGTCACAACATGATATTACAGTTCATGTAAAATTTGCTCAGTATGGAGCCCTGACACAATCGATTCATATTAATTGAGACTATATTCCAGCCTCCTTTCTTTTTCATTTAGGGGTGCCTTCTTCTTGCATGTTAAGTAGGGAACTGTAAGACTGCAGTTTTATCATGCTAATTAATTTGATTTCTCTTAATAGTACAAATCTCAAGAGAATGAGGATTGTTTGCCTTGAATCTACATGTAGAGAAAAAAGGCTAATTTTTATTATTCTTAATCTATGTCATTGCATTTGGTGTTAGAACTTCAAATGGGTCTTAGGCAGAACCTTTTTGGAACAGGCTGGCTCCTGTAAATATCTAGGGCTGAATTTTGCTGCTAATCTTATGTGGAAAAGTCATTTAGTTGCCATTAAACTGACAAGCAGCAAAATTATTACTCAGTTGCAAAGGTTGTTTTATTCTAGGGGCAGCCAATTAGTTAATCTTGTTCTCAAAAATTTTACAGCTAAAGTCATAACTCACATGTTAGATGAGGCTGAAACCTGGGATGAAGTCAAAGTAATTTTGGAAATTCTCCCAAATAAGTTTGTGAAAAGCATTCTTGGCTGTCCTTCAAACATACCAGCCATATGTCTTAGAGCCATATTTGAGCTGCCATCCATTGTTGGTAGGCTTGCTCTGCTCTGTTTCAGATACCGGCTGAGACTGAACAGAATGGATGATTCCTATCTTGCTAAGCAGTGCTGGCTTGTAAAATGGAGGTTAGGGGAAAGGGCCTAACATTGCTATGACTGAGCAAGCTCATATAGCCTATAGAGACCTCGCTGCGTGGGACTTAAATCAGGAAGCAGGCAAAACTAGGGATTCCTGCATTTCACCTCGGGTCGAAAGGCCAGGGGGGCTCACTTTAGGGCAAAGTATTTTCAAACACTGCGTCACCCTCTGATTCGCAGGGCTTTTACTAGTTTGCAGGTGCTGCCTTCCGCCTGCCTGGAGATGTAGCTGGAGATACTACGACTGGAATGGTTTTGTTTACCACCGTGGTGGAAAATCTCATGCATCACACTCTGCTTTGCCCTCTGTATACAAAGCCAAGGTGGAAATTCATTTCATATATTATCTCACACTGCCCTAGTAAGTTACCTCGGGATATAATCATGCACTCTTGCATTACAAGAGTCATGTAACTCTTGCATTACAATCAGCCTTTGATAGTTACATGGAAGTTCTGTTTGTCAGGTCTATAAGGAAATTACACAGCTGCTTTGTGAAGAATAGGTGTCTACCCTAGCTGGTTTGCTTTATTTTTTCTTTGTTTTATTGCAATCACCTATGACTAAATACAAATGAACTACTACTGTACTTGTTATTGTACTTGTTAAATCTGGCTTTTAATTAAGGTTTTATGGTATTTGCTGCTGTTTGATGTTTGAAATTATTTTATTTAATGTGGCTTCTTTTTAAAGTATCCAAACTTAAGGTACTTCTAAATGTGTTTGATTCTGAATTTTATTCTTTTCATATTGTGAGCTACCTTAGGAAAACCACAATGTGATGTTTTTTCAACTGCCCACCTGACACCAGAAAACAGAAAAACAAACATTTTACTGTACTGTTAAAGAAACAAAAGTTTCTCTCAGGTGCCTGGACTTATGCCTCCTCTGAGCTTTTTGATTCGCCTCACCAGAAGGATAAGCTGCTCACACCTTTTGGTCTAAGAGGGGCTGTGACTCCTCCTTTGGAAGGCAGAGGTTCCCTTGAGTTCCACCCTCCTCAGCCACTGGATCAAGCCATTCTGCCACATGCCTCCCATCCTGCAGGGGGGAAGACTACAGGTACCCAACAGTTCCTGTCTCCGTATAAAGATTTGAGCCTGGCAGTCATGCACTGAAGTGCCTAAGAGTTTCATGCTCGTCAGTCACCATGAATCAGTCCAAAAGGAAGATCTGGTTGATTCTGTTTCTAGCATCCCTCAGCCTTGCACTGCTGTGCTTTTGTAGAAGCTATCACCCAGACCTAAGCTATGCAGCTGAAGATTCCTTGTGCAGGAGCTTCATACATCCAAACAGGCTGTTTCTCGCAAGGAGGGCTTTGGCTCAGCCTCACGCTCCTTCCGAGCTCCTTCTCTGCAGGCCATGTGTCTCTGGTGGGCCTTTCTGCATCGTTCTGGTCCTCCACAGGTAGGAGGGAGTCATCCCTCCTGACTGTCCCTGCCTTGCCTTACGTAAAGCCATGCTTCCCTTATGCCACGTGGACTGTTGCAGCCTGCCTCTCATCTTGTGGCTGCTGGCATGCTGTGGGTAGGGACAGTCACGCAGGTGGCCTGGGCCAGATGCCAATTACATTTAGAATAAGGTAGACAAATACAGGCAAGAAGAGAAGAACAACACCACGTGGCAATAGCACTGCTTAAATGCAGAAAAGCCGCCTGATGAGCCTCCTTAGTGTGTCACAGACGACTCCAGCAAAGCAGCCAAAGGAAAAGCAAGTGGAGCTTGCAAGTGGCACGTCAACACCAAGTCTGGCTCCATGTTACCACAAGTGTTCGAACGTCCTGACCTTCTAGTAATATCCCGTGCCTGGCTGCAGTTTAGGAGGTGGCCCATCCCTGTGTCTTGCCTACAGGGATGGCTTCTATTCTGGCACCCTGAGAGGGACTGGAGGGGTACACCCGAAATTAGCATGAACAAGTTGAGGGGAGTTGTAAAATAATATTGAATCTGCATTTTCTTTTTGGTTCCTATTGCTGATAGAGCAGCAGTCCAAAGCATTGAAGCCCAAGACGATCCTGAGTAGACAGAAGTGATACGCAGCAGAAAGATGGTAGATGAATTAATTTCCACCTTGGTTTTGTATGCAGAGACCAGGAGAGCGTGTGATGAAATCCACATCACTAGAAAGTCAGGTCTCCATATTTCAAGGGGAGCACTACAAAACAGCACAGGAACTCCTACCTTAGAGATGGGGATCCCAGATGATCACAGCTGACTGATGGGGCCTGTCATAATTTGCAACAGGAACAGATGGGATAAATGTTAATTGATTGCTAATTTAATCTACTGCAATTCAGGATCAGCTCCTGAAAGGCAGAGTTTCCAGTGGTCAACATCTATGGCCCCACAAAAGCCACCAGCTGCAGAAGCAAACTCTGTTCTATTGCAGGAGTCCAGATGGTGCTATGGATTAAATGAGTTAAGGGTTAACAAATAGCTCTGTTGCTTTTGCAGTTCTAACATCAGGAAAGACAAGCAGCTTTAAAGTATGGCATGGTACTGGGAGTGGGGTTGGGAAAGAAGTGTTGCATGCTTCACTGTTGAAGTAATACACATGGGCCTTCTAAAGGGGAGGACCATAAAACTATTAAGTCAAGTGCCTAGGATTTAGGGATGTACTGTATGAGAAATCTGCCTCAACTCATTTTTGATCAGGATTTCCCCAGTTCTCATCTGCTGGACTGAACACGGACTCATATGCAGTGTGCCGTCAAGGTCTGTTTGTTCCTGAGCCTTCAGGACCTTCAAAATGCATTTGGCACCGTGTGTAGGTTTGCATGAATAAATGCCTGTTTTTGAAATATGCACAGAAGCACACTTCAATCACAAAAAGTGTATATTTCAACCATGTGCGCAAATGATGTATACATTTGGAAAAATAAGCCCAAACATATGCACAAATCATCATGCATGAAAAAAGCAAATTTCGTAATCTGCTATGAATACAAGAAAGAAAAAGCTTTGAGGTGAACTCTGGAGAACTTTGATGAGTTTGTTTATATGTGTAGCCTTGCTGCAACTACATGGCCGTACCACCAGAAGAGTCCATCTGCATACACCAACTCGGACCCCTTAAGTCAGCTTCTCTGGTCTTTTCTTGGTACTGGCTAGTTTGCCGCCATTTTATAAGCTGGCTTTTATCTTTTGGCCTTCACTGATGTGTGGCAGCAGCACTCTTCAGCAGGCATCCCATAAACTGTCCTGCTTCGTATGCCGGCTGCCATACGATACGTGGGCACTGTCACTGTTAGGCTTGGCCTGGGGTGATCCGTTCACCTGGATCATACTCACTGCATTTTGGCCAGGTCTAAAAGGAAAACATGCTAAGGCTGCATTGAGATGCAAACATTTATTTATTTATTTAGGAAGCTTCTATGCCGCCCCATTCGCCGAAGCCTCGGGGTGGCTCACAACAATAAATAACATAATAACAATATAAAAACAATATAATTGGAGACATCCTGGCCAAAGATGTAAAATCAATAAATAATATTAACAATGAAAATGACGTTTAAATAAAAAGGTCTGAAGTCTTGGCTGAAGTCTTCTGAAGGCCAAGTATCTCCACTTAATGCACAAATGGAGAGCTGACAAACCCACTGAGGGGTCTCTCAAAAACACTGACTTGTCAATCACTGGGTTTGGGGGCTGGTCAATGAGTAATCTTTGAGGGCCCATCCTAGGCTAGGTATAAGCAATTTATGAAAGAGTCAACTGGTCTCAAACAATAATTGATTTGGGGAATCTCTGCCCAAGGAGCAGTGGAAGGGGCAAAACTATATACTCTGAGATGCTGGATCTCCTTCTTTATTTCCAGTGCTAGATACAGTTTCCTCAAAAGCAGGGAGAGCTTGACACATGCACAGAGGACATTGTGCCACGGAAGCTGCGAGTCTCTACAGAATTGGCTGGTCAGGATAATGTCAGGGCAGTGGCTAGTTGGTCTTTGCTTTTCTACTCCTTTGCCATTTTGCCCCTGAATCACAACCCTAGATCCGTTCATTTTGTTACAGTTTGAAACTGACAGCACCATTTATCCATTCCATGATTTCGGCTCAAATCTTTCACCAAAACCAGGACGGCATGCACTGGGGGGGAAGGGGAGGGCTCATAATGAGTGCACCATGTTGTCAGATGTTCGGGTTGGTTAAAGGAGCAGCTAATACACAATGAGCTGGGCGAAGCCTGTAACCTCAGCTTTGCTCCCCTAAAGACATGGGAGGTCTGCGAAGAAGCCCAACACAGGGACCTACACTGGGACCTTGAACGGGGGCTTAAGAGCACTTGGATGCTGAGGAGGCTGGTTTCGTCTATTCCTGATGATGGCAGACAGTACCAGGCGCACCACTGCCCCTGATTGGCACCCGTAGCCACTGTGCCCCTGGGTGCTGGATCGCCACAGCCACACTCTCCAGCAATATTAGTTGTAATGCACGGACTTCTCTGGCAATGGAATGGTACAAGAAAGAGTTAAAAAGCATTAGCCAAGAGGCTTAGAAATCCTGTGGTTTACAGAAGTTGTACTGTCGATATTACTGAAAGGATTCAGTAGAACAGCAAATCCAATTTATTTTCGTATGACAGGAACAATAGCCTGCAGTGCCTTGGGCACGCCCCACTGATAGCTGCCCATTTTTTTCCTTGAAAGAATCTTTTACAATCCAGCCAAACACATTCCACTCCTGAATTGTTCCTGCACTTAAGAAATAACAGCACCTGAATTGTGTCAGAAAGAACACTCCTGCTGTGTGACTGCACAGTTCAGTTCCCTTTTGCCAGAGGAATCACACAAAAGGTGGGGCTTGCATCATGCTTGTCATAAATTGTAAGATACCAGATGTAGCTCTAATTGAGAGGGGTATTAATGACCACTTCCAACAACTCCTTTCGACAGTGCAACAGTGGAGCAGCTTTTCCCCTGAATAGCATCCCCATGTCAGCCTTGTCCACAATTGTCCTTCCAGTCTCCTTTCCTTACCGTGCTGCCCACTGGTGTACCAAGGCTGACTATAGCTTTGAAGGAGGCCTTGGTCAAGCATCCCCTGGCAAGCCTTTCTCACATTGGTGAGTCCCCCTTTGGCTTATCTGGCAGCACTATCAGGGAAGGTCGGAGCAGTCATTGTGCCTTCCCACAATGCTCTGGGGTACCTGGTACAGCATCATTCCAGGGCTTTGTAGGAAATGTTCATGGCAGCTCACAGACCCAGCTATGGAACGTGCCAAGGTGCCCAGGCCTTTCCAGTTGCTATAGGAACCCAGCAGCTGATGCTGAGTCTGGAGCTGATATCTCACATCAAAGCCTTACTGTAATTTTTCAAATGACATATTGTCTGGCTGTCTAACCCCAGGTAGTCTAAAGGTTTGTTTGCCTAACCAGGACAGATAACAAAGATTCAAGAAAGCCAAAAAAGCTCATCATTGAAGCCTGGACCCAACAATACAGAGCAGCCGACTTTTCCTTCATAAGAGATCAACACCAGCCATTAACAACCCAAATATTTTACACCTTTTAGAGCAAACTCAATCATTGGTCATTTTGACTTATCCCACCTGCACTGTGATCCTGGCTTCTGTACAAATGTTAGCTAAAGAAAGTAGGCCAAATTCCACATTTAACTTTACTGTGGACAGTTAAGCAGAAAGTTGGGTGCCAACAACTGACTTCTCAGGGCAAGTGCAGTGGTTCTCGTGTGATTGGAGCATGATCATAACTACGAATGCTATTTCAGCTGGACCGTTTCTGTTACACTGGTGTTATGATCATACACACAAAAACTCTGAATTTCCTCATGACTTGAGCGGTGCTCTTCAAGGCCTCAGCGAAGTAATGAAGAGTTCAAGCACACGGAATCAGAAATTTTATCTCAGTATCAACATAAGCTAGAGTAATGGTCTGCATAAATCAATATTATGGAGCAGAACTGAAAGCTGTTGATATTTGCTGTCCGGCATACCCTTTTCTTATTCACTTTTTAATTTCTCTCACATCCTTGTTGTGCTCCTTTCCCCCCTCTTAAATAGGGACTGGCAATTTTGTCTTGCTTGTTCTTGCATTCATTTTTTTAAAATTCAAGTTCTTCCTTTCTCAAATACAAACTGTCAAACTTTTGGTAAGTTCTTCTAAGCAATAAATAGAAACAAAATTCTCTAAACCGCCTGCATGCCATGCAGCTCTTAAAAATAAAGTGCCCATCATAAAAAGGGGAGGGAAACCCTAATTCAGCACACATGTGGTTAAATGAACAGGGATTTAGATTTTGACATTTTGAGCATCAAAGCACTCAGAGCCCTGGGCCAGTTTTAGTTTGTTCCTGTAATTGAATTTTTACATGCCAAGTTCATTTTGTCCTGAGCTTTGCATGTTTTTGAGCAAATTCACAACAAAATGGAATTCAGAAGTATTTCTTACCCTTCTGTCTCAGGCAGTGCACAAACAATGGGACTCGGTGTGCCCGAAGGAGCCTTGCCAGGGATGTCCAGACCGGGGTTGTTCTTTCTCTGAATGTGGGGATGATGCTCCCATTTGTCTCCCTAAAGCAGCGCTGGTCTCTTGTGCTCCTGGATCACATTGCTGGCTCCTGTTCAGTTTGCTAGCACAATAGTCTGCCACAATTGCTCCTTATTGCATCTGTGGGCAATTTTCTTTTGAGCGTGGCTAAAACTACTGAATTAATTGCATTTAGGCATTATTGTGTTCAAAAGGGATGATTTCTTCAGTACCATGTGATGTAATTTGTGCCTTTCTGGAGTAAGACTGAAGAGTATGAATGGAGATTATAAACCCTTGTGATACGTGCACCCAGAATGAAGCAGATGTCTTCAAATGGAGAGGGTGCTTTCAAAGGGCTGGCCGCACCTCTACCCCTGGAGCTGGGCTTCTTGAAGAAGAACTGATCTGAAAACCTCGGCGGAAAGAGCTGTATGGCAGACTTATCACAGAGTCACATGGCAGTTGCAGGTTTTGTCAGGTAGGATCGAGATGCACGTGGCATTTTTGCTGTGTTGGATCCTGCTGTACAGGAGGCAATGGGCCATTTTTTGCGAGGACTAAAGGCAATCCATGTATTGGAACCAGTGCCCAGGTTCAAAGGCCAAATATTTTCCTCTTTCTGCTCTTTACATTGGGCTTGTTTGGTCTGGATCAGAGCTTGAATTATTGGAGTGCAGTGAAAACTTTCATGAAGTTGTACCCCCAAAATAGGTGAGCAGTAAAAAACAAAGTCCCTGAGTTCTGCTCACAAATTTTCTGTAGTACAGTTCAAGAAAGATGCCAAAATGTCAAAGAGGAAAAAGGAAAGACAGAGCAGGAACACAGTGGAGATAATAAGGAGATGAGATAGAGAAGAAGACAATGAAGAAGAAAACATTGAAGAAGACAACAACAAAGAAGATGTTAATGATGAAGGGGGTGAGAAAAGAATGATGAAATATCCTATGTAACTTTGCAGTGATCTCCATCTTGAGGGCTCTGAATCTGGTGAGAAGCAGAGGTGGTTTGCTCCCCATGTTAATCCGCTGGTTGGGGACGAGAACCTCTCTAAGCAAGTGATCTCATAGCAGATGCATTGGAGGGAAAAAGGACACTGCTGCAGTTGCTGCTCAGATATTGGTAGTGCAAAAGAATAATAGTGCCTGCTCTATATATAAAGATATTTATATACCAGTCACCTGTCCACTACCAAAAAAGAAAGAATGAAACAAAGAAAGGGAAAAGCAAATCAGTTTAAAGCCCCAGACATTCTAACAAAAGTCACCTCTCCTTTTTTCAAGCATCAGCCAGTGATACCTTATCAAAAGAATTGTCCTTTCTTCAACCTGTTTAATTTTAGAGCCAAACGCCCATATTCTATACTCCCCTTGGACAAGTAGTACCAGCCCGGTACAGCTTTCCACTTCTCTTGTGAATACCCCAAGTGAGGCCCAAAGTGTTACAGGCATTAACTGTCGCCTTATTCATTCCCTGTAATATCTGTACATTTCAACGTCTGTCCAATTTAAGATGTACAAATTCAACATGCTGGATCACATCAAGGGTTCATCCAGTTTGCTTGTGGAATGGCTCTTACTCTATGTTGTGCTATCCTATCCTATCCTATCCGATCCTGTCCTATCACGTTCACTGGGGCCTGGTCCTGGGTAAGTGCATCAAGTATGACGATGTATCACCCCATTGCCTAGAGAACAACAGCAACAAAAGGTCACTGATCCTACCCAATGCTCACTAGTAAGCATCCCCGAACCTTTCAGGCAGTTTTGCCATATAACTGTCCAATAGTTTAGAAGGCAGCCCTCCTATTCTGAAGCAAACATGTGGAGATTTGTACCTTCGAGCTCAGCCATATTATACAATCAATTTTACAGACAATTTTTCTTGTCACAGGGTGGCTATAATTTTGAGGCTTGCCATTTTTTGGATCAACCTTTTCTAGAGGCACAGAAGTGCTATTTACGTATGTGCTGAAAAAACAAGAAAGTACCTTCTGAGTCTTTCTGGCATGAAGCTTTCATTTGATCAACTGGATTAACTTATGCCATTTAAGATTCAAAGATCTCTAAGCAAAGAATAATTAATATATAAAATTACAAGAAGACAATCATAACAGGAAGCAGTGTCATGATCCATTTCAAGAGCTTTTCTACACAAGGGGCTGAACCTGCTGCTTTACTGAGGCTTCATCCATTTTGGGCATGGGAGAACAAATGCATCCTTTTCATGGCTTTTACCCCACTGCAGTTCGTATTTCTCTACCTTTATATTTGTACTATTAACAAACCACAAGGCAGCAGTGTAGTAGCGCAGCAGTACAACAGACCTGTGACAGGCTTTTTACACACTTTGTTGGGATTTAAATTGCTATTGCTGACTTTCCTCACTCCAATTCTCCCCCCTCCCCGACACACACAAAGCCTGGAAAACATGGGAGAGAAAACACGATGTCATGAAAACACCCCACAAACTTCCATGAGTGCACAATCAATGCATCGTGTGGAAATCCCCGTGTTGGGAAAGGGCGGGTGAACAAATACACCTGAAGCACTTCCTTTCTCTTGAACAAGGCTTAGGGAGGTGCTCCAGGGGAGGGGGCCACTACTGTGAAGGTAGAAAGGATTGTTATTCTCACTTGCCAGGCATGAGTGGAACACACGCGTGCGCGCGCGCGCACGCACACACACACACACACACAAACCGGGGCACCATACAAGAGGTACAGCCTGCAGGAGATCTTGCAGCGCATGGTGTACCGGCCCCTCTGTTTACATTCTCTTCCATTTCTGCTTGCACACTTACATTTGGCAAATGAGAATGACTTCACGCATCCAGTGAAATGGGCTGTAGCGCCTGGCTGTGTGTGCCACCATATATCGGTTGGTCTTTAATGTGGATTACAACTCCCTTGCGGTTGGTTAAGGTTCCTAGTGCTTTCCACATATGGAGATGGCAGGAGGCCGGGTTTAATGTATGATAGGAATGCTGATATAGCACATTCACTGCCAATACCCCGATAGCAAGGTCAGAATTTTGCACGGTCAGAATGTTACGAGGGGGGGATGGTGGCAGGAAAGGTTGCTCATGGGTGGAGAAATCATGCTTTATGGGGAGGTAGGCCCTGACCCTTTCACACCAGCCAATAAGTCGCCTTTCAAACCTTTCAGGAGCAGAAAAATTATTGCAAATCTATCTCTAGTTGATCAAGTTCCTTCATTTTCTGCCATTGATCAAGGGGTAGCGCGATAGCTAGCTCTCAGCTCAGTTGCTTCTGGGGTGCATATACCTAATTAGAAGCACGAGAAGTTCTGGTGTTCCCAGGATGAAGTTGAAGGAATACAAATTCAACCATAATTACTTCACAGCACAAAAAAGATGAAAGGCATTGGCATTCAGCCCAGCCCCTTGGTGGAGGGAGGAAGTGAAGCTCTGTGGAAAGCGTCCTTGTAGAAGTATTTGGTCAGTGCAGGGCAGCCTTCAGTCAGACTGATTTGCGCAGTCTACGTGGGTGAGCGGTTGATCTGCTGTTTGGCTGTGTTATCCTGGCCCATCTTACTCCTTTTTAACATGAGTCTTAGCTGCAAATGATTCCTCCTAGAGATGGGAGGTTTGGTGGTGACATTCATTGCCAAGAAAGAGGAATTGCAGCAGAAAAAAAAGATGACAGCAATTTGCACAAGAGTGGCATATGCAGATGTGTACACAGAGGTGCAAGTTTAGGAATGATAACTATATTTTAAAGAGAAACACACTGCATCTCATTGTAATACATAATACCTGCTGGGGCCAAGGAAGCTACAATAGCGGTTTTTACTAGCATTGTAATGGCTGATTCACTGGCCTGTCACATAATGCAAGCCCCAAACCAACCTTCTTACATAATTTCTGTCACTATATCCCAGATTTCTTCAAACCAGTTATAGCACAACTTTTTATCACATTTTTCTGTGATACATATTTCAGTGTGTGCTAAACTTGTGGGTCTTTTCTCAGGAGAGGACAAGCACCTTCAGTCATCGCACAAACACGCTCATGGAAAATGTCCCATAGACTTGTCTACTCAGAAAT
This sequence comes from Varanus komodoensis, assembly GCF_004798865.1. Classification (NCBI taxonomy): domain Eukaryota; kingdom Metazoa; phylum Chordata; class Lepidosauria; order Squamata; family Varanidae; genus Varanus; species Varanus komodoensis. The sequence goes on from NW_025336480.1 coordinate 16,487,844, forward strand.
AATTACATTGCCTTCAATGGTGCTTAGTCCTGAAAAAGTTGGGATGGGATAGGGACTGCAAGGAATAAGTTCTGTTGGAGGCAATGTGATTTACCTCTGAGTTGATATGTATATTGGGGGGCTTGCAGCTGGTTTTCCTTGCCAAAATCAGTGCAAGAGAGGCACTGAAAAGGTGAACTAGCTGAAAATGATGCGATATATGTGTCTACACCGAAGGATATCACATAGCCCTGAATGGTGCTTACTCCTGAAGACGTCAGTACAGGAGGGGGAGAAAGGTTTGCTCTGGCTTTCAGGAAGAAGCCATGTATTACTTTTTAAATCTCTGCTCTTCACACCAGTCAAAGTGTGCGTAAGTGTAACTGAACAAACAAAACAAGCAAAACAAATTTAAAGGGCCTTGTCCCTGCACACATCACCTTTCCAACTCCTCCTACTTCTCCTGCAATTGCACTTGTGTACGATGTGGGATCATGTTTTCAATACAGCGGAAACTGTCCTGTCTTTATTAGTATGCACTCCATCAGTGGTAAATAAATTGGTAAAAAAATACTGCAGAAGTGCCCCCTAATAAATGGAAGGAGCTTCAGCGCAGATCGCTCCCAAGTGGCCTGTGTGTGTGCTGAGACTCCTGGCCAGCTACAAACAGCTGAGAGGCATGGCCCTGGCCATTCTCTCTTTATTCAGTATGTACTTTGAGAGATACTTAGTTGGGCAGCTCATCAAACAGTGAACATATTCAAACATCTGCCAGCATTCCAGATAGGGGCTGGTCTCAGTAAGGTAGGATGCTTGGCCACCCTGATTTAGGTTGTACACCAACAATAGCTTTTGAGAGACCTGGAGAACGCATTTTAATTACCTGTGGTTGTTTGCTTTTCTGTCCTCTGGACAAATTGGCCTTTGCCATGTAGATTGTACCCTAGACTTTAAACTGGTCCTAGGGGCTGCAATAGCTGTGCACATGCTTTTGAGTGATGTATAGTAGAATCCTTCTGGTAGCTTGGTGCTCGCTTGGTGTTCCAGTTATGGGGAAAAGGTAGAGAGGCTCTGTATTAAATCTCCTCTCTCCCCAGTGTATCTATTAATGACAAAGACCTGCTGTCCTGCTCCTTAGCTAACGGACTTTCAGGATGGCTTGCACTAGCTAAATACATAACAGTAACATTGGGGCAAAGGTATTAATAACCACTAGTGGCACCCACAGCAGCTTCCACTTGAAATAAATAAAACTGAATATAGTAACTCATAACATTTACAGGATCAGGGCAAATAAAAACTTCAGAAATCAAACTTAATGCCAGGTAGACTAACCTGAGAAGAATATTTTATAATTGAGGTGCCACTACCAAAAAGAAACTACTCCTTGTCTCTACCCTCCTCACAACTCAAGAGAGTCAGAGGACTTGAAGAAGCGCCTCTGGGAATAATTCTAATACTTGGGCTAGTTTGTATGAGAAAAAGTGATTCTTGGGCATCCTGGTTTCAAACCATTTAGCGCTTCAACCCCACCTCCACGCCAGCACTTTTGACATCCTCTGTCACAATTCAGTCCACTTCCATAACCTAGGCAGATGTTGGCGTTCAGGGCTGAATCGGCCTTTTGAGCTGTCTTGTTGAAGTAGATGCACATCTGTGTTAGGGCATGTACCGAATGCCTGCGCCACCATTGTGATCTCGCCAGGCCTATTCTTCCTTAGCATCACCTCTCGCGAGATGCGAGTCCAGGTATTTGGAATGGGTGAGAGTGCTAAAAGTACTCCGGGTGAGGGTGGCTACCTTCAAGCCAGATGTGTGGCTGACATTTATGAGCTGAGCCGGCAGCAGTGCTGAACACCACACTGACAAGTCAATGCCCGAGCAAAGATTTATGAAGCGTAGGGCTGTTTGCTGCAGAGCTCTCTACAACACAGGTCAGAATGAAGACACTGAAGCTTGACCGGTTTATTATCCTTCAGCAGTGACGGACAGTGCTCCCCAGTGACAGTGCTCCCCCTGTTTTGTTCTTGCTCATCTGAATTTCTTTCCTTTGCCAGTGTAATGCTCTGTGGCCTTGTGCACAAAACAACAAGGTCACTGGTTGAGCCCTGTTGGGAAAGCCCTCCTGCCCTTTCTGCCTGTTTGGCCGGATCTGGGCTGTGATGAAGGAGCAGCTTCGGTGCCCCATCCGTGCTCCATGGTGATTGCTCAATGTCCCAGGCCTCTTGACCCTGTTTTGCTGCGGGAGAGGCGGGAACGTAAATGGCCCCTCTGATTAAGCAATGCAGAGTCTACGAAGATATATATAAAATGATCTGTCTGTCAGCCAGAAAATTCAGAATTAGTCCTTTTCCTCCAGCGTCTACTCTTTGGTGATAAACTCTCCCCTGGGACCTGATTTAGCTGGGTTGTGATAGGGAAGGGCAGGGGAGGGGAAGAAAGATGATTGATGTAAAAAATATCTACAGTCCGGCAGAGGTTTTTGCATAATATTGCTGGCATCCAAGCTGTCAAGAAGTTTCTTTCTCTTTTGTTTTTACTGCACTGTCACTGCATTTCAGAAATTAACAGAGTTCAGGTTTTAGGTTTTGCTTCTCCAAAGCTGCTCTTTTGATTGAATTAAGTTACTTTGTTCTTGCTAAGTGCTTTGAACAAAATCAGTGAGTACAACCCCCCTTCCCTGCAATATATATATATGGAGTCAAAGCTATTCATCTTATGCTGTACCCAAATAAGCCTATTAGAGATGCAGGTTTCAATTGCTGTATCAAATTTGTTTTTTCAAAAAAAAAAAAAAAACTTTCAGATTGCCACTTCTTCCATTTAATATTTAAAACTCATAGATGCTTTGCATTTCAAGGCGAAACCCTTCTGGCTGCCTTGCTGGCAACAAGCATCAGAGGAGAATGGAAATGGACAATGCTCTTGCAACACAACAGGCCAAACTGCATTTTACCATAAGTCCATGGCTCCTGCATGGTGCTATGTCACTGCACTCAGCACTTTCCGGTTAATTAAGTGCAGGGGAGAGCAAAGCTGAGCCTAATGGCATCGTGTAAGGTGGATAGTTAGACCTTGCTGAAAAAATGGGGTACAAAAGAGGAGATGGGCTTGCACAAAAATGACACGTTTGCATAAATGCAAATTAAGAAATAATTATGATAATTTCAATAAAAGTAAAATACACCTCTCCATAGTGAGCAAGTGAGCTGTGTGCCTGCCCAGGCTGCTCTTCGGGTGCTAACACTTGATGGGCCCTGCCCATCCTTCCTTGCCGTCCTTCTGGTTTCGTTTGGCGTTTGGTCTTTGAATTTGACTTGAGCTGGAAAACCCCTCTAGTACAGGCCACCTTCAAACAGGAGACTATCCTCTTTGGGACCTTTAGATAGAGAACTGTCCTTTGTAAAGTATGTTACCTGTCATGCATCTGCCTTAAGTAACTCTTACTGAAAAATATGGTGATAAACTGTGGCGTGACCGTGACAAATATAGTTTGGCTCCGGCTGGACTCAACTGTATTTTACTCCCATATTGTTGGGACTTATAGAATTATAAAACTTATATAAAGAATTACAGGCTTATATAAAGAGAATGTATAACTCCTTTTGGAAGTTAGGCCCATTTTGGCCCTAGTGCTTCAATGTGATAGAGAATCTCTGTAGTCCAGATTTTCAAATTAACAGAGTGGGGAGCAGGAGAAGAAGAAATAAAAATGTCTGATTTCAATTTCCATTGTATGTAAGGTGTTATTTTTAAAAGTTGCATATGTTATCTTGCACTAAATAAAAGCAATACCCATTTTTAATATCTTGGAGTCATAAAGATGGTAGCAACTCACAGGTCAGCCAGCCAGTGCAGGAAATCTCCTGCTACAGTGCCTCTGATGGGTGGCCATCCAGACTCTGATCAGAAACATCTAATGATGACACATCTGAGACAGTCCGGTCTGATGCTTGTATCTTCAGAATGTTCTTCCAAGTTTAGTCAGAGTTCTTCTTTTGGGAAATAAGAACTTGGTTCAAGTCCTACCCTCTAGAGAATCAGAGAAGATATCGGCACCACAATCTATGAGACAGCTCTTAAAATAGTTATGGCTATTAGATGGCTCTTAATTCTCTGGGCTAAACATAGAGAACTCCTTCAACCTTTCCCAAAAGGCCTTTATTTTATCTATTTATTTACATTTCTTGTATACCGTCCCATCGCAGACGTCTTGGTATGGTTCATAACATAGCCCTTAGTCATCAAGCCCTCACCATCTTTGTTGCCCTTCTCTGGACATGTTCTAGTTTGTCAGTATCTTTCTTAAACTGCAATGCCTAGAACTGGATGCAGGATGCTAGAAGAAGACTGGCCAAAGCAGAATAGATCATCTCTTGCAACCAAGGCACTATGTTTTGTTGATGTGTAATGGAATTGTCTTAGCCTTTTTCGCAGCTACATTGTACTATTGACTCTACTAATACTCCTAGGTCAGGCCAGGTGACCCTCCATCTACAATTGCATACCTGACTGATCCTATGTAAATGCAAAACTTTACAATTATCCCTACTGAAATTTGTTTTGGCCCAGCTATCCATGCTCAAGATCTATTGTCTTGCACAAAAAAGAAGCAGCAATGCCCAATTTGGAAGGCAGCTCAGTGAGACTAATCTAAATCATCAGTACTGCAGGAAATCAACTGCCACACGCTCCTTCCAGAGGGTGGAAGTGGTCATCCATGCTCTGCTTAATAACATTTAATGAAGACGAGTCCACCACCACCTTCCTCATGCCTGGTCCTCTGGCACTTCACAAGCTCTCCAAGAATTCTCAAAATTTATAAACATAGGCTTGGAGATCCCATTAGCAAATTATTTTACTAACCTAGGATGGAATTTACCTACCCCCAAAGACATGAATTAATATAGAGCTGCCCAGTGTTCCACATTTAAAGAGATGCTAATACTGAACTTTTGAGATTATGCGGATTTTATATTTAATTACTATCAAAACACCATTTAATTAGCTAACACCTTAAAATAAATGTTCATGTATTGAAACCAAGAAAATCTGTCTGTTTGATCAGGACCAACTTGTGGAAGTCAAACAAATTTCCCTCTACTTGGCTTATTATGCAAAATTTATTCCACTCCTTTGATTCAGATGTCCAAAGAGTTTGGATGGGTTGAGGGAAAAGAAAAGGGAAGGATACTGTGTGAAGGACGTGTGCAGGGAGTCCTTCTCTCCATCTCACTGGAACTTCTGTTCGGCTGACCTCTTGCTTGCTTTTTAGCTTTAGCCAGATGTTTCCCAAGCATTCTCAGACTTTCCCTGAAGCCATCAATACTGGAAACTTGCTTCTTAAAACAAAAATAAAGATTCTGATGAGAACAAATCCTGTGCTAGGTGTCAAGATTAGACCCTGCCTGTACTGTAGTCTTCAGGGGTCAAAGAATGCAAACAGTTTAATGAAACTGCAGACAGTAGAGAGACGTCCTCAACTTACAAGGCACAAATAAGGCCTAACTTTTGTAGTTTCCACATCTGTAATTTGAAAGTTAAACCTGAATTGGATGATGATAGTTTTCACTCCTTTTGCTTCCACTAAGGAAAGTTATGCAACTAAACAAATCAAGCCAGAAAAGCTCAAATGCCCTTTTAGTGGCATGTGTAAAAGAAAAAATAAAACTTTAAAGAAGATAAATGGTTCCATCATCCCTTCTTGCTCTCCTGCACCACTCCTTGAAAATAAAGCAATATCCCAAACCTAGCAAATCAACATCTTGCAAGACTGAATTTGCTCCAATGGCGCGATGTATTAATGGCTACTAATGCTGGGATAGAACTCTGTGCTGGGGACTCCATAGGCTGAATTGCCACTACCCGTTTCCAAATGCAGGGTCACCTAGAGCACACAGAGAGGCCAGCTATTTCTTACAAGTGCCCTATGTGGCACAGGCATGGGAAAACCAGGGATGTTTGAGCTCACGGGAATTCTCTGAATTCGACTTTGCTTGGCTTGCTCCCATTTTCACGTGCAACTTTATAATTTTCAGTAATGGGAAAAGTATCCATTTTGAATGGGACAGGTGCTCATTTCTGTGTGCATTTTTCACAAGGATCTATTTTTCCTCTGGACTAAAGTGTGGAAGGGTGCAAATGTGTAAACAGCCACAGCATAGGCTGGTGTTACGACTCTGGTTTTGGGAATGTGTTTGGAGGTCAGTGGAAGGACTCTGATGTTGGAGTTTCCCGAGCAGCTGGACCAGTTCTTCTCATGCCAGCCGCAGCTCTGCAGGGCCAGGTGCAAATCTGGAACCTGCATGGGGAACAGCACTCCAGCGGGTGGAGTGGGAAGGAGTAAGTCTCTGGTGGGCTGCAAAGAACCCTCGTGGTGCCCGAGCCCCTACTCCTGAGGAGCAGGGGTGAAAGACATGGCCAAAATTGGCTATCTATGTCAGTTGCAGGGTGGGAGCAGTGCAGAGCCATGGATGCCCAGGTTTACTGGGCTGCCTGTAAATCCAAGTTCAGAGCTTTACCGGCAGCCACACTGGATGGCACCTAAATGCATTTTAAAAGTGTTTCAGAGTATGCATTTTTAAATACACATTTTTCGAGCATGATCACACCTTGTATATTATATTTTTAGTGTTTGTGTTCGGGGTTGTAAATGGGGCAAGTATGGATGATTTACAAACTGAAACCAAATTCTCACAGATCCCTAATGCAACATATCTGCCATTTGCAGTGTAGAAAACAAGAACTCTGAGTTTGTAAACTTCTATTCTTCTGACAGCAGAATGGGATGTGGCAGATCTGTTGAAGAAATGATCTGCGCATATTTATTTTCTTGTCGAACCGTGTAGATAGTTAGGATAATTAAACTGCAGTGTATCCTGAATCCCCCAGACTGGAACAAACGTGCAAGGACATCCATGCCTTTAGCAAGACGCTTACCTCCAAGCAGGCTGCCAGATGAATAGAAGCAGAGCACAGGCACGGAACTGCGCAACCCAGATATTGCCAGATGGGAAGCATGGCTGCCTGTGCCTGAAAGGCATGTGCGCTCGGCTGGGGCATGCGGAGCCCTGTGCTTGAAAGCCTCGCAATGAAGTCGCCTGGAGGAGTGGCTGGGAGCTGTGCAAGTGCATTGCAAGCCTGACCAGTCTCAAAGCAGTCCTGATTAGCAACAAATGTGGCCATAGGTAATGTATAAAGTGCCCGCCAGAGACTTCTGGGCACAGCTTGCCTAGTCAATGAACAGGCATGGCTATGCTTGGTTACATTCACTACATATGCTCATTTACTGAATGGCTGGAAGCTGCAGGTGCCTAGAAAAGGGATCTTGATGTACTGGAAGGAAGGATAATTGTATTTCGAACATGCCGCTGCTTTCTTTTCTCTGTTGAACAATCTAGTTTCTTGCTACACACAGAATACCTCCAGCAATGAGCCACTTTGAACCAGAAATTAAGGGTGCTCACAAATCCTTTTCAGATGCATCTTTGTGTAAAGATTTGTCCTGTGCGATGGACAGAAATTCAGCTTGAAGCTGTATTTGTGGTTCATGTTTCACCGAGTAGAAATCAGCTTTTTGTGCTTGGGCCCCACGCTGCAGATCCATTCTATCTGGATCAGGATTCGAGCCTGATCTGGATCAGGTTTAGAACCAGTGCCTCCTCTGGCCAGGGTAACAGGGGACCCAGCTGCATTGCTCATATCTAAAGGAGAGCTGGTGCTGAAGATCCACTGACAGCATGTTTGCTTTCAACCCTGGCCAAGTCTGTGTTGCGTGGCCAAGTCTTTCCATCCCATCCCACCCATTCCCAGTAGAAGACACTGAGATTAAGAGCATCAAGAACCCCCTTAAGAAATGTTGCTAGTCTTTCCTTTGTTCCCATTTCTCTCAAAATGCACAAGCCGGTTTGCTCTAGGAGCCCCCAGTGCACCTCGAAATTTGATGTGGAGTAAAAGTTGATGGTGATTTTAGGATACAGCTTCATGCTTACTGGTGCCAACCATGCAGCTGGCTGACTCACACCTTCCTCATTGCCAGACATGATGCTGAACCTCATCAGGCCCTTAGTGAGCCTCTAATGGAAAAAAGTGCCATCCATAGAAATTCTCTTGCAATAATGTAGCTCTGAAAATGGTGAGGAAGGGATATAGGTGCATGTACATTTTTTGAGAGTGAGATTTCTGCTGTATTGTCAGTGAATCAGAATGCATTGACCGTTAACACCTCTATAGTTTATTATGGAATGGTCCTCTGTGTGTGTGTGTGTGTGTGTGTGTGTAAATGAATTATTATATGACTGGTATTTTATCTCTTTATTGCTAATTTTATGACAGGAACCCTTCGATGCTCATAAGACATCCAAGTTTGGTCTTCTGTGCCTTTCTTTGGGAGGGGTGGTGAGTATATATGGCACTTCGCATCATTCGTGCAGCTGCGTTATTCCAAGACGAAAGGGCGTTGCGCTTTCAGCCCAACCCTTTGCACAGCTACTTGCATGTAAGTCCTCTTAGTTCAATGAGAGTTCTTCCCAGTAAGTGTGCAGCGAATCAAAGCCATAGCATAATATCCCAAAGGGGCCACGGGGCTCTGAAGTGCATGGTGCAAACATGAAATAATCCAAGCAATGAAACGAGTTATTTTGAGAATGCTGCAAGATGCAAGCGCCACGGCTACCCCAAACAACAGACTTTCTGGCGGTAAGTGCGTACAGTAAGTGAGTGCAGCAGACCTAACCGTGCTATTGCAGGTATGCATAGGAAAGGATAAGCCCTACTATTTAAACACTGTATCATTGCACATGAGTCACAGCAGCAAGAAAAGGATATGCCCAGGGCTACCTCGCTGCCGAGTGCCACAGGCGGGCATCGCATTGATCAGCTGAACCCCTGGCTGGTGCCCCAAGGACGGTGCCCATTGTACTGCCTGGAACCTGTATTGCACTGGGAGGGAAACCAGTATGGTCATCACAGGACATTTCATCGAGGTAAGGAGCCCTGCCGCGGCTAAACAATGCAAGCGTTGGCTCTCCAATGCAAGCGTTGGCTCTCCCGCTTCTTTCTCTCCCTCTCCCTCTCCCGTTCTCTCTCTCTCTCCCTCTGCCTTCCCATTCGCTAAACACGCTCCCCTCTCCCTCTTTGCCTCACTCAGTATCTAACGGAGCATCCAGCTTTGTGGGGTAGGGAACTGATTGTCAGCCACCTTCAGAATTCAAAGCCTGGCTCATCAACTCTGCCTTCAAGAATGCGCCCGGTGCCAGGGACAAGGGCAACTCTGTAATTTGGGAGGCTTTTCTCTCAAAGTGTTACTTTGAGAAAGTGCTTTTATCTCTGTCACCACAAGATTGCAGACAGTGGAAGAAGAGTGGAAAGGCATAAACAAAGACGGGTCAGGCACAGCAATGAAGCAGTAACTTCGGGTAAGTGGCTTTTCTTTTATTCGTTATCCAGCAAGAATTAGGGGAGGGGGGTGCTTTTCTCATTTGTCAGAAGACTTACAAGTGGCATGTGAAGAGCTTGTTTTTCACTCTGTGGCTGAGATTTAGCATGTCTCGTTTCTGCCATCATTCGTAAAACAGCATCTTTTGCAGCTAATTTTAGGCTGGTGACAGGCAATAGTTTTTAAGAGAGTGGAAGGGGGTAAGAGAGAAGCACTGCTTTCTGTGTTCCTTTTGCTTCACCAGTATCAGCAGTCAAACAGGTTTTACAGGTTTTGGAAGCATCACACGAATTTGCAAAACCTATGCAGGAAGGCAGCAGGGGAGTGAGCATCCATGCAGTGAGAAATGATGTGTCCTGTCACCTTTGATGGTCTATCACCAGCTGTAAGTGTTGCTGGTAGAGGCATTCACTGCCAGAACTCCTGCTAGGAATTTTAGAACATTAGTGAGGTGAGGCTGGAACCTGGAGGTTGGGAAGCAGAGCGCTGAGGAAAGAGTAAGTTGCAGGAGAGGTTTCCATTCTTGGCTCCTATCAATCCCAAGAGTATGGGATAACAGTCTTGCAGAATTCCACTCTCATTCAGTTTTCCAAACAGCTTTTTGTACAACTGCCTGGAGTCAGTTCCTGCCTGTGAACTACTGCTCCGAAGCACTCTTCTTCTGGGATTTTATCCCCAGAGGAAATGTGGGGCAAAGTTGTCGCTTGCCGTGATCATTGGCACACCTTGATAAGCTCAGTTCTGGGCTGCCTTTCACATGCAGAATTAAACCAGTGGGTCAGTTCTTCAGCTTTTGGCAGTCTCTGGTGGATATTTGCTTGCACAGCTGCCAAGTAGCAACTAGGAGGTTGTATGACTCTTGGAGGCCCAGCATCAGAATGCACAATATGTCACCTGTGCTCCTGTTATCCTGTTCCTTCCTTTCAGTCCTGGGTGACAAAGATTCTTCTGCATGGAGGACTGAAAAGAAATCATTGCAGTGGTCCAAATATATTTTGTTTGCTTTCTGACAATGGTCAGCACTTATGTCCAGTTTAGGTATGGATTTAAAAAGAGGACCCTGTACAATTGGGCTAGTAGTTAAGCTAGCCAAATTTGGACTTGTCCTGCGCATCCTTAATTCATTGCTCCCCCGCCTTCTGGCGTTTCTTTTCTAGGCAGTTTGGGAATAGATGCTAAATGCCTCCAGAGAGCAGCTGTTTGGCTGCAGTCCTGAACACATGTAATGCGGAGTCCCATTGAACTCCATTTCCATGAAACAACATGCTTTGATTGCAATGCTTATCCCCAGAGGTGCCCCCCAAGCATACTGATGGCTGTCCATAATGGGGAGGAAATGGTTTGCTCAGATGGGAGTCTTTAGTTCTGCATCATCAGGCCATCAGGCCCACTAGAAATGCGGTAAGAACATAGGAGGCGGCCACACACCAAATCAGATTCTTTGTCCATGTAGCCCAGTATGGTCCACATGGACTGGCAGCTGAAGCTCTGCAGGGTTTCAGGAAGGAGTTTCTCCTGCCCTACCTGGAGGCGCTAGGGGCTGAAATGGGGAGCTTCTGTGAGCAGAACAGAGCAGGTCTTCAATGGAAGGAACAATCTCTCCTTTGGCCCCTTTCTGGCCTATCATTCTGAAGATCCAGTTTTCATTTCCAACACAGGACCTTGAGCTCACTGAGAATGGAAAGTGTCCCGGGGTTTGAGAGGTGGCACAAAGCTCACTGAACTCCCCATTTCTATCTTGTCTCTGCCCTTTGCTTTAGCATCCCACTGATGTGTTCATCTCCTGAGTCAGACACTTGACAAGGCAGAGCGACAGGAAGGCAGGTTTCTGGGCATGCAGGGGAGAGGGACCAAAGTATCCTTCTTTCTGATTCAAGCGAAAAATAAACACTGTTTTGTTCTAATCTTCAACAAAGCAACTTGGTTGAGCATATTATGTAAGTGTCTGCCCCCTTCTGGCAGCATTTTGCAGGCTTTTCATATCAGAGTGTGCAGTGTTCAGATAGGTTCTCTCCTTCTTGGTGACAGAAGTTTACCCCAAAGTTCAAAAAATGACGAATGCATTGGATCAAGATTACAGACAACCAGCGGATAGCTTGATACACTGGCAATGGTAAGCAGTATACCAACAAATACCTGAGCTACGCAAAAGCTCGAGTGGAGATGAATAACCCAGCCCCTGGGAAGATCCATGTTTTTGGGTAGTGGAGCCTTCAGGAATTAAATCACCTCTAAATTCCACCTGATCTTGGGCAGCAACTGACTGGAGCCCAAGACAAGGCAGAGATGTTGGGGGCCTTCAGCATGCAAAACTGCAGGCGAGATGAAACCCATTCTAATAGGTCGTAGCACTGTGATGTGGAAGGCAATGGCAAACCACCATGTTATATTTTTGGAGTGTATGCATAATGGGTAGACGCACATCTAAAGTCTAGCCATGATGATGCCCAACCTCCAATAGCAGGACAACAAAAATCGGAAGAGCGATTTAAGCAGAAAACTAGATATGAGAACTAGTACCAGAAATGATGCTCAAGGTGGTGTGAAGGTATACACAGCCAGCCTTTGCCAAGCCCAGTTTGAAATGTGTGTCACATCCTGGTCTCACCAACCCCTTCATCTGCTATTTGGACAAGCAGGAAACATTCAGCACAGGGGATCAGCATGCGCCCAAGTGCCATGTGGGGTGCAGGTGCCAGATGCACTAAAAACCCAGACTAAAACAAATAATTTCCATCAAGAATCATTCTCAAGAATGCTCTTTTCTGCCATTAGATTTCCTTGCCACCGGGGACTTAATTATTCACTTAATTACTGCTCATCAGTCCATCTTCCTTACTGTTTCTTTTGAAACCTTCCAAATAAAGACTTTCTGGGAAGTTCCCTAGCTGGCTTGCAAACACCATCAATCCATACAGAGAGAAAAACTTGGTCTATTTATCTATTTATACCCAATTTTTTCCTGCAGCCGAACCCAAAATGGCTTACACAATCCTCCTGCTCATTTCCATTTCTCCTCAGGACAACAACCCTGTGAGGAGGGGAGGTTGAGAGCTGGTGACTGGCCCACAACCCCCTCTGGGCTTCACAGCCAAGTGCAGATGAGAACAGGATCTCCCAAGCCACAGTCTAATGCTTTACCACTGCACCACACTGGCTTTGAACCTGGCTGAAATAGAATCGAGTTATTTTATGTGCCAAACATTTCTGCAGTGCAATCCTGAGCATGTTGACTCAGAAGCAAATCTCACTGAGTTCAATGGCACTTATCCTCTAATAATGTGCACTTTGGAAGAAGGGTAGTATGTAAAAGCATTAATAAATATACAGTATAACATAATATAGTATAGTATCACAGCTTTGACATCTTATGCATGTCAACTCAAAAATAAATCTCCTTGAATTCAGTGTGGCTTTTTCCCAAGTGTTCAGATAACACTGTGGTCTTTGAGGAGAAACATACCTGGATTTACTGGTAGCTCTTTTGGTGGATTGGCTAGGATTTCTCCCTCTAAGTATTGCGAACAATAGGCACAAAATGACAGATACCTCCCCCATGCCCTGCCCTACCAGTTGTACCGCTGACTTTTGTATGGGAAGAATGTGAGCTTTCTTTTAAGTACATACGTGTCTTTTGTGCCTGGCTCGTTAGTGGAATTTGGGGTGCAAAACAGATCCTGCAAACCTGTAGCCTGCCTTAAAGTATGCATTATCTTCAGAATATTTGCTTTATAATCCAACGTAAAAAGCAAAAGTCCAGGAGCGAAGAGAGTTCGGGTGTAATCCTAGGCAGGTTTAGACAGAAGAGAGACTTGCAACTCCCAGTATGTCTCAGCCAACCACACTGCCTTTCTGTTCTGGCTGGGACATGCTAGGAGCATTGTAGGCCTTTCTGTTGTTGCTTGAACTTTCCTAGGATTCTGGATTGAATTACACCTCCCCGCCGGACACTTGCTTGGCCCTTTCTTGATAATCATTGGTACGTTTCCATTTCAACCCATACAAAACATGTTGTCAGGATCCAAGTTCTGTAGTAATTGCTGTCTCCACACGTGTCCCGTTAGATAGTTGTTCTTATGATTCCCTACATCCCCCCTCCCCACAACCTCTACAGAACTTGTTTGCTATTACAAAGGACTTCAAGAAAGCTATTGTCTGGACTCCTAGGACATGATGATGATATATTATCAGTATCTCCAGGGAGGAGGGTGAAGCAAGTGGAAATGGAGCATAATAACTGTGATAGTAATAATGACAATTTAGTAACAGAGGCAGATTAGTTACAACACGGAAAGAATCTGAAGTAATTACTGAGAGAATGGGGAAGGAAGGGAAATTGCACACTGCACATATCGAATTTGAGAGAAATGGGGGAGGACTTAGTAGCAATTTAAGGCTCATCTATTTTGATTGAATAAGCAAAGCTTTTCATATAGAAGCAGCAAGGCAATTATTGGAACATGTAATACCTTAGGGTGCTCTCTGATGTGGCTGTCCATAATCCCCCAAACCCAGAGGATTATGGGCATCCAGGGGAAGATGGGAGGGACATGGAGGGTAGGATGCCTAGGATCATTCTCCAAAGCATGCAGAGCATTGAGTTCAGCCATCTCACTATTTTCCATCTCACTATAGCTCTTCCTAATTTATCAACCCCTTTCTATTATTCTATTAATAATCCAGTCAGGCATGATTTCAGGTAAGGTCCCATTAGTAAACAATTCGCAGAGCTCCATAAAAGACACCAAATAGTAATGCATAACTGTCCAACACAGTTGGGACATGGACTCAATGTCCAAGCATTTATTTATTTATTATATTTATACCCTATCTTGTTCCTCTCAAGGAACTCAGAACAGCTTACATAACATATAAATCTATTATGTATTAAATTTATAAATTTTATTTGCTTCCTCTCAATTTTATCCGCACAACAACAGCCCAGCAAAGTAGGTTGGGCTGAGAGTCTGTGACTGGCCCAAAGTCACCCAGTTGGCTCCATGGCTGAGCGGGGACTAGAACCCAGATCTCCTGAGTCACAGTCCCACACTCTTAGCCACTACACCACACTGGCTCTCAGTATTAATATGTTATATTCAGAGAAAAGTTTTGGATGATACTGACTTCACCCAAAACATCCTTTTATTATTGGCCAGCAAAAACTGAATGCAGAAAAAAGAAAAATATTTATGTTCTTATATATGTATCATAATTTGTATTACTTGTTGCAATAGGTCAGTAATTTCAAAAGTAGAACTTATATGGGAATTATATTTGCATGCAAAGATGAACCTGGGGACAAAAGATGCTTTTTTTGAATCCCTCTCCTATCCAATACCAGAGCAGAAGCTGGAATTTCAGATCTATGAGCAATCATGTGTCTGGAAATAGATCTAACTTGAAACATAAACTGTCAGATGGCCAGGTATCCTCTGTAAAAGAGGACACTTCTCTATCTGGCGGGCTGCCCCGTTCTGCTGAAGAATAAGAAGGCACGGGGATCTTGCCACCGGCAGCACAATGAAAAGGCAGACACAGAGTTCCCTGGTCACCGTGTTCCTCACCAGACTGAGATTTACCATCTCTCTGTTTAAATTACAGTAGACCTTTTCCCTGAATTTGCTTCTGTGTGGGTGAATTAGCATATGAACATTGGCATCCTCTTTTGTGGTGATGCATTTCCTTTTCTTTTTGGCAACTTGTATGTGGCCTCCCTAAAAAGTGTGGCATTGTTGCTGCAAGTTCTGGCACAGAGGCCAAAGACTAAGTCAATTGATCTAAACAATTGATCCAATTGTTATAGCAAAGCCCACAAGTCCAGTGACACCTCAAAACACTGTGGGCCTGGAAATTAGGCTCTGTGCAATCACATAGCCTCATTCATGCCGTCTTCAGCTTGTAGTCTTCCTGTGTTAACCACCATTTCTTCAATGTCTTCTTTTCTTACTGGGAAAAAAGTCTGTTAGGAACAAAGAGAAGAATAGCTGCTTGCACACAAATGGATTTTATTCTTTTATTTTTATTTATTTATTTATATTGCGATTTATATCCTGCCTTTTTCCTACAAAGGGTTCAAGGCAGCTTACATCATTCTCCTCCTCCATCTTATCCCCACAACAACAACCCTGTGAGGTAGGCTGGGCTGAGAGTCTGTGACTGGCTCAAAGTCACCCAGTTGGCTCCATGGCTGAGCGGGGACTAGAACCCAGATCCTCTGAGTCCCAGCCCCATGCTCTTAACCACTACACCACACTTCTTGACACAGATTGCAATGGAGACTTCCTTTTAGCCCTTCTCAGCCATCTGTGATAATATTAAAGGTGTGTGAACTTCTGAATACCTGGCTCTGGAACCAGACACCCTACCAGTGTGGCCTACGATTTCAAATTCAGAGTGTAGAGAGTTGATTGGCTCCTTGACCCAAGGAAAAGCCCATGGAGAGCATATGGTACTTCCTGAGGCATCTAAGCTGCATGCTTATTGATGGACTTTTACTCTCCTAAGATTGTTTTCTGTAGTTAACAATGCTTGTGCCATTCCCTCAAACTAGAAACAAGGCATCATCCATCCAATTTATAAAAATGTAGGAAGCAGGAGCCTGCCAACTATGGCTGCATTAGCCTTCTGGATAAATCCTCCAAGCTATATACATATAATCCCTCAGGTAAACTGACAAATTGGGCAGAGATGATAAACGTTTTTCATCCAGAGCAGGCTGGCTTCCTCAAGGTGCAGTAGGCCACTTTTATGTATTGAAGGACTTGATTCAGCAGCATACTGATAAGACATGAAAATCATCTTGATGTTGTGTTTATTGACCTTGCATCAGCCTCTGACTGAATCGATACATCCAGACTATGGGGAAATCTCGAGAGGACTGATGTAGATAGAAAGTTACTCAAATTATGGATCAAACTGCAGCTGTGGTGAGAGTGGGCCACCGTGGTTCTTTCCCTGGCCCTGGTCCACTAAAGAGAAGCATCAAGCAGGCCTGTTGGTCTCTTTTTATTTGATTTTTGTATTCATGATAAAGTCGAGTCTATGAAGTCACAGGGATTTTTTTTCCTCCTTCACTCAGCGGGTTCAAAATCTCTATTTTACTGTATGCTGATTACATGGCACTTATCTTCTGTCGAGATTGGGTTTAGAAGAATGTTGATTAGAGAGGCTGATTATTGTTATAAGGAGAAGTTGAGGATTAACTGTAATGAAACAAAGGTTGTGATTTTCAGTAGGAACAGAGCCAAGCACAGATGGACAATTAATGCTGGACAAATGAAACAATGACCCCCTTTGAATATTTGGATGTTTCATTCAAGAATTTTCTTTCTTTGAAGGTACATCTTATTATAGCATCCTTAACAACTGTTTAGGAGGATTTGTCTGAATTTTTTTTTTGTGCAAATTGATAGTCCCTGCACTTAAAATATTTCAGGGCAAGGTGATTGTTCAGCTGCTGTATGAGTTAGAAATCTGGAGCTGGAACAAGAAAGCTCTTGTCCAGCTGGAAATAATTCAAAGTAGTTTCTTGAGGAAAATCTTGGGTCTCCTGCAGGGCACCCCGCTTTCCATGTGGGACAGCATTTCCCTCAATTTCTGTAACAGTTTAGCAGTCATTGATAAAATGTTTTGGGAAATTGGACAGTCTTCCGGAAGCCCATTTAGCTAAATCCTGCTATTGTCAGTACTGAAAGGGGAACTGGTGGGTAAACATGCCTCCAATTCTGCAAATCTATTGTTTGCCCATATTACAGGACATAAAGGATATATTACAGGACATTTAAAACAACAACAAAAACTTGAATGTGATGCCAAGTGTAATGGTCTGATCCGGTGCTCAAAGTTCTCCTTGTGGTACTCCTTCTTTAAGAAAAATAAATTTATTTCACAGGATTTACTCAATCTTATAGATGCACTGTTATGGAAAGCATTTACAAGTTTGCTTTTTCAGTCTATGCCCTTGGCATATCTGGAGGACAGATTCCACAAAGTCCCTATGAAGCAGCTTCTTTGCCGCTGTGGTCAGGGCCAACCAAAAGAGATTATACATCATGTCCTGTCCTGCCTACTAGTGACACAGCAGAGGTAAAATACTTGGCCAGAACATAGCTAAATTCTTAGGCTCAGGAGTGGAATGGATTTGCCACATGCTGGCAAGATGTGCTTCCTTGCGTCAGCCACTAACTGGCCATTTTTACTCTACTGACCTTCAAGATCAGAAAGTCTTGATGAATCTGTTAGATATTTTGCTAAGCTCTTGTTGAGGATTATTTGTCGTATTAGAATGGTGTTCATTGTAAATACAGCAGTAATTGTATAGTCAAGATTTTATTGTTTTATGCGTATTTTAGTATTTAATCATTCTTGTTTTTAGGAAAATACATATATATATGATGTAATTTTTGCTGTGTTGGGACCTGCAGTATCTTCTTGCTCTTCCTTTTCCTTCTGCTGCATGGAGCCTTCGGATTATTGCTGTTGGAAGCTCTCCCTATGGAAGCACCCAATTCATTTTATTATGACATAAGAATGGCACAGAATCCATTCCATCACAATCATGAAATAGAGGGGATGCAGACCAATTATGATGGAGTGGCTACCCCAATCAATGTATTTATTATTTAATTTGCAGCATTTTCACCTTGTTCTTCAGCTCAAAAAGCCTCTCAGAGTGGTTTGGCAAGGTTAATGATAAGACCAAGCCGATGTTTTTGCATGTTGGGCTACAGGCCATGAGGCGTGGGGCTCAGGGAAGTGCCAGGAGAAAGCATTCCTCAGAAAGCTCAGCAACCCACACCATAAATCATTAATGTTCCAAACTGCTGCCTCCAGAATAGCAGCTTTGATTTGGAGAGCTCCAGGCTAAAGGCTTGAATTGAAAATCAGCCTCTGATCCTGAGCAAGCTATTTTCACAGGAATGCATCTCTTTACCTGAGACAGAGGATGAAAAGCAGTTCTTTTTCAACACCAAGAGCCACGTGTCTGAACATCATTTTTGCTCTTCCCTGGATCTGCTTTCAGAAAAGAAGGGAGGGCTCAGTCTCCCGTATTCCTCAGGGCGACTTGTGGAAGCAGCATGGACTCACTAATAATGTGCCCAAATACTCCATTCACTAAGGGGACTTTGGGGGACTTAGTTTCATTTTATTTAAAATAAAATAATATATAATAGTAAAGTAAGGCTGAGTCCCCTGAAATGGTTATAGAGAGAGGAGAATTTCTGCAAAGATTGTAAAGCCTACCCATCTTTGAAACTGAAAAAGCTTCCTAGAGTGACAGGCCCTGCATAACACAAAAAGAAAAATAATGGGGTAGGAAAAGAAAAACTAGAAAAGCACTAATTCTTCCTGTTGCTGTGACCCAAGAGAGTGTAACGCAGCCAGATGCTGTTGGTGCTCGTAGCATGACCAGCTGGAATAGAAACAGATAATTTCATCCCTAATTATGGGGAGGCGTTGATGGCAATTTCAGGTTGTTTGGGGAGGTCCACTAGATCCTCTGAGAGGGGGCCATGTCTAGTCCTGACTCAAGTTTACTGCAGATGGAAAAGAGCCAAGAAGGTTTACTAGATTACCCGATAAACATATTTGTTAATACTGTCAAAGAACTCCTGATGAGGTAGGGTTTCCCTGTGTAGCAGTCATGATGGGTTTTTTCCAGCATGATTTGCTGTCTTTTATGTTTAATAATGCTTTCTTCCAGTTTGCTTGAGATAGACAGTAGGCAAATTGGTTTGTCATTTCCTGGCTCCCCCCACCCTCCTAGCTTCCATTTTAAAAATTGATGTCATTTTAGCAACCTTTCAGTCTTTTGGTAACAAGGCAGTTTGATTGATGCTGCACAATTGTGTTCAGAACAGCAACAATTTCATGTCTTGATCTCTTTAAGAACTCTCAGGTGTATACCCTCTGGACCTCCTGATTTTTAATTTATCCATTAACCCTAGGCCCTTGGCCTCTTTCCATTTGTCTTCATTGTTGAGATCCCTTCTCTGGAAAAAGTTGTGGTGTTCAACCTCTTCTGAGGTAAAAAGAATACATTTAACTTCTCGCCTTTCTCCTTCTCCTTCTCCCAGATTCTGCCTTAGCTATCACCTACCATCACCTACCATTGTTGTATATTTGAATGTTGTATATTTTAATTTTATGTTGTGAGCCGCCCCGAGGCTTCGGCGAATGGGGCGGCATAGAAATGTTTTAAATAAATAAATAATAAATCATGGCTGCTGCCTTGTATTGCTATGCTCATGCTTTGACTGCAGTTTCCCCTTGTGCACCTTCAGTGCAGCAGAAAGAAGGCAAGTACATCTGTACCTAAAGCTACAAATGGCATAGGAAGGAAGGACCCTCCATGAATATCTCTGGTAAATCTGCATCTGGGGTGTGTGGGACTGCAGGTTAGGGCACACCTGTTGCATAGAGAAGCATATATTGCTTTTCTATGCAACAGAGTAACTCCACAGAGGAAATGAGCTGTTGAGAAGGAAACTTTTCACTGCGGGCACAATCCTGTACACATTTAGAGAACCTGCCTTATGCCCAAGAGAACTCCTGACCTCATACAGTGGACCTGCCAATCATGCTTACAAATATTTCAGTTGGAGCCACAGAACCACCAGCAGCAATGCATGTTCTTCTGTGTTGTTCACAGGCTTCTCAGAACAGCTAAGAACAGCTAAGGTTTCTTTCTAACCTTATCTGGTATCTTAGGGTGACTGTCCTGCCCTCTCATTCTAGTCAGTATCAAGTATTGTCAAACTGTTCTATTAGTTCAGGCTGATTCACCTCCAAAGTACTTCTCCAGCTTTAACTAAATCTGTTCTGCTTAAATCTCATCCCATGACCTGAAAGCACTCCTTCACATACTGCATGTCAAACCAGATGCAATGAAAACATTATAATGTTTTTATGGCACTAAGTCACTTCTGTAATGTATCTGAATTATGGAATCACATGACTGAATGATCTTTTATTAAGAAACTAAATAAAATAAATATCCCTCCATAGTGATTAAGGGCGCAATGCATGCACATTCACACAGAAAGAAGTCCTGCAATTCCCAGCATTCCACAGCCTGACTTGCTGGCTGGGAAGTGCTGGAAATTGTACGGTTTGTTTCCCATCAAAATGCACATAGGATTGTGCCCTAAAGTAAAATCTTTCTTCCCAACAATTCTGCCTGCCTGCCCCCTGCCTATCTATCTATCTATCTATCTACCTACCTACCTACCTACCTACCTATCTATCATGTATTATCTGCCCCAGGAAAATAATGAAACTACCTTGCGATGGCAAGGCACTTGTCATTCTGTCAAGATTTTCTGCAAAATGTCTTTCCATTGTAGAGACATTCACAGATTTGCATTTTATGAGCCACCCACTGCCTTTGTATCCTACCCTTCTTCTAATCTAAGGAGTTGAGAGTAGTACCTATGAGATCATCTCATTTCTTCCCTTACAACAACCTTATGTGGTAGACATGGCTCAATGATGGAGGAGATGATTTTGCATGTGGAAAGCTCCTGGAATCAATTCCTTGCCTCCTCGGTTAAATGCGTTTCAGGCAGGGGGGCCAAACATTCTAGCTGGAAAGCTGCTGTCAGCCACTGCACGCACAATACCGAGCCAGTATTGGCTCCATAGAAGGCAGCTTCGTCCAGAAGGCACGACTGAGCAGCAGTCTGAATTCCAGTGGTCCCCATAAAGGCCCAACATGGCATCTGCTGCACTAGCCCAGCATGCCTGACATCGCCTCAATGGTTTGGCCATGACATCACCTAGGTATTATCCCAGAGGGAAACAGACATTTTAAATCACCCTAAGTGTTTATTACCACATAAAACCGTGATAGTCCCTTGAAGCTTTCACAATTATATAACATGGTCAAGACTGCAAATAATTATTCCTGTCTGTGCCAGTCAGTGAGTCTGTTTAGCTGTTGTTTTCATTCTTACAAAATGGGCTCAAGGCCAGAGATTGTGCCATATATTCTGTGAGCCTAGATGAGGCTTTAAAAATGGTGAATCTGTTTGTGCAACTCAGTGAATTTCAGCATGTGTTTAATGTTAGTGACTTGCTTTCTGTTAGGAAGAACTTCACTGCATAGCCTTAACCAGTCCAAGAGCATCACAAATAATCTTTGATCAGTATTGTTATTATTATCTGCTCCATTTCACCTCATTTCTGAAGTATACTAATTCTGAAATATTAGCCTTTTTAAAAATCCATTAAGCAGGTTTGCTTAATATTGCAAATGGTCCTAACAATAATTATGTCTCCATCTGCCCACTAATTGATAGCTTTTAAAAACTGTAGTTTTGTTTATTTTGCAACCAGCTGCTCTTTGGTGTGAGGGAAAGATTGAGGAGATAATTCAATTTACTTTAAGGGAAAGGAGGTAACTGAGCATTTTATAGATTAAACAAACAGATTCTGGAGCAGAGAAAAATAAAATATATGAGGACAAAACACCACATTAGAAGACTATAAAAGAATAGAATACCAGTAAAAATTGTGACTGGTCAGTTGAGGAAGACAGCATGAAATAAAGATGCATTCAATGGGTGCAATCAGCGCAGTTCCCTCAGCAAAGGAGGTACATGCTGAAAAGAGGCAGCTCCTGACAGCAACTGTGCCGTTTTATTCTGCACTAGCTCCTGCTTTTGGACCAGCCTTAAGGTGCCTTTATCACTGTGCCCAAGCTCTCCCTGTAGCTGGCAAGCCAGCCACAGCTGGCCACTTGGGTCTCCAGCAACAGTGATGGATCCCGACTGGGCAACTAATTTTTCAAAGGGGATGCAAACCCACCCAGTGCAGGCAATGAGCCTATCTCACGGTCTCAGGAACCACTTACCCACAGGACACAGTCTTGCCAAAATCCAGCTCTAGCCGATGGGCTCTCATCCAGCCCATCGCTGAGTCTAGGCTCCGGTCCAGCACTGGCTTATGATGACTGCTGACAGCTTGAAGCAGACAGATCACTGAAGCCAAACACAATGAGAAAGGGAAGCTATAATGCAAGCCTCCCCCAGATCACTGTTTCTACGGAATGTTCTTACGTAACAGGTTTAGTATTTGGCATGATTTTAATGCACATGAGAGAACGGGATGAAATGGTGGTGCAGACAAGCTAGCAAATGGTTAAAAGCAGACATGCTGTGTTATGTCAGCTTGAGTGCATATCTCAACATACGTGCTGCACGTAGACATATACCCTTTGATCCAGCAAGAGGTGAACGGAAGGAACCTCTGCATGGGTTACTGATGTGGACGATGATGAACAGCCGTACCTGCACCGCAGTGCTCATCTGAGCCCGTCTGAGCTGTCTGGATGTTTCTGCTTGAGGTGGGAGAAGGTGGTGCCTCCCAGCCAGGTGCAGGTGACAGCTGTGCATGACTAGTGCCGAACTGGGTCTATTGCGCCTCATTGATTTAAAGCTGGAAACTATCAACCGAGGCTTAACTTGCATATGAAAAACTACATTCATGGAACTGACCAATATCTTCTCTTGACATTGGCAAGTACCTTTAGCAATATCAGTTACTAACAGGTAACATTAGCACCTTTAATGTTCTGAAGATCAAAAAATTCTCCACTGCCCTAATTTGCAATGTCCATTAGTTGTTTCATGAGTGGAGAAATCAGGGGTGAACTCAACTATCCTCTTCTTCCTCGGCATGCAATGTATGCTTCTTTACCCAAGCTTGCAGGTAGCCTGTATGGCTGAGTTAGTGGGGTGCAGTGAGCAGAGGAAGTCCTACCAAGGCTCATGGTGATGCACCCCTTGGTAAATGTGGGGTGTTTAAATGCACAGAACAATGTGTGAACATTTGAAACCTGGAACTAGGCTGTGCTCATCTTTCATTCCATATCCCATCAACTTTTGAGCTGTGAGCTACTGTTGACTTCTTCTCAAAAATTTGGGTCAATTTGCCACCTACTGATGAAGGCGCAATGAGCCAAAAGAGGTGTGCTTTATGAGAAGCAGTAAAGAAGTGGAAGAGACAGTCTTTATCCCCAGAACCTGGCACAGACAGAATTTGTCTGTGGCTACCGCAGAATAACTGCTGTAAAGATCACCAGCCCTGATCAACGAACTAGTAAATGTCCCTCCATGCCTGCACACAGGGAGGCTACAGAGAAAGAGGAAGAAACAGCTAACACCAAGCTAAAACAGGCATTTTCTTTCACTGTTGTGTATTCCAAGTGGTAGGGATTAGGAGTCAGGCACTGCAGTAGTTCCCAAGAGGTGTTGTGAACTCTGTTCTGTTGAGTAATAAATGAGCACAGGGTCATTTATTATAAGTTGCAAAATAACCCCAGCCTCTGTCACCATATGGCCTGCCATCACTTTGCCTCCTCCACCCCCACATTTATTTAAGGAACCACTGTGTGCATTGCACAAAATAACAGAGACAATGACTTCCTACTCAAGATAGATTCAGTAGAAATCAAGCCAATGAGGATTGTACACAATAGCAAAGTTCCCCCACTGTTTCACCAAGACTGTTCAATTTTGGAGACTTACTAATGTGAAATTTGTAACACTTTCTTTGGAAGAGAACATCAGTTGCCTGGAAACAACTGCAGAAGAACAACCATTCCATTTTCAGATCCTCATATCTTTTTTTCAAGATTTGATGAAATGGTCAGAACAGAAGGGAACACTAAGAGGATGTATGTGCTGCATGATGAGATAATGATCAGTTGTAAAGACGTATCGGTGATATTCATTCAGATGAAGTTTAATGGAAGTTGTAACTGAGACGCTGTCCCTAGCAGTAGGAAGGAAACATAACTTTGTCCATATCTGCCTTTTCAGAGAAGTTCACTCAAGCATGTAACCAGGCCCAGAGCCAGACATTTTGCTGCCCAAGGCAGATCAGACATCAGCCCTTCCTGTCCGAGGTATAAATGCTGACTGGAATGGCAACTTCCTCTGGCACGAAGAAAGGGACAGCATCTCCGTCCCCAGCTGAAGGCAGCAGGCTGTGGCTCTGTCCCCCAACTGCTTGCTGTCTCCTTCCCATATGTACTGCTTGAGGCGATTGCCTCATGCTGACCCATGACTTCTGTCACCACTAGCAGTACGATCCTAGCCTCAGGTTACACCAGATGGCCAAAATCCTCTTGTATCCTATTTTGCCCAAGTCTTTCTTCCCAACTATGTCTAATAACAGCATCGTCATGGGTTGATTTCAAGCTGAGATATGGTAAAGTGGGGGGAAGGGCAATCACTCCTCCCAGCAGTAAGAGAAAGAGGAAGGCTGAGAATCAGATTATGTGGAGGGAAATCTTTGTTGAACTGAAAAGAGGCATACAGTGTTTGAAATAATGATTAAAGTGGAAAGTAATATCGAACATTTTAATTAAAAAAGGTTTCTTGCAGCTAAGTCATTCTTCAATATTTAAAGCATAGAAATGTTATAATAATAATAATAATAAAAAATGTTTGGATGTCTGTCAACATGACAGCCATGAGTAAGTCAGCCACTTTGTCCTGCTGGGCATGTAAGTCTCCTATTTCTAAGTTGAGGGGCCTGCAGCAGGGCTTCGGTAAGCCACAGTAAGTAGCGCTGAAGGGTTTAGGTTCGACTCTTCTTTTCTTGTGAATATTTTATGCAATTCAGTCCTAGGCTTGCTTACTCAGCACAGGGCCACTTTCAAGTCTGAGACTCCCTTCAGCCAAGTGTCCTGTGGTGGGCCTTTCTTCGTCAATAGGGCTCAAGCATGGGGCCACCTGCAGAGGCTGGCAGCACCATTTACTTTACCACAATTCCCCAACAGAGGGACTCTCAGGACATGGTGGTAAATTAAAATGGTGGTTCCCAGAAGCTTGCCAGGGGGCACCATAGAGATTCCTCACAATCCCCCCAGGTCAGCACTCTATTTGGTGCATTATGGCAGCTTCTGGACTCAGCTGCTCAGCACCCACTAAATCAGAGTGTTGGTGGGGGGCCCTGCCAGAGTGCTGGAGCCCAAGGAAGGCTTGACTCAGCAGTCCACCCTACTAAGGCTGTATGGAAGTAAGTCTCTCTCTCTCACTCTCTCTCACACACAGGCTAAACTATCACATATTCAATTTTCTTCTCAGGGCTGTATTGTTTTATATATTTATATATTTGTATTCTTCCCCATCCTTCATTCAAATTTAATTATTCTGTAAAGCACAGCCAAGGTCACCAGACCCCAGGAGAAGAGGCGGCCTGTAGACCAATGGCTGATAGCCTTTAATAGTTAAATAGAAGATCTGGTTGATGGAATTACATCAGCATGGCATTTAGAGGGGTCCTTTTAGCCCATGTAAATAAATGGATGGAATTTCAAAACAAACAAATGAACAAATTGTGTCATTATTTTAAAAGAATTTAGTATGGCCCAGCCTTTTAGCCTTTGATTTTAATTAATTTGATCATGCAGATAAAACAGGGGTCTAGCTAGGTCGACACTTGTTTTTTTGAGAATGGATATGGTAACTATGCCCTCTGGCTATGTAACTATGCCCTCACCCTCCTGCCCTGGCAAACATATAATGCCTGCCATTTGCTATTTCAACCTAGGATAGGAACTTATGGACGGAGTGTATAAGTTTGAAAGACTGACTTGGATATGTCAGTGTAATGTGAAATACTCCACTTTTTCCCTCCTTCTTGAAATGCCATCCCTTGAAAAGAAATTGTGCTTGCTTATTTCCCTGTTCACAGGTAAAGCTGCGAGCGTCATAGAAACCATCAGACCAAAGGCAAGGCAATCCATCATCATGGGGCTGCTTGATCAAGGCAACGGCACAATCAACTCGGAAGAACACTTCCTGGATAAAAAGCTGTCATTTGGCTGGCACACCAATGGCCTTGCCCCACCTCATGAGGGACTCCAAGAATCCAGTGATATTATGATGGACAGCACCAAGATCTTGGGGGTGCAGATTGTACTGATAGCAGCCTACTCCCTAATCATCCTGCTGGGATTCATTGGCAACTCCTTAGTCATCTACATGATTGTGAGATACAAAACCATGAGGACTGTAACCAACTTCTTCATAGCTAACTTGGCTCTGGCAGACTTGATGGTAGACACGCTCTGTTTGCCCTTCACCTTGACCTACACTCTGTTGGATGAGTGGAAGTTTGGGGCTGTGCTTTGTCACCTGGTCTCCTATGCTCAGGCTTTGAGTGTCCATGTGTCCACCCTCACCTTAACTGTGATTGCTCTGGACAGGTATAGATGCATTGTTTTTCACTTAGACAGCAGGATATCCAGGAAGATCAGCTTCATCATCATAGCTACTACATGGCTAATCGCTGCTGTCCTAGCCAGCCCATTGGCCATCTTCCGAGAGTACAGATATGAAGAAATTCCATCCATCAATCTCAGAATAGCAGTCTGCACTGAGAAATGGCCTTCTGAAAACAGGGATGCTGCTATATACAGCTTATCCATGCTGCTCTTGCAGTATGTTCTCCCTCTTTCTGTTATCTGCTATGCCTACATCAGGATTTGGTTCAAGCTGAAGAGCCATATCAGTCCCACTTCTAGAAACGACAGTCACTGTCGCAGGAGAAAGACCACAAAGATGCTGGTCATGGTGGTGGTGGTTTTTGCCGTCTCTTGGCTCCCTTTCCATGTTTTCCAGCTCGCTGTTGATCTAGATCTGGTACTCATCCTCCATGACTACAAACTCATTTACACTGTGTTCCATGTGGTAGCCATGTGCTCCACTTTTGCTAACCCCTTGCTCTACGGCTGGATGAATAAGAACTACCGCAATGGGTTCCTCATGTTCTTCCGCTGCCAGAACAAGCCAGAGAGACTCTATACAGAGGGATCTATGAGAGGAAGGTCCTACACTTTCAGAGCCACCACCTGGAATGGGAGCATCAGGCACTCAACGGGCAATGGGCAGCTGCCAACCCAGGTTTAGTGCACGAGCATCTCCACCAAGGCGCTGGAACCTCAGCAGTGTCCATCTAGAACTGATGTTTTTTTCTAAAAATAAAAATGCGCTGTATTGCCAAAATGCTATCACTGTCTTAGCCAAATAAGAGTCCCTTGTCTATCTGTCCAAAGAACCTCATGTACTGTACATTCTATTTCATGAGCAAGCTGATTAATACTTGCCTCAGTTTATGTGTTTCTTGTTGCATCAGCAGTGGAAATTATATTGTACACAAGATGTGTTAATTTATGAAACAACTGAGTCCAACTGTTACCTGAAGGAGGGCAGAGGATCATTTAACTGTTTTAGGCAGAAAGTCTCTGCGCCAGTCCTGACAAGCTACAGGACTGTATGAGTCACATTAAATATACTGTCTATTCTTTTAACAGGCACGTCCTTTTGTTCTTTTGAATTCCTCATACCAAAGTCATATTCTTTCTTTCCTAGACCCTAATTAGCATTAACATTTCAGGAAACTGTGTTGCTATTCTATCTTTTTCTTCCCCAATGGATTTTTTTTTTTCTGGTGAGGAAAAAAGAGAGAAGGAGTGGTGGGAAAATGTGGGAGGACTCCAAATTGAAAACAACATTGCCTGGCTGTGTGATTGCACAATAGACATCTTGTCTGGGAACACTTCCAGCTTAACTATTGCTATTATATTATGGGTATTTTAAGCGACATATAACACAATCATAGGTGTGTACCACATGCATTCTGTAGACTAACTTGTGCAAAATACTGAATTTCAGGTTTCGAAACTGTTACAAATGAGTTCTGTGCTAGGCCTGCATTGGTGTGTCCAGCAGGAATGGCTGCCACCCAGAATGGCCACCTTTTTGTATTTTCAGCTACTATAATGATGTGGTGAGCATGCTGCATCCTACAATCAGTCTCTGCTTGGAATCCAGGTCAAGAAGCAATGCTACAGTCTTGTTGCTTTTTTCCTATTACCCATTGGCTGGGTTCATACAACATGATAATCCATTGTGGTTTATAAGCCATGCTGGGTTAGTGTGTCTTCTGAACCTAGCACTCTTTCTGAGGCACAGTTTATAAACTATCCTGGCATGGCTTATAAACCCAGGTACTCATGGGATACTCATGTGGGCTTAATTAACCCACAGGGCAGAAATATGCCATCTTAACCCAGATGACCTGCTAAGACACAGTCAAGCAAAAGCACTGCCACTCTGGCCAAAGGGTCTTCATCTGGCCAGGTGCCCAGGCATGGCTGCCTTCAGATTTGCCTGTGCTCCTGCCGATGGAAAGCAGGATCCCTTTCCCTTCAGTTTTAGAAGGAGCATGGGGGAAGCTCTGGGCTCCATGTCTTGCTGTTTCACTCCGTCGGCATCGGCAGGTGAGCAGGACGGGAAAGTGGATGACAGAGCCCCAAGATGCCAAATCCCCAGGGAAGTTGATGCATCATGTGAACCCATCCACTGTCTTAGCAGAAGCATCTGGGGGTCTGTTTCTGTGGTTATCAGGGCAGCACCATGAAAGGAATTAGAAGGGCAAGCAGTAGCAATAGAGACATTCCAGGACTGGGCCACACGCATCCTATTTTAAGGCATGTTTGTGTGGGAAGAGAGATGAATCCCACCTCAGAGTTGCAGGAATGCTAGTAAGTAGGTTTCCCAATGCAGCTATTAGCTCTTTGCAGGAGGATTACCTCATTTGAATGAGTTCAAGAATCGAACCCTTCAGTATTCAAAAGAGGAACGTGAAGTGTTGTGGTTACTTCCCACCCAGACTTAGAATACTCTATCCCGACACATACCTGCTGCCTCACTCTGTGCTTAATGCCTGGTTTGCACTTTTGTTGCACCACTGCCACAGACATGCTACTAGCACTGAATGCACATTTCCATGTTAGCAAGGGCCCCATAAGTAAATCCACATGAACTGGGCAAATTCAATACCTGCTGCATTCTGGTTCTGTGACTAAGCACCGGGGTTTCCTCTTCTTGGTATGAATGTTAACTGCAGTTATGGGGAAAGTGCAGTGACATTTGTAAAGGTAAGCTGAATAATTTAATAGAAAAGATATAATACCCCAGTGCGCTTTGACTGGAGTCCCGATGCAGCTCTGGAGGGTCTCTGCTCTACTCTTCCATATCTCCAGGTTATGAAACTGCTGGGCTGTTCCAACCAAACCAAGAATTACCCTGCCTGTGTAGCTCTGGATTTAACTGCATACTTTTCTGCAGAAACAACTATCATGGTGGAAGATGGTACATACTGGGACCCTGGTGTGGAAGTATGGGGGGGGTGCACAAAGGGGCTTTAAGCACTTGCTTTTCACCACCATCACTGTAGTCTCTCTCCTGCAGTTTATTTTGCTAAAAAAGGGTGCCATTTATTTCAATGGGGCCTTTTTTGGTCATGCAGATTACAGGCTTGGGAGTCCCCATATGGATCAGAACTGCAATGGAGGCAAAGGGCCAAGAGCTCCCTTCCACTTCCCCTTTAGGCCACCAACCTGGATCAGGCCCCACACACTGGCAAGTTGTGAAAAACTCCAAGCTCAAGACAAAATCCCACTGATGCTCAAGGCCTTTGGTTCTGTTTGCTAAGTGACCAGTTTCCACTGGGACCAGTGCAAATAGACAAGGGACATCTGCTTGCCCTACTCTCCACACATAGGAAACTGGTCCACACATATATCTATTTCTTCTGAAGAACAGACTCCTCACTATTCTGAGGTAAAAGCATGGGATTTAACAGCATCTGTTGTGGTTACATTTTAAGGTGTCATGGCAGTCAAAGCTATGGGTTTTCCCAAGGAATAATTGCATGGGGTATGAATATAAGATATTGACCAGGCTGGCTTGGGGGATGAAGAGAAGAGGGAAAACCCTAAAGTGATGTCTCTGTATACATAACGTGGAGAATAATCTGTATGGGGACTCTTGAAGACTGTTTCATTTATCAAAAATTCCAGAATTTTTTCATGAAATGAAGTAAAATTAAACTAACAGTCTTGGAGGTTTGTTGGCTATTGTCTGATGTATAAGGCAGTTAAGGTACTATGTTTTAAATAAATTTCATATATATCTATCTCAGGAAGCAGAAATAGCCTATAAATCCTATCTCATTACATTATCTTTTTCATTGGGTACATAAAAGCTAAAGGAAATATAAAAACAGCCTATACTCCTTCTTAAAAAAAAAAAAAAGGAGACTGTCAGCCAGAGAATCGTATTTTTAACTTTGCCATCAAAAGAGGCTTGATTGGCACAGCAGTTTTAGCAGCTTCTCACTTGTATCATTTGAAGCCTGAGCTCACTCAAGTGGAAACAAATTTCTCCCAAATTCAGAAGTAAGATTTGCCATAACTTCTTGTTAAAAAAATGGGTTGGGGGAGGTCAGAGATTCACAGGTCTTGACTATAGTAACCAGGATACTGGTAAGGGTTAATTTGTACTCAGCTCCAGAATCCACTTGTAATGTCAGGGCTCAGTCTAGGAATAGATGAAATGAGAATATTTGAAAAGTTCCCTGAATATTTTCCCCATAGGTCTGATTCATCAGTGGCTGGGGGAAGGGCTTCAAAAATCAAAGAGATAAGAGCTTTGGTTTCTTTCTCCTTTTTTAGCAATTAAGTGCCAAATATAGAATTTGCCACACCGCATCAGACTATTGTTGCAGCACCTTGGAAAGCCTTAATTTTAGTTCTGATCTCCAACTTCCCAGATTCCTCCCATGTGATCTCCCCAGAAGTGCTGCTTGCTGCTGACCTCAATCAATTACTTTGATCTCGTTATTTGTTCTAGTTTTGCATTCATTTGACATGTATTCACATGCAAATCTGTATGAGGCAAGTTATGCTTTTGAAGAAGAAAACGAGCAACACCATCTTAACATTTTTCAATAAACTGCCAGGTCTTGAGTAGCTGATATAAGCTGCTATTGTAAGAGAAGCTCACCCTGTATAGTTTGGGGAATGACTGGGAACACCATCAACTATGTCTTGACATGGACTACTTTCTCTAGCTTCCAGGGCTCAACGCATATTGTGTGCGTGCGGGAGGGTGCAGCCCAAGCCGCAATCTCTTTAGTTACTGATTAATATTGAGATATCCCACTGGCTGGGTTCAAATGACACAACAACCCAAGGAACTGGCCAATGCACTGGTGCTAGCCAAGCGGACTCTTCTGAGAGGCTGTCTGGGCACCCTGTCTCAGCCAGCAGCACCACCACCACTACCACACCTTGGCTTGTAAGGAACCAAATGCTGCAGGGTGCCATTTTCATGGGCAACAAGCCACCCTGTTAACCTATGGGTTGATCTTGGAGCTGCTTCATCTATCCTCTACAATGCTTGGCATGTCTTCTGAACCTGGGAAACAGTTTCCATCATGGGTCAAGGGAAGCATGAGGAAAACTCTTAGCAAAAGTGGAACCATCCCCCACCCCCAGCCACTTTCTAAGGTTGCCCAGGCCACTGCCAGTACCAGCCCTCCCACAAGTCCTCAAAACAACTATTCTCAGGGTCCTGTGTATTTTGCATTTTCCCTGTGCCATTTTGTTGTCAAAACTCAAGCATATCTTCCTGTCAAAAGCACCCATTGCCCTGTCAAAACCCCATTTTGACAGCTAGTGTCAAAAAACCTTTCTCCAAAGAACAGGGCAGCATGCACGTTTGCATTTTCCTGAGCAGTTACAGACTTAGGGAAAAGTTATAAGACCCTCGGAATGGTCTGAGCAAACAATAAAAAAGATGGGGATCTTGTTCGTTTTGCAAGCAAAGACCACTTGTGGTTTTGCTTCCTCTTGACAGCCCACATTTTGACAGATGTCAAAACAAACCAGTCTTGTTTTCTTTAAAAAACACACATTTGGAGTCTCTATTGGCCAATTACCAGCCACCCTTTAGCCATTGCCCTGCCCAGGCTTCCCAATTTTGCACTTGTGGAACCATGTATCTCTACAATTTTGCAAGTGCAGCTAATATTTTTAATACCATGAAAATATTTGGGCACATTGGAGTACATTTAAAGGAAATGAACAAAAATGGGTTTCAGCCACTGAACGTCCTTCCAATGTGCTACTTGGGCAGTTTGAAGGGCTGTCAATGGCTGTCAAAATGGAGATTGCATTCCTTCCCACAAAAATGGAAAAGTTTTCATGGTGAGTAAAAAAGGCTTGCAAGTCTACTTTTGGGAAAGAATATTGTAAGAAATTTACCAAGCCCGCTCCTCCGCCCCACCAAGGAAAAATCCAAACAAAGCAAAAGCCCTGCAGCTAAATTTAAATGCACTTGCATAGCTTTGTGGGAGTTTTTGCACACTGCCAGTAACTGTACAGAAAAGGAAAGACTTTTCAGCAACCTAGTTCTCACCAAAGAGTGCAGGCATCCTACCATGGGACAGTTGGGTCACCTATCAATTTTGTTTATCAAGTTTGCACTGGGATTGTGGCATGCGTGTGTGAAGGGGCCATGTTATAAGTCTCTGTTGTGTCCTTCAAAATGATGCTTGGGCCTTGTGGATTTCTGGCACTGTAAGATCTTCCAGGATAGTGAAACTCTGTTTCAAACATTTTAATGGCTCTGTCCCCCTTTTTAAATATATGTTTGCTTTTCAGTTTGGCTGCCTGGGTCATGGTCCATAGTCATCTGCATTTCTTATGGAAGAAGATATCGGCATGTGTGCGCTCTCTAAATTTCACTAATTTCCTTCCTGTTCATGCCTTGGGGGAAGTACTGTAACTACAAGCTTCACAGCTTTATTTGATTTCCTTTTTTGGAGGTCAGATGGTTTTTGATGCTTTTTGTTCTATCCATATTGCATTCTAGCATTAGGCTCCACTGCTTGCTAGTGTTGTTGGGCTGAGGCATTAACCTTTGACCACTTGCCTGCCATTCAGCCTCTGCTGGCCCAACCAGTTTTTGCATTCAAGCTCCTTTCATGTGTTCAGAGCCAGTGTCAAGGGTAGGCATGACTGAGTACCTGTCAAGAGTCCACCCTCCACCAGGGGCCCACAGGCAAGAGTCCCCTGGAGTTGCTCCTCCTCATAACCATGGCTTGTTTTTTTGCTCCTCACCTTGGCTCCCCCAGTAATGACAGTGAGCAGTAAATGAAATAGCCCTTGGCAGCAATGGCAGCGAGAAGGTAGACTCAGTGTCATGCAAAGATTAAGACTGCAGGAATGCGACCCAGGCGATCTGGGTTCTAGTCCTTGCTCAGCCATGGAGCCAGTTGGATGACTTTGGGCCAATCAGAGACTCTCAGCCCAGCCTGCCTCACAGGGCTGCTGTTGTGGGGATAACATTGAGAGAAGGGGGAGGAGAATGATGTAAGTCCCTCTGAGATCATTGTAAGAAAAAGGGTGGGATATAAATCCAATAAATAAATACATAACTTGCCAAGGGAGGGTGTCTCGCCCAATGGTCCTCAGCACAGCATGCAGCTGACTGGACAGGGCAGGAAGGGGCAACACCACAATGACAGTCCCTGTTCTTGACTCATGCGTGTTTTGTAGACTATGTGAGCATGCTGTGTGCGCACACAAGTTTGTACATGCACAGGCTATATACACACAGGAGCTCTTTAAAAAGCAGTATTCCTAATCTTACAGACAAGTTTGCACCCTTACATGGCCCATCCAGTCTACATAAATATATTTTGGTCACGCTTGCTGTCACAATCTGGTCCCCTCTTATTCCCACACATTCAGAAGACACAGACGGGTCATGGGAACATGGCTTCTGTCAGCTATTTAATCCAAGGGCAGCCTACTAGTTATGCTGTTTGTGTTCTTTTTAAAGCATGCTCAAAGGGGTCGCTTCTGTTCTGAGGAAAAAGCAGACGCGGCTTCCTGATCTGGGAGATGCACCTGGTCTGGACTGGCTGCCCACACAGCTTTCCTGCTGGAAAAAATCCTCCTGCACTACTGCTCTTTGCCTCCAAAGTTGCAGTTAACCACAAAAGCAGCCAGGGAGGGATACTTTTCCTGAAACTGCTTCAGGGACTTGGTCTGGCCTGAGTGCGCATTCCACAATTGCTTCTTCTTCGGGATCAGAATGATTCATTTATGTTAAAGGTGACTAATGGAAGAGGGAGTCTCATTAGATCATGGGTCCTCAAACTACGGCCTGTGGGCTGGATTTGGCCTGCCATGCCCATTTATCCGGCCCGACTCTGAGGTTTTGGACTCGTTCGGAGAAAATGATCTCCGAGTGAGCAAGCCGCTGCCTTGCCACACGCGCACCCGCCACCGCCCCCTGTTGAAAAAGTTTGAGGACCCCGGCATTAGATGAAATGGATTTCTCCCTTCCTGTACGGCATGGAGCTACTTCCCACTCAAGACATTTTGCTGTGCAAAGTAGGCTCTAAATTTCAACTGATCCAAAACAGGGCAGCAAGAATGTTAATGGGGACTGGATCATTATGCCAGTCTTCTTCCACCTACACTGGCTGCCAGTTGGAAGACCATGCCAGATTATAAGTGCTGGTACTAAGATTCATGTAAGCCACCTCGAGGCTATGTGATGGGACAGCATACTAATGCTCTTAATAACTAACTAACTAACTAACTAACTAACTAACTAACTAACTAACTAACTAAATTGAAAGCCCTAAACGGCTCAGGGCAAGTTATCAGAAGGATGATCTTCTCTTGCTGTCATCTTTGGGGATCCTTGTCCAGGAGCCCTTCCAAAGGGTACAACATGTAGGGGCCTGCCCAAACTTGCCATACATGCCAGATCCCTAGCAAAAAGGAATAATGACCTCATACCAGTGATATCAGTGAAACGAGCCAAGTCACGTAGGCAGGGATTGAGAAATTCCTTGCCAGGGCTCCAAGCCAGTCTCCCAAGTAAGAGCAAGAGCCACTGAATCCACACAAACCAATCAGTGTCCGCAGTAGGAATTTCAAACCACTGAACCTCTGTCTCTATTACCCGATCAGTGAAGGTATAAAAGGGGATTGCATCCTAACCCTAATTCTAACTCTAACACCATGGCACATGCTAAGGCTTTTCTACCATGTCTTCCAGATACCAACCCATTTTGTTATTTTTGTTTAACATAATGCCCATCACAGAGATGAGTCCTACAATGCAATCTGTCTGTTTTGTAACTCTGGGTTCTGATTATTATTACTATTCTTATTTTAATGAACTTACCTGGCTGCAAACATTTTATAAACAGACTGCTTTACTTTATAACATTTTTTCTGACATTTTTATTGCAGAATCACATATCCTCTCTCTAAGTCAATTTATCTTGCAAGTTCACACTTGATAAACAAAATTGATAGGTGGCCCAACTGTCCCATGGTAGGATGCCTGCAGTCTTGGGTGAGAGCTAGCTTGCGGAAAAGTCATTCCTTTTCTGTACAGTTACTGGCAGTGTGCAAAAACTCCCACAAGGTTATCCTAGCTTCATTGAAAATTAACTTTAGGGCTTTTGCTTTGTTTGGATTTTTTCTTGGGGAGGTGTGGAACATGCTTGGTAAATTTCTTTTAATGTGCTTTCCCAAAAGTAGACTTGAAAGCCTCTTTTATTCACCATGACGTTTTGGACCCTTTACCATTTTTGGCGGAAGGAAGACAATATCCGATTTTTCAAAGGGGATCATAAGCAAAAGGGCAAGCAACCCTGCAAGTTGTGTCAGTCCATCTTCTTCCAGAAGCTTTGTATCTGCTCAGCTTTCCTATCCTGCTTCTACACAGGAATGAAGTTGGTCAGCACCCCAGGAACCAAGATCTGGGTAACCAAGAAATGAGCAAAGTTCTGAGAAGGCTTATATGCTTCCTAAAGCTGAATGGTTCATGAGATATCCAGATTTTCTATGACAATGAAGATAGGTAATTCAGAATTAAATTTGTGGTAAATCTATATTGAAATTAGTACATCCATAACTCTTTTTCTTTTGGCAAAGCAGTAACACCAAAATGCAGATTCCATTATTGTTCCTCTTTCTCTTAACCAAGGGCTAAATTCTAATGGCATCAAACTGCAGATAAATGGGCTCATAATCCATTTAGTTTTGCTGTGAATTGGGCCAGTCTCACATCAGAGGCAAGAAGCACAAGTGTTCTGTACTCCACATTCTATCCATATGGCTCTGCCTCTTCCTCAAACTCTCTGAGCACTCTCAACGAGGCTTAAAGAAGTGGAAACTATTCTGTTTCATGCATAAACATTTCACAAAGCAATTTAATACCCACTAATGCAAGTCAAAATAAAACAGTGCACTCAGCTAGATCTATAATGGATCAGAGCATTCTCTCAGCTGCAGCGGATGGAGAACCAAACCAGTTTCCTATGAGCTAGCCAGAGGCCTTGTTCTTTGACATTATATACAAAGCAGCTGCAGGTATAAAAATATGGCGACAGTGTGATGGATGAATGAATGCATAACTAAGCCGTTCCTTCCCCTTCTGCTGAACCCCTTGGGTCTGCGCTCCTCAGGGCCTGTCCTCATATACTTGGAAACACTAAGTGTGCAGAAGTAGATATGTTTGCATGAGGGAGTAGCATAGGACTTCACATTTTAAAACATATCTATTATATAATTTGATTAAGGTGTATGCACAGAACTGGGGAATGTTAAGTAAGTTTACAGGAATAAGGATTAGTCACCTGTTTCCTCTATAAATTGATTTTCATTATATCCGTATCCCCATTTTCCTTTGAGGAGCTCATGGCAGCATGTTAGCCTCACGACAACCTTGTGTGACTGGTTAGGCTGAGAGACAGCCACCGGATTTACATGACTACTCATAGGTTGACTATGAATAACCATGAGTTATTAATATTCAAAACTGCATGAGAGCAGCTGAGTATGCCTTCTCTAACCAATCATTGCTTTCACTTCATTTCCATTTTGTGATGTCCAAAATTAGCATCCTGGGTTCTTGAGGGGGGAAAAAACCTCAGCAACATGGTTTGTTGCTGGGTCAAAACTCTAGGTTGTTTATCAAAATGGAAATGGTAATCAGTCAGGAAGCAGCCCCTTCACTTGCCCCTGCACAGTCCTGACTACCTCCAATTTGGATAGCCAGTCGATACATGCAAAACAGATTAGTAGCTTTATTCAAGGCACTAGTGAGCTTCATATGTTAGCAGTGAACTGAGTCTAGATTTTCCACAACTCAGACTAACATCTGAGCCTCTCCCATGGTCCCCCAGCACCTCTTGCATCTTTGCTAGAAATAACCAGAATGTTGACTCTCTCCTTGAAGGTGACTCAGCTCACTCCCTCTCTCTGCTGCCATCATCTTCTTCTTTTACCAAAGGATTCCCTAACACAATTATATTGATGCATATGTGCATTTAGGATTCAGTTTTGATTTTGTATATAGCTTTATTTACCACATCTTTTGTGTCCACTGATTCATCAAGGCTGCTATTTTTCCTACTCAGAAGAATTAATTGTAGGAGGTTTTGAAAGTTAATCATGTGTTATGCTATTCCAACATGCAAAAAAATTCCTCTTCCAGTCTGATGATATATTCTAAAAATACTTAACAACAAGAACAGATTATCTTAGTGCAGAGCTTAGATATGTTTGTACATACCAGTCTCAGATACGGAAGAGAAACACCCCCCTGAACGTCACTGCCAACAATCTAATAGAATGGTCCCTCCCCCACCACATCTTCTGCATAGCTGTGATTATTCTTGATCTGCATTTGTGTTATAAATTGTGCTAGGAGTAGGGGGATCCATAAAACAGAGGCAAAAGTAGGTCTGATTCATTATTATTGAATGTCTAGAACTTAATCTAAATGCAGTAAGCATTGTTTGCATTGCAAATTAGACATTTCTTCCTTTTCCTTCTAAACAAACAATGTCAGATAGCACATGAGGCTGGATATAGTGATAACAGTGTAAAATAAACCCCATTTAAAACTAAGGCTATGCAGTAATACAAACCCAATATCAGGGAATGGATCAGTTCTAATACACATTAATGAAATAAATAGTTCTGCAAAACAGAGGTCGCAGTTGGCCACCGACTTCCCCTGAGATTAACTCTGTATCATTCATTGGTATTGCTGATTTAAGCTAAAGCAAATACACTTTTGCCAGGGCAAGATTTGAAATAATTTCAGTGCTTTTTCTATATAAAATAATCTATATGGGAATATCTTGTCTGTGAACAATGTCAATTTGGGGACTGGTGCGCTGATTTGTGGGTATAATATATAGATTTCAGAAACTGGCTTTCAACTGAAGAAAGAGATTTGGATCATCCATTTTGAACTAACATGGTTATACTATGTCCTTTCAGTGTATACTGCATCTATTCTTAGGTCCTTTAAATGCCAGAAACAATACTGCAGAGATTTCTCAGACTATTAATTTTGTGTCAATCTGTCAGTATAATTGTAATGAAAAATGATTTGGCAAAAGATAGGATAAAGAGTTTAACAAATTTTGTGTATGTTACATGATAAATGAGTGACAGAGTTTGCAATCCACAATCCACTTGCTTCCCAATATTCTTCAAATGAACTTTAAAGTCACAATCCAACACATTCTTATACTGAAATCCATATGCTTAAGCTTATTCTGTGCTGAATTGTGGTCACAAATGTTCATCAAATATGTTCTAGACTACTGAAGAAATGAAAATCTGTGTTTGAATTTCCCACAATTCTAATTTTAGTTAAAGTACCTTTAGTAGCAAGTGGGACAAGGGCTCCAGTTCTGATCATCACAGTGATGCTGAAGGGTTTCTTAAAACACAAACAAAAAAACCCCCCAAAAACCCAAAACCCTGACCACTCATGCTGCTTTCCCAGGATGAGCAATCTCCCCATAGGTGTTCTTTGCTGAACTGGCAAAAACACAGAGATCCACATGGATTAGAAGCAGAGTCAGTTGTATTATGCACTCAGCACAAAAGGAAACATCTGTTTGTCTTCAGATATATATGCTGAAACTCATGTGGAACTTCACAAGACACTTTTTGCCCTGAGTGCACTGTTTGTTTGGGGGAAAAGGAGGTTGCAAGTCTGTGGAGAGGAAAGACTTTTCTCTTCAGAAAAGTAATTTTTGCTAGGCCGTTCTTACAGAACCTGTTCCATGTGGTGATTTATTTTATTTTATTTAGCAAGCTAAGTTAGTGATCAGAGAACTGATAGCACAGATGTTGCCTGATAGCCACCAGGGGGTGGGTGGGATATTAATACCCCCTCAGGTATTACAGTCTTTTTATTTTGCTCACTAATAACTGATTTCAAGAAAAAATATTGTGTTCACAAATTGCTTCATCAAGTAAAATGGACGTCAGTTCCAAGTCGACCCCTTGTCAAAGCACAACATGTTCTCTCTCACTGTCAGTTAACAGATTTTGTTTTTAAACGGTGCATTCCTCCTGTCATTCCAAAAATCTCCTAATTGCTGGTGGCAGAGAGTGCTTGCCATTTACACAACCATTTAAAAGCACAACAGCTGAGTTTCTTTCTGGGCAGCTTTAGCTGCACTACTGTCCTCTGAGTGTTCATGTGAAAATTGCCTGCTGTGATTTTCCTATGTGCCATGTTTTCCCCCATGTGCCTCCGTGCAACCGTATCAGTTTTGAATTGTTAAGATGGTGTGCAAAAACAGATTTTGGCTTGGTTCAACATGCAGCAGGCAGGGGATTGCTTTCACATGATGCACTGACTGAGCCCTGTTTTTGCAGGGCGTATGGCTCTCAAACATGTGCTAGAGACTTTCCAAAGTCCATTGTTCGTTCTCCCACTGCATGTGGTCTGAGCAGGGCAAGTAGTTCTACACCTCACCCAGGCTCAGTGAACTACCAGGGAGGAAGCAAGACAAGGTGGTAATCATGCTGCCTTCTTGGGATGTATGTAAAAGAATATCCTTAGGCCGAGGCACTAGACAGGGATGCCCTCTTTCACACCGATTGTTTGCTTTAGTTATAGAATTATTGGCAAATAGTATAAGAAATGATGATACTATGGAAGGTATTGGAATTAAAAACAAAATCAAGATCAGTCTATTTGTTGATGATACGTTGTTAACAATTGATGCCCCATTCAGAACTATGGATCAGATTAAAACTCAGTTGGTAGAATTTGGTGAGAATTCTACCAACTGGGAGAAATTAGAGATAATCCTGTGTAATTGCAATAGGGAAGAAAAGGAGGGAATTAATAATTTTCAAATTAGATTATGTGATATTATTCAGTACTTAGGTATCAATATTACAAAAACTAATCAATGTTAGAAAAAGAAACATTTTGTTATATTGAAATCTGAAATAAATAAGAAACTGCTTCAATTTAGGAAAATAGGATTATTGGGTTT
This sequence comes from Varanus komodoensis, assembly GCF_004798865.1. NCBI lineage: Eukaryota > Metazoa > Chordata > Lepidosauria > Squamata > Varanidae > Varanus > Varanus komodoensis. Next base: position 16,528,471 of record NW_025336480.1, read on the forward strand.
TAAGAGAATAAAAGGTAAAGGTTTCTCCTTGACATTAAGTCCAGTCATGCCTGACTCTAGGGGGCACTGCTCATCTCCGTTTCCTAGCCGAGGGAGCCAGCGTTTGTTCGCAGACAGTGTCCGTGGCCATGTGGCCGGCATGACTAAACACCGAAGTGCAAAGAACGCTGTTACCTGCCCATTGAAGTGGTACCTTTTTATCTACTTGCATTTGCATGCTTTCGAACTACAAGGTTGGCAGAAGCTGGGACGGAGCAATGGGAACTCACCCTGTTGTGCAGATTCGAACCGGCAACCTTTTGATCTACCAGCCGAGCAGCACAGCAGTTTAAACCACTGCGCCACCTGCAGTCCCTTAAGAGAATAGCAGTATGTAAAATGAAAAATTTACCTAAGATTAAATTTTTATTTGGGATGTTGCCAATTAGGCTATTAGGGAAAGAGTTGGAAGATTGGTAAAATATGATTAATAAGTAATGGAGATAAGGAAGCAAGGATTAGTAAAAAAGATGGTATAAATCACAAAAAGAGGGAGAACTAGGTATTCTAAATATTAAACTATATTATGAAGCAAATCAATTATTTATACCAAATATTATATTGCAGCCAGATGAAATAATATGGGTAGAGATAGAACAACAGGAAATTGAGGGATCTTTCTTAAATATTCCTTTACAACAAGATGATAAGAAGATTGTAAAAAGGATAGAAAATTCCTTTTTAAAAAAAATGGTATGAATTTGGGAGAAGTATAGGGAAGAATTTATGTCAATTACCTCACCAATAGCTCCAGTTTCAGAGATCAGAGGATTTCTAGATAATTTGAGAAATAGTTTAAGAAAGGTATTAAAAGAAAAACAAATATTTTGGATAAAAGATTGGATGGAGAAAATCGATAATGGCATTATTTGAACAAGAAAAATTAACTTGGCTTAATGTTATACAACTGGAACAATGTACTAGAGAATGGTTGCAGGAAAATAGTAAGTGTAGAGTCCTTACTAAATGTGAGGAGACTGTGATGAATAGGGAGACATAAGGCGGAATGCAGACAAGGGGGACCATAAGGAAGATATATTAGATTTTATTAGACAGGGAGGATGTATATGATCTATTAAACATTTCATGGGAAACGGATTTAGGGAAGGATACAGACAAGGATGATTGGGGGAAAAATATGGAATAAGAGAATATTAAAAAGGATGTCAATTAGAATTAAGGAAAATTTTTATAAATTCGTATGGAGATAGTATAAGATGCCAGTTAAATTATTTTATATGGATAATAAATATTCCAATTTATGTTGGAGATATGGACAAAATATGGGTACTTATTTCCATATGTGGTGGGGATGTGAAAATATTAAGAAATTTTAGACAAAGGTTTTTAAGGAGATTAGTAAGATATTGAGCTCAAATACTGAAGTGGATCCTAAAACAGCATTTTTGCTAATATTTTGTGAGAAGGAACTGAAGGAGCCTGATCAGCTTAACTAATGTTATTTGGTTTTAGCTTAACTAATGCTATTTGCTTTGTAAACAGCTGCTTGCATGAAAGCTTGGTTAGCTTAACAAACGCCATTTGCTTTTTTTTGTAGAACTGCTTACTTTAGGGAAGAAAAAGGGAAGGCAAAAAAATGGTGATAAAGAAAGACAAAGAGGTAGTGTGGAGATGACGACCCCCTACGCGAGGTCTGGCGCGCAGTGATCACGCTCCCCCTGTGAGGGGATTGGACGCAGATAAGCGCCGGCACGAGGCCCGGCATGCAGGGGACATGCAGACCCCGCAAGGGGATTGGGCGAAGGGTCAGGCAGACCCTGGGAGGGGATTAGATGAGGGAACAACGGGGGCGAGACTGTGTGAGAAAAAGGAAGGAAAAAAGCTGTAAGAAGGGTGAGTTGGGGGAATGTGAGTGTGACGCTGCCTGCCTGCCTGCCTGCGTGTAGGGAGCGGACACCCGGTGGCTTTGCTCAGCCGAATAAAGAAACTGAACGAATCTCCGCCTGTCTGAACCTCATTGGCACTTGGTTTAGCTGGTCTGTAAGTCACCTGGCTAGCAGGGACACCAACGGAACGGAAATGGAATATTAAAGAATTAGTAATAAATTTGGTATCAACAGCAAAATTGATAATAGCAAAGAATTGGAAGGAGAAATGGGTTCTCCAATTAATTGAACGGTATAAAGAAGTTTGGAATATAGTGGTTACTGACAAGCATGAGATAAAGGTGAAAAAAGGATAGGTAAAGAAGAACGATTTTAACAATACATAGGGTTTGTTTATTGAACATGTATTAATAAAAGGGGAAGGTCCTAAACCTCCAATGGATGTATTGCAATTTTGAATAGAAGGGGGTATTTCAGAAAGAATGGAAAAATGAAAGGGGGAAAAAAAAACACTAGGCAGTAATGTTCCCAGTGGAGGGGTGCACTAAGGGTGACTTTTTGTAAATTTTATTTTGTGTATTGTGTTTTTTCCTTTATTACATGATTTTTGTTTTTGTATCTTTTAAAAAAATAAATATATATAGTAGAAAAAGACAAATGGCATTCACAATATTCCATCTCCATCTGTGCTCACAGTAGGCAGGGCACCTTGGAGGAGCGCTCCACCAGGTCTCCCCAGTTTTGCCTGCCTGCTTCTCCATGGGCTGATGCCGCCTTTGCATCTACAGGGACCTTGTGCAGAGCATCTCAGAGGCCAGGCCATCAGGCGTTCCATGCACGCCAGGAAGCCTCAGCCACACGGTGCGAAGGACACCACAGCTGACCTGTGGCATCAGGATTGGTAGCAATCATGAAGGGAGGCCCTGGAAGTCTCCGAGCTTTTGTAAACCTCATCATTTTTTCTAACAATTTTCTGTTCAGTCTTTTGTTTTGTTTTGTTTTTTAATTTGGTGCTCTGGGTGTGCAGCTGCAATCATGGAGGGTTTCCTCGGAGTCCCAGTCACATGCTATTTCTCTCCATTTTTAAAATGCTCCCATCTTTTCCTCTATTTCATATTTTCAACCTGGCATACCACAGCAGTGATCATGGGAATATCCCAGGAGCCCCCACCCCTTCCTATGTTATTTTTATTGAACATGTATTAATGGGGATTTATAAAAATATAAATTGCTTCTCACACCCACTTAAACCTGGCTCCAGCTTGTCTTCCCAGTCCACTCAGTTGCCACTGTAACAAGACAAGGTGGCTCAAGGGAGTGCTTTGTACGGGTCAAACAAACCCTGTGCCATATTCTTAGCATCTTGGCAATATTGCCACGGTTTTCTTTTCCTGTGAAGCAGGTTGCTGCCAGAGCAGACAGCTGTGGGTTCAGAGAATGCTTTCGTGCTGTTGTATGGATCAGAGGTTGCCTGCTTTACCTTAAAATATTGGAGTTCCTCTCTTGCTCGTGGCCCTTGGCTGTGTGCACACATGGTTCCGCCTGCAGCAGCTTGGAAGGTCTTTGCACCATCCCGCTCTTCTTGCACTTTCTCAGGGCTCCTGCACTCACAGATTCATGGGCCAGTCTGGAAGGCTCTCATCAAACATGTTAACCTGCATCAGAGAATAATTCCCACTGCGTCACTGTCATATTATCTGGCAGCAACATTTCACAGTAATGTCTCCCATTGCGTTCCTTTCTGCTTGTCAATAGCAATCAGTGCCTATTGAAGCAGAAGGGTGACATTTCTAGAATCCAAAGTGTGGGCTTCAGACCTAAAATGCTGTATGGGTAGATAAATGAAATATTTTGAATTATTTCCAGGGGCAGTGGGTTCTGGCTAGCTGCACTTAGGAACAGACTGCCGGGCTACATGGATGGATGTTGGGCTGATACCACAAGACAATTCTTATCTTCTTATTCCAGGGCTATAATGTCAGGGACTTGGGGACACACCTGGAACTTTGTGGAAGGGCTGCATGACAGATGTCTTGCAAAAGATACTGGCTGAATTGTAGCAGAGAAAAAGAATATAGTCAGTGAACACAACTGTCAAATATGAACTCTTATTAGAGGGAATTACCAATTTATCTTTGGCATTTATATAGGCAGCTTGGTCTGGTAAACCAGGATAGAGACTCATTTATTTAGCAATGCTTCATATCTGAATCTTTTATTTCATTTGAATTCCTTTGTCCAAATTGTTGTTCTTTCCCTATTCCACACACATGAGTACACATGAAGCCAGATCTCTTTCTTTTATTTTAAGAAGACGGAGGGACCAATGGCATTCCTTTTCATCCAATGCACATGGGAAGCCCTACAACTGTTCTGTGATGGCGTGCTCAGGGCACTGACCAGAGAGCATTTCCCAGCTCCATGCTGGAAAGGGAGGCTGTTTAGATCTGTTTTGTGCAGAGATGTATGGTGTGTGCGTGTGTGATAACAACTGTGAAGACCTGACAGCGATGTTCCTTTTCCATGAAAAAAGAACGGCGTCCTGATCGGCTCCTTGGAGCCAGATCAGAACCAAAAATGCAACTGAGACAGAGCAGTCCCCTCCACCTCTTGCCTCACTGCCTGTATGTATTAAGACCATTGGTGCATCCACCAGGCGTGCCCAGAGCATTCTCCTTGGTTCTGCAATTGAAACAGGATAGAGAGGAGCAAAGGACACACAGTTGGCCTGGATGGGAGGGCACCAGGGCATGAAGGGGCAGCATCCCCCATGTCCATTCAGCCCAATCTCTTCTGGCTGCTCCTCTTCTGTAAAATGTGGCCAATAGCATTAGTGGTGCGCATGCAGGCTTGTACAGTGGTTCCTTGGCTCACGAACTTAATCCGTTCCACGACTCTGGTTGTGACCCAAATTGGTTGTGCCCCAAGTCAAATTTCCCCATAAGGTTTAATGTAAATAAGGTTAATCTGTTCTGTAACTTTTTTTTTTAAAATCAGAAAAAATTGAAACAAAGTGACAAAGAACAACAAAGTAACTAAGTACAGTGGACAACACTAACCTAGGTGGAGGGGGGAGGTTATTGTTTGGAGAGAGAGTCCCCCTCCATAAGGACATTGGAGAGATCTCTTTCAGGGGTTTCCTCTCTTCTTTGTCTCTTAGCTGCAGAGTCAATTTTGGTGAAAATCTGTCTATAGGCACTTGTTTTTTCCTGCACTGCATAACCCTCTGGAAATGAGAGACCACATTGTCGTTCATCAGATTCAACACTCTGTTTGTTACAGTTATGTTGGGATGGTGCTTCTCAAAGAAATCCTGGCACAGGCGCACTCCTGCAGGAAAGACAGGTGCAATCTTGGCCATCTTCCCCCCCCCTCCCCACCAGCACGATCGTGGCCATTTCCCCACCCCCACCCCCGAGTGGGGAGATGGCCACGACTGCAGTCGCGTTCGTGCAGGGAAGACATGCGTGACCACAGGCGCGCTCCTGCAGGAAGGATGGATGCGGTGCAGCACAGCCACGATCGCGCACGTCTTCCCTGCATGAACGCGACTGCGATCATGGCCATCTCCCCACTCAAGCGGGGTGGGGAGATGGCTGCGATCTTGGTCACTACCCAATGAGGAGTTTGGGACCCAAGTCAAATTTTTAATGAAATTTTTGTTCACGACCCGATTTGGTCGTGAACCAAGGCGTTCGTGAGCCGAGGTACCACTGTACATGTATCCTACAATTATCTGATTTTGCCTGGTGCCTATAACTGGCTGTGCTGCTCTTTTTCCACTTGGAGTCATCTGCTTGAATGCATGTTCCGCTCCAACTGATGCTTTTGGGGCACATTTGAGTCTGGACCACAATGGCGCATCCATTCTTCATTAGGCCATGCAGTTGGGACGCCACACTCTGCCTTCGCCTCACCTGTTTAATTTGGTATCCAAATCCAAAGCTAATCATTATGTCCCGACAGTCTATGAGTCTGTATTAGGAAGTGTTCTGACCGAGTATTGGAGGGTGTTGAGAGTGAATAATTGAAAGCTGCTCTTTTTAAAGGGTGACAACTAATCTATGCAACATAATGAGAGACTTCAGTTTTTGTGAGGCTGTCAGCCAAGCTATTTCTATACTCTGACTCACAAAGGGTAAGAGAAGCAGCGCTTGCCGCATTGTTCAAGACACAACACTGTAAGGGGGGAATGCGACCAAAGTTATATTGCAAATTATATTATGCACTTCAGGAGAGGTCTATGTGTAAAAAAATATGGGAAGTCAAGAACTTTTTGTCATCTGGAAGTCTTTGGATACTGTAATGCAATGCTTTGAAGAACTAAAAGAACCTCTATAAACTTCTTCCTTCATTTTTGACTGTGAGAGTGAGAGCTACTTGAAAATTAACCACACCAGTACTTCACCACATAGGAACCTGTACAGACAGGTAAATGAATACAATAAGTAACTAAGTAAGTAAGTAAGTGAAAATGTGCCTTTTTTCAATAGGGAGGGGTAGCATTATTGATCCCTACCAACAGATGAAAATATATAGGCAGTATTACAGAAATCTAATCTAGCACAGCTGGTGTTTTGCTTTATCCTAGTGTCCCAGTGTAAGTTTTTTTATCTGGTGCTGGATCTGCAGGAAGTTTGTGCAGCGTACTGTGAACTCTTGCTGACTCTTGAAAATTCAGAAGGAAGGATGTAAATCTCACCCCAGGCCATAACTATATAGGATCGCCAAGAAAATTACTTCCAGCATGCTAGTATAATTTATTGTGCTATTTATTTAATTTACTTTTAATTATTATTAGTTATTAATAATTTTACTGATTTAAATGTTATTATTGTTTTATTGCATTGCTGTTTTTTGTCATGGTTCTGACTGTACATAAGCCACCCAGAGAGCCTATGGCTAATCAGGCAGCATATTAAATAAATAAATAAATAAAGTTGGACAAGGGAGTCAGCAAGTTGGAATCCTATCTGTGCAATGCCGTAGGGCACAATTTTGTCCCTAAGAAGTCATTCAGAGATTAGGGACAAGTTGTTACCACTGTGTTGATGACACTCACCTCGATCTTTCTGTGACATTCTGAACTGGCACCTAGATGGAATTATGGGGTGAATGAGGGCTAATAAACTGAGCCTTGGTAAGACAGAGACCTTCTTGTGTGGGCAGTTCCCAGGTCTGGGAATTGGATTATTTGCTTATTCTGGATAGGACTGAACTCCCTCTGAAGGAGCAAGTATGTGGTTTGGTGGGACTCGTGGACCTTCTTGTCACTGGAGACCTCAGTGGCCTGGAATGCCCTCTGCCAGTTTTGGCTGGTGTGCCAACCACATGCATTCCAGGCTAGCAGTAGGCTAGCTATGGGGGTTCATGCACTGGTGCCTTTGCAATTAGACTGCTGTAATACACCATGCACAGCTCTGCCATTTGCCTGGCTCAGAAGCTGCAGCTAATGCAGCGCACAGCAGGTAGGATGCTCAGTGGAGCACTGAGCTAGACAAACATCACACCTGTATTAAAGGCACTGACTGCCTGTGAGCTACCAAGTTTGGAGGCTGATATTCAAAAGCTTAAGAAACTGGGGACCAGGTACCGGGTTGGCTGTACACCTTCTCCTATATATACCATGCCGTGGTGGTGGCAGTGCTGGCCCCAACATGAATCCCTTTCCGCACTTGATGAGAAATTAGAAATAAGGAAACAGTTTCTTTCTCCAGCAATGGCAAGAAATTCTCTAAGGATCTTTCCTATCAGAGAGAGGAGATAGCAAGAGAAACCCCCAGGCTTCTCTGTATCCCTGTACGTGCACATGGAGATAGTCTCCAAAATTCAGTCTCCTGTCCTAAAGGATCAATAATGCTATCTTGCAATTTTTGTCTGTACATTAAATTTCTATATATATTCAATGTAATTCCTCTCCATAGTTAGATACGGAGCAGCTAATTTTCCAAAATCTGGTAAAAAGTATTAGCATTCTTTGTGCAGCAGCGTAGATTAAATGGCTTCTAGTGACACTGTAAAATACTATTTCCATTAATTTCTTAAATGGAATGTTCAACCCCTTCAACGTGATTTAGCTGAATATCTCTCATTCTCATTTACATTTAGTCCAGTGCTGATTCTGGAAAGATAAGCTCCAGAATCAAGACCTTTTCCCCAGTGAGATAATTGTGAGAATATAAAAGAAATACTTAAATTATGGCACCCTTAAGTGAGGAACTGCTGAATAAATATACTATAGACTTCTATAAAGACAGTTTATAAAGTCATGCACATATCTTGGCAATCAGCAATAATAGAAAAAGAAATATAAAGACAGCAGATAGGTGACCTTATGAAAAAATAACATGTATCACATCTTGATTAAGTTGCTGGAAGGCAGAACAAAGTGATTGGTTCATGCCCTCTGGATCTGTTTCCACGGCTGCAGACTGTTAAATGAAATAAAATAGGGAACAACGTCAGGAGTGTGGATGAAGAAGGCAGCGGGGTGGGAGGAACGGGAGGGTTTGGCGACTGGCGAAGAAATAGAGACAAATGAGATACACAATGAGAAAAAGAAGGCTGCTTAGGCAGTTCTTCAGCTTGCAAAGAAGGAAGAGAAAATGTACAGCAATTTTAAAATTCAGAACACAAAAGAAACATTTACATTCCACATTTTAAACTCTGATTTTATTCTTCTTCAGTTTATTGCCATTTCTTCAAGATATCCTGACCTGAATAGAGTTTGGCGCTGGCTGGATTGATTCTTCGCTTGTCAAGGTTCCACCCATAAATGCAGCCTAGAAATAACTTAGATAAAAGACTGGCTGAGAGCAATTGATCTGAAGGCAACATGACCAGCAGGCAGGTGCGGGCTGCTCTTGCCATGAGCTCTGTTATTGTTCCAGGTATGTGATAAGAAGGGCGGACGTAATGACCAGGTTCCAAGCAACAAGGAAGCCGTGTTTCTTCAGCATTGCTTTGCGTTCCCAACACAGCACAGATCTGTTTCTTGCCAGGTACCTGGCAAAGATGCTAGGGGAAATATCATTCTTAGATGGAAAATGGGACAAGGATGTTTAATAATATAGCCACCCTAAATTTTCATGCAACTAAAAGCCTGGCATTCATCTCTTTCTGTTGGATACTTATGGAGCAGTTGTTTCACAGGGATGACATTGTATAAACAAATGGTATTTCAGCTTTAGCAGTGTCCTATACAAGCTAAAGCTGTTGAAATGACATGCACCTTTGAGATGAGATGTTTACAATGAAATTCAGATTTAGGGTTTGTTATGAGTCACTCCTGACTGCACAACCCAAATACATTAAAAGAATAATTGAGCATTGGAACCCACCAGTAATAAGAAGCTGGCTCTTCGTATAAATGTGATATACAGCACAAATTCATAGGAAAGGAGGACACCTTTAAAGATGCCCTGGCATTCTTCCCAGACCTACCTCTTTCCCATATGTGGAAATACTTTTAGAACATAGGAATTTTGCATAGGAAAATAGAAAATATATTAATTGGTCTGACAAATTAAGTGACAAATTAATAATAACAAAGCTAATGGCAGCAATTAAAGGATTAATAAACTGCAATTTTAAAGGCCTAAAAACGTCAGTAGATAGCACTAGTAGTTTTATAATAGCAGGTAACATAATAAAAGCTAACTGGAATTACTGCCTAAAGACAAGACAAGAGGCTTGATGGATCTTGCCAGGGAGAAAATGCCTCAGTCTCAAACAACGCTTATTGAGGCACTTACTCATGACCATGTATCCTGGGTGACCTTTATTTTTAAACAGAAACAGTTTAGAACCTGGCTTTTAAACTGTTCCTCTGATCTCTCGCTGTGATTGTAAGTTATGATTTTCCCGCAAGGCAGGCTAGTTCCCACAAGGCAAATCTAGTTCTTCCAGATTTGCCCACTCCTGCCTCTACCTGGCATTACATGTTTTGGTGGGGGCAGGCAGCAGTAACAGTCCCTAGTCCAGGTAACATAAGATGATAAACGTCAGACTCCGGCTTTAACCAGCCACCTCCTTCCCTTCTCTTCCTCTAGGAGAAACCACATGCTGCATGAGACAAAGCCTGTGTGTGTGTGTGTGTGTGTGTGTGTGTGTGTGTGTGTGTGTGTGTGTGAGAGAGAGAGAGAGAGAGAGAGAGAGAGAGAGAGAGAGAGAGAGAGAGAAGTAGGTTTAGCAGAATACCATACTGAGCTGAGGATTGCCCAGGTATGTGTGTGTATTTAACCTTTTCACTTATAGTTAAACATATATCTGAAACTCTGTGATGGTAAAAGTGTTCTCCTTCTCCCTCTTCCAGTGATTGGGTTCAGACAACATAATAACCCACAGTCAAAGGTTAAGCATGGGTTGACTGTGAATTGTCACTGAAAAATAGGTTATCATGTTGTCTGATGCCAGCCACACTAACAAACTATAAGTTGTGAACCATGAACAACCCATGAAGAGAACCTATGGTTTGTTGTAGGGTTAAGAACTTTGGGTTGTGCTTGATTTGTTAGTTGCATGGTTGTTCGTTGTCAGACAAATTGTTCCACCTGCTAAGAACAGCCACACACACACACACACACACACACACCCCTCCAGAACTGAGAAGGAGCTATCAGTCTGTCAATCTGTTCCATGTCCAGGCAGGGTGAGGTTTCCCATGGGAAAGTACAAGCTCCATAGTTCGTTAGCACAGATGCGGGTGGAAAATATTATAGCTTATATATCAGTGGTGGCCATTACTCAGCCCTTCTCAATCCTTGAGTGTGGGTAACCATGTTGTCTGACCCCTTCTTCTGTGTGTAGGAACATAGGAAGCCACCTTACACTAAGTCAGGCCATGTTGTGTTCCATCTAGTTCAGCATTGTCTACACTGACTGGCAGCAGCTCTCCAGGGTTTCAGACAAGAACGCTATGTGCCCCTATCTGGAGATGATGGGAACTGAGCCTGAGGCCTTCTGCAGGGGACTCATCTGCCCCGCTGCCCAACTGCCATGTGTGTGCCCAAGCCCATGGGCACGAAGCTGGAAAATGCCCAGAAGAGGAAGCACCAGCCCTCCTTGTTCCTTTGCGCGAAATGGCCCTCTGCAAAAGCTGCTTTCCTTTTTACTTTAAATGGCCCTTGTCACACACATTGTGATGTGCAGTTACCCTATTACAATGAAGACAGACACATGTTTAGGGTAGTGGGGGTGTCATCACTGCATACATTTCTCTCGAGAGATGATCTTTGGGGGAAAGGGGCATCTGGAAGCTTGTAGCAGAAGTTGACTCTGGATGGTGCAGGCTGGTGAGCCCGAGTGACGTCACCCGCAAAAGCCTGACACGCAGTCAATGGAGCAGCTTTATACCTTTGGAAAAAATGTCTGTGGTTTAAGTAAGCAATTAGGTGATGGGTGAACTTACTTATATAAACACAAATGTGTCACTTTAAAAAGTAAAAATAAATGGGAAGGGCACATGGCCCTGCCAGCTTTCCAAATGCTGGTAGGTATGTCTGCCCCTCCATGTACAGGCTAGCTAAAGGCCAGGTTACCCCATGGCTGGAGACTGAAGTATGATTCTCTTTTTATGTTTTATGCCTCTGCCCTTAGGAGAACTCCAGATAAAAGCTGCTAGTAGTTAAAGATGGACTCACTCAAAGCAGCTAAATCACAGCACCTGTGCACAGCTAGCTCCACTGTCCTGCCCAGGTACAGTGCCATGTGCCACCTTAGCCAGCATTACGGTGTGGCTGTGAAAAAGGCTAATACAATCTGAGGCTGCATCAGTAGAACTATAGTTTCAAACTCACAGGAAACAAGCGTTCCTTCCATGCTACTCTGTAGTGGTCAGTCAAATACTGTGTTTGGTCCTGGATACCACACATTAGGAAGGATTTAGATCAACTGGAAAGAGTTCAGAGAGGGGCAACAACAATGATTGGGAGTGCTAAGCAAATAAGTGCTAAGCAGACAGATTGAAGGAACTGGCTATGTTTAGCCTTGAGAAGACCGAGGAAAGATATGGCAGCACTTTTCAGTTCTTCCACAGAAGAGTGCCACAACCTGTTCAGCATTATCCAAGATGGTAGGAAGGGCACAAAATAATTGGCTTAAGTGACAGGAAGCCAGATTTCAGTTAACCATTTGGAAAACTACCATACCATCAGAGCAATCAGACAATGGAACCAACGGCTTAGCAGTGGTGGGCTTGCTGGAGATAGTCAAGAACAAACCGGACAGCCATCTGCCAGGAGAGCTTCAAAGAGAATCCTTGCACTGTGCTGAGGTCCAGATGGCCCCTTCTATCTCGATGATTCTAAGAGCTGACCTGACATCCAAACACTCCTTTCTTACCCAACACCAGGAGCTTTCCAGCCTTAGCACTTCCTGAGATACTACCATTTAAGTTATCTTCAGGTGATCTTAGGCTTACACAAATTGAGGCAGAAGTTCCTGGATAAACTCCCTAATGAAATCAATAGTTTTAAAGAGAAGGGCTTATTTAGGGAAGCAGAAGAGAACAAAATATCAGGCACACCAAAAATAAATGCATAACCAGCATGCTAACAGAACTGAACTTTACTGGTGGAAAATTGCCACTGTCAAAGTAAGATTCTTAATATACTAGAATTTTTTTAGTACCAGAGTCCAAAGAAGTTATCAGTGCATTTTAGACTGAAGTAAGTGACAACCTTATTCCAACTTCCTCTCTCTCTTTCATTCTCCAGTGGCACATTTGACATGGGTTTTCATGGGTCAAAGTTCACTTCATCTGACATCCACAAAAGGAAAATCACTGACAAGGTTCAGGTGATCCAGTAATCCATATTCAAGAGTTAAGTATGGGTTGAGTGTAGGCTGTTCTTGAATGGCAGGTGGTTGTTGTTGAAATGTGGATTACCTTATTGTCTAAACCTGGTAACAAACCATCACTTGTTAACCTCAAACAACCCATGAAAAAGAGACATGATTGGCTGTTTGGCTGTGAACTGTGGGTTGTTCAACATGGTTTGTTTCTCCAGCTGGTTTGGATCCAATTTTCTCTCAGTTAACTCCAAGTTAGCAGGCCGTACCATAAGCGGTACGAGGGAAATGCATCAGGTAGCTGATTTAGGGTGCCAGGAAAGGGCAACAAGTTGCCAGTTATTTGCATGATTTATTCACTTGTTGAGTTTCCATTACGACAACTTTGGAATATGTGCAAATACTGCGGAAGACTCTTACACAAAGCGTTTCTGCTATGCTGCTGCATGGGGTGCAAAGTCAGCCTTACAGAGGCTGTCTCACACAGCTGACTTGGGGTGTCAGAAAAGGGCAGCAACTTGTTAATTATTTAATACATATGGCTAGGAAGAAGTGCTTTGGGGATTCTCTGCCTGGAGTTCCAGAATAATTCGGCCAGCCTTTTTATGGGCACTATTCGAGTTTGACACTAGTGCTACTGCTGGTTAAGTAGTACAAGTAAAAGCAACCTCCATCACAATACCAAAAGTGTTAGCCGTGAGATGGATTTTCCAAGGAAATCCTTTGTGCCATCACTGGGGTTGTGCTAGAGGCTGCACATGTGTGTGCAAGGTCATTCACATTAATGTGAGTGTTGATGTGGATATGTCACTTGTCTTGTGGAAGAGGTGTGCTATGCGCTGCTCTATCTCAGGCAGCAAAAATTCCTGGGCTGACCCTGCTGTGATTGCAGAAGGTTTGCATACACTCAGGGGTTACGTTTATTGCCCCATCCGTGTGTGACCCCAGCCCATCCTAGGGGATGTCAAATTACTGTCAAATATTCCATTCAAGATGGCATCAGCAATCTCCTTTGCTCATCTGTGCCTGAAAGTGCTTTGCTGTGCAAGCAAAGCAGACAGCTCCTGAAGGCATTTGAATAATTCTTTTAATCAGTTCCCAGCTGCAGAAGGTGATAAGGTAACTCCGCTTCCATGCCCAGTGTGGCTGGCAGCAGTGCAAACACAGAATAAAAACAAGGGCAGGCTAAGGAAAGTGTTGGGTCCAAAATGAAAAGTGAAGAGGCACCTTTCAGCCTTTACAAGCTTAGAATAAGACCCTGAGGACTGAAACAAGCTTTTCAGAACGACGACAATCAAATATGGAAGATGAATAGTTTCTCTCTGGTCGGCCGGCCCTGCCTCATTTCCTCCACATGAGAGCCTAAATTTCAATGCTGGAAGACATGTCCATGTTTGCCAAGAGAGGCCAGACCAAAGGAATATTTAATGTGCAAAAAACAAAAGCCTCCCTTCCTTCTTTGAAGACTTATAGAGTGATCTGCTGGAAGACCGAGAGAGAAACTCAACTACAGAAAAAGGGAATCTTTTATCAGCCATACTGAGAAACTTTGCAGAAGGCAGCATTTCCTGCAATGGGGTTTGTGGGGGAGAAATTGAGGTGAAGACAGTTTGTGTTCTCCCAACATGGGCTCTGTCTAGAAAACATTTCACTCCTTGATTTTTTTTCAGAAGTGTCAGTTGGATTTATTGTACAGAGAACAGGACCAGGATACTTCGGGTGAGCAAGGAATATGAAAGCGACTCTGCATAAAAACTGCAATATGCCCAAAGTAAAATCAACACTTCAGCTTCCTGTTCCTTCGGCCATCTCTTCACACGCCTTCCCTCCTCAAACGCACCTCTCCCTCCCCTGCAGTCACTCTCATCTCCCTGCTGCAGTCATTCTCCTGCCCCATTCTCCCCTCACAGTAAGCGCTGGATCACAAGCTGTGTTCCAGATTAATGTCGCAAGCAGTCAGGGACAGCAGCTGATAGGCCTGCAAACCCCTTTTCCCCCACAAGCCAACCTGATTCAAGGAGAACAGTCCCTTCTTGCCATCCGTTCTGGCTAGGCATGTGAAGGCAGCGGGTGTGGTGAGGGCGCTTGGGTGATAAGTAAAGGCTTTCTTCACCTACCAGCTCCATTTCTGAGTTGGAGCTGGAAACATGCAAATATATGTGAGAAGAGGATGGGCTTGCTTTAGGATGTGTTGATATCACTGGAGATTGTACCTTCAACCAATCTTGTTATATTTTCCCCATTATAATTCTGAGGGGGAGGCACCTGCAGGTGGAAAACTATTTTCCAGATAAAAATTTGCAGGTTGCCATCTCCTCCCTGGCAGATTTCTGATAATACCTTCCACAGTGATGCATACCAAACCTGACTGGAGGGGAAGTAGATATGCAGGCAAGATGGTTGTGAATTATACAGACCATCTGGGGATGATTATCAAATTTGCAGATGACACAAAACTAGGGGGGATAGCTAATACTGTGGAAGATAGAAATAAGATTCAAGCTGATCTTGATAGGTTGGAGCACTGGACTGAAAACAAGATAATGAAATTCAATAGGGACAAAAGCCAAGTTCTGCACATAGGAAAAAGAAACTAAATGCATTGTGACAAGATGGGGAATGCTTGGCTCAACAATACTGCAAGACAGAAGGATCTTGGAATTGTTGTAGAACACAAGCTAAATATGAGTCAATTTGATATTGCTGGAAAAAGGGCAAATGATATTTTAGGCTGCATTAATACTAGTATCTTTAGAAGGTCAGATATTGAAGATGAAACTTAAATACTTTGGCCAAATGAGAAGGAAGGACTCACTGGAGAAGACTCTGATGCTGGGAACGATTGATGGCAAAGGAGAAGCGGACAGCAGAGGCTGAGGTGGCTAGATGGGGTCACTGAGGCAGTTGCTGTGGGCTTGAGTGGATTCCAGGGGATGATGGAGGACAGCAGAGCCTGGAGGAATGTTGTCCATGTGATTGTGATGGGTCAGACATGACTTTGTGACTAAACAACAACAATACAAGTATCTGTTTCAAATCATGTGAAGTACTTAGTTCCCCTTTACTCTGCACGAGTTAGGCCTCATCTGGAGTACTGTGTCCAGTTCTGAGCACCACAGTTTAAGAACGATGCAGGCAAACTGGAAAGGGTTCAGAGGAGGGCAACAAGAATGACCTGGGTACTGGAAACAAAGCCCTTCATGGAGAGTCCAAAAGAACTGGGCATGTTTAGCCTTGGGAAGAGAAGATCGAGGGGAGACATGATAGCACTCTACAAGTAACTGAAAGGCTGCCACAAAGAGGAAGGGCAGGACCTCTTCTCGATCATCCCAGGGTGCAGGACATGACATGACATGACATGACAGGGGGTCAAGTTACAGGGAGCCAGGTTCTATCTGAACAACAAGAAGACAATGAAACCAATCACTCTGTGAGGCTGTGGGCTTTCCTATACTGGAGACACTCAAGAGGCAACTGGACAGCCACCTGAGGGGGATGGTTTAACTTGGTGTCCTGCACTGACCAGGGGGTGGGACCTGATGGCCCTCTGGACCCTTTCAAATTTAGTATTGTATGATTTTATGATTTAAAATTCTGGGTTACTGTTGGGCTGTGTGCCCCTTCCATTAGGAAGGAGACTTAAAACAACAACAACAACAACGAATCTTCCATCTTCCAACACCACAAAGGAGTCACCCTTGACAGATCTCTCCTGCTTCGATCTCTTCCCTTTTCTTCTCCATGTTAAGGGTCTAGGTTGGTCCCTGAGTCCAAGTTCCTGCTGGATCAGCCACACCTTGCCTTCAGTCAGGCTGTGGATGAGCTCACAAGCCCAGGATGCCTCTGAATCACACCAGGCTGCCAAGGTGTGGTCAGTTCCCTGTGTCCCAGGTAGCATTTGCAACAGATCCCCTGATGGTCTATCGTACCTGCTCCAAACAAGCTGATGTCTCCTAATTTAAGTATACAGCCCAGCTGAACAGATAATTATATATTCCTATCTTTTAAATGTGTTTGGTGAACTATTATTAGTGTCACAATCAATGCATTACATTCATCTTGCCTTTCCCCCCCCTTTTGTGCTCCATTTTATCCTCACAACAACAACCCTGTGAGGTGGGTTAGGCTGAGTGACTGACCCAAAGTCACCCAGGGAGCTGAGTGCAGACTAGAACCTGGACCTCCCAGGTCCCCAGTTCAACACTTGCCACCTCACCACACTGGCCATTAAACTGTACTTTCAGGTGGAGTGTTCCTGAAATACCAAAGGGCAGGCATTGTGTAGCAACTCTGTTGTTTTTGCCTTAGTCAATTTTCTGCAATAATCAAGGAAGATACCGGGGGGGGGGGGGTGATATAATCTAGATCCTTGTAAAATTCAGTGAAGGAAGCATGTGCTGGCACCAGGAAAGTGCTGCCTGAAAGTGCCCTACACTTCAGTGTTTGTAAGGTGACTTGTTACCTAGTAAAGCTGCCTTGATTGTATTTACCTTGATACTCATAGGAAAGGTGGGCTACAAATCAAATCAAATCAACTCAGAATCTCCCAACAGTATCTGGTAAAGAACATGCATTTTCATAACCTCAACCCTTGTCCCTGAAAGCCCATCCAAATGTAACAGCGCTCCAGTTCTTTCGGAAAAACATCTCCCCTGAGCTTAGACTTGTCACCCACAAGAAGCTTTATAGCAGTGGAACATTCACCAAGAACAGCTCTTTTGCAGACAGAAAAGCTGCAAGCAGCATGTCCAAAAGCCGTTTTCAAATGTATACAAGTTCTCAACCTTTACCCATATCTTGATAGTTCTCTAGTTTTAAAATGGCCTGGAACAAATCAAAGCACTTGTGATTTGGACATAGAAAGCTTGGAGTCTAAATAGTTTGGTTCCATGTAACTTTGAAACAGCTTCTTCATGTGCACCTAAAAGCTGTGCACTTGAAACTCCCAGACTTGGTGCCAGAATGTTGCCGAAGGAGTCATTTTTCTTCCCTGCACTTACAGCTGCAGCTCAGGTGAGAGCTCACGGCTGCCAGGATTGGGTAGTGGTGGAAAGGTGACCACCGGGCACTTTCTCAGCTCTTTCCTAAACCAGGCTCAAAGGGAAGGTTCACACAACACGCTGCAACATGCAGCAAGCGATGCAGTGGGGCAGACATGTCACTGGCCAAAATGCACTGGCCTGATGATTAGGTGCATCATGGGATGGGTGCTTCCTCCCTCCTCTTCTTCCCCCTCAGTTCTCCCATGGGTATCTGCCCCAGAGGTACTTTGGAGGGGCTGCCTGTGGTTCCCCTGTTGCATTTGTGCATCCCAGTAAGGTGCACAAATACTTGCATTTTTTGATGAGCACCTGGCAGGGCAGGGCAGGGTAGTGCAGAAGGACTCTGACGTGGGGTGTCTGCCGGCCAGTTCCAGGAAGTACTCATTCTATGCAGTGCCTCTTGCAGGCTGCAGGCAAGCATATTCTGTTGCAAGCATTTGACAGGTGCCAGACGTCAAAGCACTCAGATGCTCGCAAAGCCCCGAGAGAACCTTATTTTCAAAAAGGGGCTTGGTCTCCCCTTTTCGCAGCAGAAACCTTGGGAGGTTGGGGGAAATCTGCAGTTTTGCTAGTGTCCCCCTGATGCTAGCAAAAGAGTGTGAGGTGGGGGGACATTTAAGATTAGAGGGAATTTCCACAGATGGTAGCTCTGACTTTGTCAAGTGTCCAAGTCAGAGCTCTGTTACTGAAGTGGATTTTGGAAGGGCTTCCAATTTAATTTTATGCCAGGACAGTGCACAGCGATATAGACTCCATAGACCTGTATACTTTCCCACCAAACAGAAAGGTTTGACCACTTCCCAGTTCGACTTCAAAAGGACCGTTGTGAACTCTGACAGTTCAGGCTACTGGAACTGCAAAGGGCGTTCACTCCCATCAGTGGGAATCCTGCCAACTGTTGCAGCTCCCTGAAGTACAACCCACCCCTGGCCTTTTGCAAAAGCAAAGGGATTTTGGGGACACCTCATTGGAAAATTGCTGAAAAGGGAAGCGAAATTGGAGGGGTGGTCCCAAAGACACTTTCCTACAGTAGTAAAAGTACTGTTAGTACGGTCAGTAGTTATTACTACTTAATCGTCAGAACCCTCGTTTAGAGTTATAGAAATGCTATTACCTCAATAACAAGCTATTTCTTAAATCTGATGCGGGATCACCAGACACATCCTTCATTCCAAAGTACACAAATTTCTGCAGCAGACTTGCCATTCTTTCAAAGGGCAATTCAATTTCACAAGGCACTGACCTCTCTCCTATTTGCCAGTTCACTGAGGTCTAAGCCTGCAGTTCATGCTATGAAAAATATTTAGGCAGGACAGCATGAAACTGTTGCCACAGACCCCCAATTCATCCATATATTAACCAAGGAAGGGCTGTGTAGAGTCTTCATTGTTTCGAAGAAGGAAAATGCCCCATGGTATTTGACAAAGCTGCGGCCAGGGGTGCAGAACCCTGGGACCCAATTCCAATTTAGAGAAGCTCTCGGGGACTGTATTCCAGTGGTGGGGGGCCAAGCGCAAAAAGGGCAGGAGCAAATATAAACATATTTCAACTTAAAGCTCTTAGTTAAGCTTATATCAGCCTTTCAGAACGGGGAGAGACACCTTACAAGAGCCAAAACACCCAGTAAACAACTGGTGGTTGGGGAAAAGGAGTGGGGCAAGGGAAGGATATGTGGCCAACTGGGGAATGCCAGAGGGCTGGACCGGGACCCTCCTGGAAGGCCCAGTTTGGTCCCCCAGGTTAGTTCAGCTCGCTTGGCTTTTCCTCACTCCTGCCTCGGAAAGGTGCATTCCAGGCTGACTCAGCCCATCAAAGCCCCATCGCATGCAAACATAGGAGCAACACTCACAAACTTTATCAGACTTTCCTCCATCTTTTCTTTATGCCTTATGCAATTCACAATTAAACTAGATAAGTGAGTATCCAATTCATGGCTGACATTACAAGTGGTGTGAGGGGGCCATGGGCATGTGAGTTACAGGAGTCCTGATGATGGCGATGCCCCTGTGTTTGTGGGGCCCCCGTCAGTGGAGAAAGTCTGCCCCTGCCTCCACCAGCAGGGTGTTCCCAGGGTGCACTGATGTCCTTTTCCCGAGGAGAGTGGAGAGGGCCAGCCCAAGCACCTTGCTGCCTGAGGACGGGCCCAAGTCACCCTAACAGCCAGGGCAATGCAAGCCAAACATTCTCGCTGCACAACTCAGATACCTTTTTGCACCTTCTGGATGCTACAGGCTTCAGCAGACTGGCCTAATAAAGAAGGACAACCCATCAGGGAAGGTCCATAGTAGGCAAGCACATGCTTTATTTCACTGAAGTGGCTGCAGGCCAATTCCTTGCATCCCTGAGTAGGGCTGCAAAACAGACCAGCCTGAAATCAAAGAGAGGCACCGTCGGTACAGTCCAGAGGTGGGCCAACTGGTGGCCCTCCAATGTTTTGGCTTACAACCCTCTTCTCACTGCTTTTGCTTGCTAGAGCTGATGGGAGTTGTAGGCCAAGCCATCTGGAGGGTATCGATAACACTGAATGAGATGGACCAATTTTCTGACTTAGCAAGCGAGAGCTTCTGGTGTGCGAAATATTCCTCTGTGCTGGAGATCAGAAATGGAAAACTCACAGTGATGAGCCAGTTCTGTCCCCTGCACTGGTAAGCCTAATTCCTTAGAGCTACCCTAGTTCCTTAGGAATTATCTCTCCACACAGTCTTGTCCAATGCAGCAGTGGGAAAAGATGGGGGAATAGCCAGTGGATGGCAATGTTGCCCCTCTGTAAAATTCAGTGAATGAAGTACGGCAATTGCACTTTAAAAGCATGGGAGCGGTCCAGGTTTAAGCAGGATCAGCTGTACTGAAGGAAGCGGAATTCCCCTGCTCCTCCCACATATTGCAGTTTCTCCAATTTCTGAGAATGTTAAAGGACAATCAGGATGGAGCAGAATGACATGAGCTGTCATGTGTCAAGCAGTGGAGAGTCCTGAAACTTGGGTGGAAAGATGTTCCATGGATGGAGCCCTACCCCTGGCCAAAGGTCCATACCTCCCATGAAAGACAGATCTTGGGCCCAGACTTTATTCCAGAGGCACTGCTTCTCTCTGCCTTATCTGCACTGCCCGCAAATCCTTAAACAAAAGTGGAGGGACAGTTTATCTTCAAGTCTAGAAGGCAACACCAATGGGGTGATATATTCCTCAGAAATAATGTAGCACACTTTCGGAATCTTTCTGTGCTTATAGAACTGAAAAGATCTCATTTGCGTTTACAGTGACTTCATTCTAATGAAATGGTAGTCATTAATACTGTACTAATGCAGATTTTTAGAATATCTATAAGGACTGACCCCCCCATATATAATTTTAAGCTCTTTTAAGTATTTCAAATGATTTTATTTATTTGCATAAATGTGTGTTTAGGACCTTACTACCTACAAAATAATGGATGCATTATGACACCAACCATATATTGTGCTTAAAAAACATTTTTATACCACACATGGCTCTATTTTCATTTGTTGTTATTAGGTCCTTCTTTGTTTTCCCAGACAAAGGTAGCATAAGGCACAACCCTCAGCAAAAGAAAGCTTACAGTTCCCAGCATTCCCCAACAAGTCATGCTTGCTGTAGAATTCTGGGAGGTAAAAGAGTGTTTTCTGTCTAAACTTGCATAAGAATGTATTCTTTACACTATTTGTTTCTTTGTTCCAGATGATCAGTTCATAACACAATGAAAGGATAGTTGCTACTAAATTTTTGTGCAAGTCCCATATGTCTCTCTTTCAGGAGGAACACCTGTGTGTGCTGGGCTGGGGCATTGCATTTTATTGGTACCCAAAAGGCAGTATTTCTGGCATTGCAAAGATGTATTTTCTGTCTCTCTTTAAATAGTATATATACTATGTTTTCAAGTGCTTGGAGGTATATTGTAATACTTAGGGCTTCTCTGCACAAACATCTATTGTGCATTGATGATCCATCACTCAGAGAAGTTTGAGAGGACTTTTCATGAAGTTGCTGTTTTCCAGAGCCTCTCCTGTGTTTTTACAGTCTTGTTCACAATTCTCCAGTGAGTCCTTCCTTCTCATTAGGTGGCCAAAGTATTTGAGTTTCATTTTCAGGATCTGGCCTTCTAAAGAGCAGTCAAGGTTGATCTCCTCTAGGACTGACTGGTTTGCTCATCTTGCGGTCCAAGGGACTCGCAGGAGTCTCCTCCAGCACCACAATTCAAAGGCCTCAATTCTTTGGCGCTCAGCCTTTCTCATGGTCCAACTTTCAGGGCCATACATTGCAACTGGGAAAACGATAGCCAAACGGCTTTTTGGCTATGCAAACTTTTGTCGGCAGCGTGATGTCTCTGCTTTTTAGTATGCTGTCTACATTTGCCATAGCTTTCCTCCCAAGGAGCAAGCGTCTTTTAATTTCTTGGCTGCAGTCCCCATCTGTGGGTGATCTTGGAGCCCAGGAAACTAAAATCTGTCACTACCTCCATTTCTTCACCATCTATTTGCCAGGAAGTGATAGGACCGGTTGCCATGATCTTCGTTTTCTTGATGTTGAGTTTCAAGCCAACTTTTGTGCTTTCCTCCTTCACCCACATCAAGAGGCTCTTTAGTTCCTCTTCACTTTCTGCCATGAGAGTGGTATCATCTGCATATCTGAGGTTGTTGATATTTCTCCCAGCAATCTTAATTCCAACTGGTGATTCATCTAGCCCTGCCCTTCTAATAATATGCTCTGCATATAAGTTAAATAGGCAGGGCGATAGTATACAGCCCTGCCGAACTCCTTTCTCAATTTTGAACCAATCAGTGGTTCCGTGTCCAGTTCTCACTGTTGCTTCTTGACCCGCATATAGGTTTCTCAAGAGACAAATAGGATGGTTTGATACTCCCATCTCTTTAAGTACTTACCACAATTTGTTGTGATCCACACAATCAAAGTCTTTAGCATAGTCAATGAAGTAGAAGTAGATGTTTTTCTGGAACTCCCTAGCTTTCTCCATGATCCAGCGTACAGTGGTACCTTGGCTCAGGAACTTAATCCATTCCAGGATGCTGGTCGTGACCCAAACTGGTCGTGAGTCAAGTCAAATTTCCCCATAAGATTCAATGTAAATAAGGTTAATCCGTTCTGTAAATATTTTTTTTAATCACAAGGAAGATGGGCACGATCATGGCCACACTGGGGTGGGGGGAGATGAGCGTGATCATGGGTGCACTCAGCAGAGAGATGGGCATGATTGCAGGTGCGCTTGGGGGGGAGATGGGCACAATCGTGGGCATGCTTGGGGAGGAGACGGGTGTGATCGCAGGTGCGCTCGGGCGGGGGGCAGACGGGTGCGATCATGGCCATCTTCCCCCCCAAGCATGACCATGATCGTGGTTTTCTTCCCTGCAGGAGCGTGACTGTGGCCATCCCCCCCCCCCCCCCGAGCATGTCTGTGATCATTAACTGATGCGGAGTTTGTGACCTGAGGAAATTTTTTTCCTAAATTTCTGTTTGTGACCCGATTTGGTCGTGAACTGAGGGTTCGTGAACTGAGGTACCACTGTATGTTGGCAATTTGATCTCTGGTTCCTCTGCCTGTTCAAAACCCTGCCTGTACTTCTGGTAGTTCTTGGTCCACCTACTGCTGGAGCCTAGCTTGTAGGATTTTGAGCATAACTTTGCTAGCATGTGAAATGAGTGCAATGGTGCGGTAGTTTGAACATTCTTTGGCATTGCCCTTCTTTGGAATTGGAATGTAAACTGACCTTTTCCAATCCTGTGGCCACTGTTGAGTTTTCCAAATTTGCTGGCATATTGAGTGTAGCACTTTTACTGCATCGTCTTTTAGGATTTTGAATAGCTCAGCTGGAATACTGTCTCCTCCACTAGCTTTGTTGTTGCTAAGACTTCCTAAGGCCCACTTGACTTCACATTCCAGGATGACTGGCTTGAGGTCAGGGACCACCCCATCATGGTTATCAGAGATGTTAAGCTCTTTCTTGTATAGTTCGTCTATGTAATCTTTCCACCTCTTCTTAATCTCTTCTGCCTCTGTTAGGTCCCTGCCATTTTGGTCCTTTATCATGCCCATCTTTGCAGGAAATGTTCCCTTCATATCTCCAATTTTCTTGAAGAGACCTCTGGTCCTCCCTATTCTATTGTTTTCTTCTATTTCTTTGTACTGTTCATTTAAGAAGGCATTCTTATCTCTTCTAGCTATTCTCTGGAATTCTGCATTCAATTGGTGTATCTTTCCCTTTCTCCCTTTCCTTTTGCTTCCCTTCTTTCCTCAGCTATTTGTAAAGCTTCCTCAGACAGCCATTTTGCTTTTTTGCATTTCTTTTTCTTTGGGATGGTTTTAGTTGCTACCTCTTGTACAATGTTGCGAACCTCTGTCCGTAGTTCTTCAGGCACTCTGTCTATCAGATCTAATTCCTTAAATCTATTTGTCACCTCTACTGTATATTCATCAGGAATATAATTTAGGTCATACCTGAGTGCCCTGATGCTTTTCCCTACTTTCTTCAATTTAAGCCTAAATTTTGCAACCAGAAGCTCATGATCTGAGCCACAGTCAGCTCTCGGTCTTGTTTTTACTGACTGTATAGAGCTTCTCCATCTTTGGCTGCAGAGCACATAGTCAATCTGATTTCTATGTTGACCTTCTGGTGATGTCCATGTGTAGAGTCATCTCTTGGGTTGTTGGAATAGAGTGTTTGCTATGACCAGCATGTTTTCTTGACAAAATTCTGTCAGCCTTTGCCCTGCTTCATTTTGTACTCCAAGGCCAAACTTGCCTGTTATCTTTTGGCTTCCTTCTTAGCATTCCAATCCCCAGTGATGATAAGGACATCATTTTTGGTGTTATTTCTAGAAGGTGTTGTAGGCCTTCATAGAACTGATCAACTTCAGCCTCTTCAGCATCAGTGGTAGGGGCACAGACTTGGACTACTGTGATGTTGAATGGTTTGCCTTGGATTCGAACTGAGACCATTCTGTCATTTTGGAGATTGTATCTCAGTACTGCTCGTCCTACTCTTTTATTGACTATGAAGGCTACTCCATTTCTTCTGAGGGATTCTTGCCCACAGTAGTATACCTGATGGTCATCAAAAATAAATTCACCCATTCCTGTCCATTTTAGTTCACTGATTCCCAAGATGTCAATGATCAGTCTTGTCATCTCATGTTTGACCATGTCCAGCTTGCCTTGATTCATGGATCTCACATTCCAGGTTCCTATGGAGTATAGATCTTTGAAGCATTGGACTTTCCTTTCACCACCAGATACATCTGCAACTGAGTGTCCTTTTGGCTTTGACCCAGTCACTTCATTCTTTCTGGCGCTACTAGTACTAGCCCACTGCTCTTCCCCAGTAGACCTGAGGGGCTCATCTTCCAGCGTCATATCTTCATCTTTATGATTCTGTCCATGGGGTTTTCATGGGAAAGTTACTGTAGTGGGTTGCCATTTCCTTCTTCAGTGGATCACCTTTTGTCAGAGCTCTCTGCTATGACCTGACCATCTTGGGTGTCCCTGCACAGCATAGCTCATAGCTTCATTGCGCTACACAATCCCCTTTACCATGGCAAGGAGAAGTTCAAATAGTACATGTGCATATTTTCCTGTTCTGTGAGGAATGATATGATACTTCCCTAGTGAAATAGGCTTTATTACATTATTCCACTCCACACCAGTTCCATACATTCTAGAATATGGTTGAAAAATTTTGAGATCTGTCTTAGAACAGGACAGGACAGAATGGTAGCCATCTGCTAACTATCTGTAGAAGCCCTCAGCTTCTGTACTTGACCTGAGTTGCATTATCCATCATTGTACATCAATACTTCACTGGCTCATCTGTGAATTGTCTAAATCTGTTTAATATTTTGCATATGAAATTCCATGTCCTCTCATAATTTTCCACATTTGAAATAGAACTATTCAGAATGGGCAGAAATGGAAGAAATGTTCAGTATTGGAGAAACACAATATGAGCTTGTCGCCTTATCTGAATGCATGGAGAGATTTTTGGACAAAGCTTTGCTTAAGTTCCTTGAAACAAATTATGTGAGCTTACTGTGAAATATGTCTGTGCCTGACCACTGCTGGCCATTCTGAGGACGCTAGGGAAAGACATTTCAAGATAATAGGCAGGCCATCGTCTATTTTCAAAATTTACAATAATCTGGATAGAGGATATCCAAGAAGCTATAACCTCTAGTTAATAAATGAAAATGTTTATGACCCTCCAAGGTGATGAAGGAAGGCAATTGAAGAGTTTTTAAAGTGCTCTTTAAAAAAAAAAATCACAAAACGAGTAGGCTTTGCTCTCTCTGTAAAAAGCTTTTTGGCATAATCTCTCTGTTCACTTGCAACAGTAGCTCGAGCTCTTCATCTGCCTATAAAATCATTTTAATAACAATTATATCAAGACCTTTAAGATTTCACATTTTATATGCAGAAGGAAAATAAGTTGACAGTGAGATTTTGAAGGGCAAAATGATCAATGCTTGCCTTCCTTCTCTATGTCAGTGGTGAGAGTTGGTGGTGTTCATAATGAACCTTCCTGCCTTTCTCCCCATAATATGAGCACCGTGTGTTTGTCGGCTCAGGAGAGTCTCTTGTAGTAACTGGATAGGCTTGGGGTGCCCAGAAAGAAGAGATCTGGACTTTGCCCCAGTATTCCTGGCCTCTGGCCCTGCTGGCAGGGGAGTCCAGTGCTCGATTTGAGTGGTGAGATGGGAGTGGAGCAAGGTCAGCGAAGGCAGACTCAAGGGGTCATGAAAGGTGGAGCAGTCTTTGAAAACCCAACTGTGGGCTACTGGTACCATACCAAGAGAAAACTGAGGGACGGTATGTGCAGTCAGGTGGCAGATCATGTAGCCACATAATGTATTCCTTTGAGCACAAAAGTCTCCTATTCCAGCAATGACTCCCATTCCATGGAGAATCAAGTGACTGTGTGTAAATGTGTGGGTGGATAGCAGCCACACAACCCTATCAACAATGATAATGATAATTAAAATGGGATACGATGTTCTCAGAGCCACACCGAAAAGCATCCTTCGGAACACACGAACAAGTCCTGAAAACATCCAGAATAGGCTTACTCAGAAATAACACAGTAGAACATTCCATGTCTTGTAAGAAGGACTGGATTGCTCCAGAAAAAAGTATGGATGCAATGATGTTGAAATCCTTTGGAAAGCCTGCAGGAACATTTTTTAAAACAGAGAGGCCTCCCTTTTCACGCACACACACTCACAAAAGGACCCCTCATTCCTACACACACACTGCAAACCCTACAGATACACATTAACCACAAACCATAAGTATGATAATAACAAGGAGAGTTATAATAATTAAAATTAGACACGATCTTCTCAGAGCCACACAGAAAAGCAGCTTCTGGAACATATGCCAACACATGCCTGTCAGAACATGCGCACATATGCACACTCTCAAGCCTCAGACCACAAGAAGGCTACACACACACACACACAAAGCCAACCATACACACAAACCCCAGACCATACACTCATACCCCAGATCGTACCACACACATGTGCTCACAGTCAGACACACACACACTAGCAAAGAGTAAGGAACAGAGAGCTGCTGGACCTGCTCCTCAGATCATCTCAGTCAAGAAAGACAGGCAGAGTCTGGATTGCTGGCTGGCCACATCAGCCTTGCCCAATAGCCAGGTGGCCAGCTCAGCCTTACAGCCACAGCTAAACCTCCCCCCCCAGTTGTGCTTTCCTGCTGAAAAGGAGTGCCAGCACAGTCTGGGCCTGGCCACCAGGCAGTTGACAGACCCTCTGCATACTGGAGAGAAGAATGCTTTGCATATGCACAGGAGTCCTCACGAATCTGGAAGTGATTCTGAAGCTGCTCTTTCTTCTAGGAAGGGAGAAGGCAACAGAGGCTGTGGGGGGGGGGGGGGGGGGAGGGGGGGGGGGGGGGGGGGGGGGGCAACGGAGAGGCAGTGACCAGAGCATTCGCTGGCTGGAGCTGCTCCAGAGGGTGGATCCCAACATTTTGACATCTCCCTTCTGCTCACTCTTGAGACAGGTTTTGGAAGCTTTCTATATGACAGTGGAAGTATTCAGACACATGAAGCGTCCATGCCACATTGCACACGGGCTTGCTTGGTTAAAGCATTATCCATTATAATGCAAACTGATTTGTGCCAACACGTCAGGCCTCCTTAATAGAGAGGCAGCTCTTCCAAAGTCTAACTATTGTAAAAGAACGAAAGAAAGAAAGAATAGTGTTTAGCCTGAATCTAGCTATGCTGACTCCTTGACAGCCTTCTAGGGCTTTTCTGCATGAGGCACTTAATCCTGTGCTTTACTGAGACTTCTTTTGCTGTCCTTTCAGGGACTAGAGTGTCCTTCCCCAGGCAGCTTGGTTGGATTTTCTACATGGCTTTTGCTCTTGGCCTTTCACGTGTTCCATTACACAACACAAGGTGGCGCTGTGCTATGAAGCTGGGCCTATTGCAAAAGTACACTAGGCTTCTGCAGCCAGAAGCCAATAGTGGCATCCAAGGAAACATGGGACTTGTTTCCCTCACTCTAAAAGAGCTGTAAAATGGCTGAAAGTACAGAAGGGGCCTTGGAGGATGATAGCTTCTGGGAGCTGCAAACTTCTGCAAATGAGGATCATGAATGCTCAGCAAATGCCTTCTGCAGAGAAGCCCCTAGGCTCAGACCAGACTTCAACATTGTTTTGAGTTTTTAAAGCCAAGGACTGGTTTTGCAGAAACAGTCAGTGTACGTGCTTACCTAGCAGGAGTTGTTTCTACCCCAACTGGGTGTGTGTGTGTGTGTGTGTGTGGGGGGGTGCTTCTTAGTAAAGGTGTATGGGAGAGAACTATAACCCTAATGGCAGAACGGGCTTCTTGGGCAGTCTATTGAAAGCTATGATGGAATTAGATTTAACCTATTTCAGTCTCAGTGCACACCATGTGTGTCCTCTCAGATTGGCTCCACGTTCAAATAGCCTCAATCAGAGGAAATTGACACGACCTCTTTGCCAAGGCACGGTAATGGGATACCAAAATGGGTATCGCTTCCATTAGCTTAACTGTTACAAATGGCATTGCTTGATTGGAGCTAAAGGGATGAGGTCTCTTATCCTAAATACATTTATTTGGAATTAAGTCCCATGAAAATGAATAGGCTCTTCAAATGGATGACTGGAGCTGCTCACAAGACAGGGCTGCATAAAGGTTTGAATGAATCCACATTTGGTAGAAAGCACAAGATGAACTCTTGCGGTTCCAAAGATCCCATCACTTGTCTTGATCGTTTGTTTTTGCTTAATGGAGACAAGCAGGCTTCTGAAAAAAGCATAAGGAAAGCTATATAAGGTAAGACGCCTTCCAAATAAGTATTTTAAAACAAAGACGACTCTCACAGTCAGATTTTATCGGAATGTTTTACTTGACTAAACTCTCTGCTCTAATAACACAAATGTTGTAGGTATTCTCCCTCCCCTAAATCTTATGTCATGTTTTTAACAAAAGTATTGAAAAT
The DNA here is from genome assembly GCF_004798865.1 of Varanus komodoensis. Classification (NCBI taxonomy): domain Eukaryota; kingdom Metazoa; phylum Chordata; class Lepidosauria; order Squamata; family Varanidae; genus Varanus; species Varanus komodoensis. Next base: position 16,557,715 of record NW_025336480.1, read on the forward strand.
GTTAGCATTCCTGTGGATTATAATCCTTGTCTTTGTTAATGCTTCCAGAGCACAACAGAATGACAGAAAAGAATAGCTACCCCATTTTTACCTATTAAGCGGGTGCCATTTTAGAAATGGTGACACCTGTTATCAGTGTTATTTCCTTTATCAGACATCAATCTTCTTCACCGTTTTTGGTGCAGCATTGATTATAATTGTGAAGGGCCTTCTACAGTGCTACAGAGAAAAGAAATGCATCCTTTCTGGAGACACTGAAACAGGAAATTGCAAAACTGTATTTGAGGAAATTAAGATTTGGAACTAATTATATCATAGCTACTAAAAGAGAAGCATAGATCATGTGGGTCACTGGAAATGTTCCCATGCCTCATAATGCTTTGGCTTTGAATACGAACCTCTGTGGCCTGCGCTACTCACCTCAAATACAGAAATGGAGAGATGCAAGTGAGAGGGAGGGAGGGGGAGGCTTTCTTTGATCTGGCTTAAGAACAGAGAGGGAGTGGGAAGGGCAGGAGAAAAGACGACAGTGAGAGGAATCCAACCATGCCACATGCCCTGTCGAGGTGCAGAACAGGCTGGTGGAAAGCATCATTCAATAAACATCAGTAAGCATATAGAAGGTGACCTGCTGGAACAGAATTAACATGGTTTCTGTAAAGATAAGTCCTATCCCATGAACTCTTCAGAGTCTTCTGAGGATGTAAGGGGTGATCTGATGGACCTGGGTTACTTGGCTTTTGACTAAGTACCTCATCTGAACAAATGCAGCAGTCATAGAATAAGAGGAAGGAGCCTCTTATGGATCAAGTAATTCATTAAGGAGTAGGAAAGCAGAGAGTAGGAACAAATAGCAAATACTCCCTGTGGAGGGATGTAAGTGGTGAGGTTGCACAGGATTCTGTATTGTGACTAATAGCACAAATAGCTTTCAAATGTGAAATGGCTTGCTTATAAATAGCCACAAAGAGAGCAGTGAAATAGCCAGTCTTGTTGATGAAACCAAATTATTCAGTGTTCTTCAAACAAAAGGGGATGGGAGGAACTCCAAAAGGATCTCTTCAGACTGGAAAAATGGGCCCCAAAATGAAAAATGCACTTCACTGTAAGCAAGTGTAAATCATTGTGCATTGGGGCAAAAAATCCCCAATTCAAGTATTGACTGATAGGATCTGAGCTAGTGGTGACAGAAAACAGATTTTGGGGATGTGGTGCACAGTTTGATAAACATATGAAAGCACTTTATCACACAGCTCATAGATGCACTATGGAATAACTATATATGTTATATAAAATTATATTCAATGACTATGGAATTCATTTCCGCAAGGATGCAGTGCATGGCTTTAGAAGGGGATTGGATGGATTCCTGGAGCAGAAGGCTATCAGTGGCTACCAGTCCTGAGGGCACTGTCCCGCCTCCCACATCAGGAACTCCCAGTCGCTGGGGAACTCGGGCAGCAGGGGGCTGTTGCACTCATGGTCTGCTTGTGGGCAGCTGGTTGGCCACTGTGTGAACAGAATCCTGCACTAGACGGACCCTCGGGCTGAGCTAGCAGGGCTCTTCTTATCTTCCTCCTTTCTCAGGAAGCTGAGCTCTGGGTAGCTCATGGAGCTCCTGAAACTTCTCACCTCTCAGAAATGGGGTGCATAACATTCAACTTCAAGCTATTACTATAATAGAAACATAGAAACAGAGTGCTAGAAGGGGTCTCCCGGGCCATCTAGCCTGGCCCCCGGCTCCGGCCAGCTCCGCTCATGACATGCCCACCATGTGCATGTCCAGCCTATCTTTGACCACCCTCACCGATGGGGCCTCAACCACCTCCCGTGGAAGCCCTTCCATTTCAGTAATGATTTGTCTCATTTTGATACTGCCCCATAGCTGAAGTGCATAAAAACCAGATGATGTTACCTACCATCAAGGCATCTCAAACTTAGGATGAGGCAATGCATGAAAGCCCTCCAAAATGTCTTGTCCATGGCAGACCTGCTCAGCTTGTTTAAATTCAAGGCTGTGGCTTCCTTTATGAAGTCAGTCTATCTCCTATTTGGTCTTCCTTTTCTTCTTTTGCCTTCAACTTTCTCTAGCAAACAAGATGATTAAATATAATAAAACCAGATGAACATTAAAAAGTTAACATCAACTTTTATGTTTAACCTTAAAACAGCGAAAACAAACAACTCTATGAAAACACCTGGAGTGGCTAATACATTCCCTTCTTCTATAACTCATTACGGCAGAACCCAGATAGATCTACTCCTGTGGTCCTTGCATCATGATGCTGTTCCCTGCCTGCAGGAGATTTGGGAACCAGGCACCATTTAGCTGAAGAAACACCATTTCATTTGGAACTGGGAATATTTATAATCGGGCTGTGAAGAGTATATTAGAGGGCTGCACTTTCAAGTAGGTGCTCCCGAGTGACATCTTTGTCTTCAGTTTCTCTCCTAATTTACAGGTCAGCTCCATAAACTCAATTAGTTTTGTCTGTGAATCAAACGAACACGGTCTACTGTGGATCAGCCAACAAAATTCCCCCAGGAGTTGAGAATAAATAAACTGCATGACTTAAAAGCAAACCAAGTAATGCTTGACACAGAACAGACAGCTTGTCGCCAATTATGGTATCTACAGACCACCTGCAGTGGGACTTTGACAGGCTAAGTCATTGACCCTGGATTGGATGCTGTCACTTACATTTCCTATGGGGCTTCCCGTCATTAAATACTAGTTGTTGTGTTCATAGGTGACCATGCAAATAAATTATTTTTCTGCTCGGGTTCTTTCAGTTTTCAAAATCTGCATGAGTGACAAGAAAGGGCTGGCGTCCCTCCCCAAATGGATGCCATCCAGATGTGTTTAACTACAGCTCCCATTATCATGAGGGTGATAGGAACTGTAGTTAACAGAGTTGGATGGCACCAGGTTGGAGAAGGCTGAGAGGAGGAGTTCCAATAGTGCAGTTAATGTGCATAAAGGAATTAATGTGATCATTCCTTAAGCAGAACTCAGAAGCAATATCGATAGCCAGCCAGATTATTCTTATTATATTTAATCTTATCAGTAACATGATCTCTAAATGAGGGGGGCGCCATCGGTTTCAGCAGGATATTGATCTCTACACTTCAGTTCCTGAGAGGGTCACAGCAGGGGGTGACATCTTTGAGGGGTGACAACTTTGAGGGTCACAGCACTTTGGAAGGAGGTCACTAGAGGAATATGGCCGGGTTGAATAAAGCCAGATGTGCACAGGTTATTACTCCAACAGATAGCCCTGCATCCAAATGGCAGAGGGAACCAGCTGCCCAGAATCTCTTGCTCTCCCTCTTTCTTGGTGTCTCTCTCTCAAAAGCTGCTACTGTAGTTTGCCACTGACCGCCAACTGCAGGACAGGATGAGGAACAAAGATTCTTCTTGTCTTGGGCTTTTAACCCGAGAGTTTAAGCTAGAGTTGCTTCCCTAATAAAAGATGTGTCTGGCAACTCTGCCATTGATGGTTAAAAGGAATCTTTAGTAGTACTTTGGTTCTCCTGTCCAATTGTATAGCTTTAACCCTATTCAGTGACTGAGTAACCCTATTACTCATACACGCGCAGTGCAGATGTTCTTGCTCTTTTGGTTGCATACAGTAGCAGGGTATGAAGGGAGAATCAATGTTTGAGTGAGGCTGCAACTGAATTTCAATTGCACAGGATGGCTGACAGTGTAGGGGATTCTAAGACTGCTCAGCTAAATGTGCCAGAGATCCACCTTCCGATTCAAAGTGTGAAGGCTGAGGCTGAAGCCAGAAGTTTTGGGTGGAAGGAGTGTATGGGCCCCCCTTCTGCAGCTATCTGGAGAACGTGTGGAAGTGAAACTTGTCCAAGAAATGGTAGCAGAAATGGGAAAAGTGAGTACAGTTATGTTCAGCTACTATCCTCACAATTTTCTTCTGAAATACTATAATGTACTTCAGTTCTTGTGATGAAATAGTTGTGGCAGACTGGAAGCATAAAAGCTGCACTTCAATCAGTAACACAAGAACTGAGTGAATTCTTTACCTCCCTAATTGGTCTACAGTTATTAAGGACATAAAACAGGGGTGGGCAACTTATGCCCTCCAGAAGTTTTAGCCAAGGATCATGGGAGTTGTCTGCTACAACATCAAGAAGGCTGTGAATTGCCCACTCCAACACTGAAAACTCCTTCTTTGCACTGGGATGCTGGCCCAATGACAGGAGTCCAGAAATCATATGGCTACCCAGACCAAACTTATGGTTTAAGCTTCTGGACTAGGCCTAACCCACCTTTGGCCAGTGTAATGCTTTGAAAAGGATACAAGTAAATTAGAAGCATTATAGTATAATGCTTTGCCCTTAATGCATTATTTTCTAAGAACTGGGAATGAAATTGGATTTATTCAGAGCTCATGTTTTTGACAAATACCATCTGATGTGTTGACACTGTGCAAGATGATGTTAGTTGGCTGGAGTGCACCGAAGGAAAAGAGTGGTCCAGAAGCCTTTAGCAAGCAAGTGAAGGAAGCCTGTTTTAAAAATGAACACTTTGCATAATCTGTTGGAAGTTGTGGAGGGCAAATTTCTTCAAAACTTTATTTTCTAAAAACTGGTTATGGAGTTGGTTTCGTTCATAGTTCCTGTTTCCAACTGGCATTCATTGACTCTACTGTCCTGCCTAGAAGACACAGAAAATATACTGTAGCAGAGAAATATTTAGAAAGCAAATCCCAGAGAGAGTCTCAAGCTTTCAAAATACTTTTGCATAATGCTTTGGATCGATGGTATGGAAGCTGTTAAGGGACAATTTGAAAATGCAGTTAATGCTTAGTAAGAGGCAAATGCAAATAAATTGGATTATGGTTGCAGATTCTTTTTTAATATAATAAGGAAAACTATGGTCTCTCATGCCCAATCACACCATGGGGCTCTCCCACACTAGAGACATTCAAGAACTAGACAGTCACCTGAGTGGGATGTTGCAAACTGGTGTCCTGCAACAGCGGGGGGTTGGACCCAATGGCCTTCATGGCTTCTTCCAACTCTATTCTATGGCTCTAGGATAGGGAAAGGCTGTGAACAGTCTTTGATGGCCACATCCAGCCCTCATGTACTTTGTAGGAAGTACTTAAACGTCAATTTTTCAAAGCTGTGCTATATGTAGTGGGCAAGTGGCAGCTTTACTCTCCCATGAAGCTTTGTCTGAGCCAGTACAAGAACAAATCAAAAATTCTTTTGAACTTGCTTCTCTTTGCCTTAATTATCACCCAGCTGAGGTCATTCCATCAGGTTGCATCAGAGTGAGGACCACCACATCAGTTTAGTTGCTTTTGGCTCCTGCTGTTTCATTCCATCCCAGCTGGTCATTATGAGAACTTGGTAAATTACAATTAAAATTAAACCAGTGATGGCTGGTTTCCCCCTCTTCTTGCCCTCCTCCTTTTTTCTGTTGTGTTGTGTCTGTTAGATTGTAAACCGGAGGATAGGCTATTTTTTAAAATCACTCTGTAAGCCTTGTTGGGAGACTTTTTGTCTGAAGGGTGGGGCAAAATAAACAAATAAGCCCTGCTACGGAAGCTCATTGTTTCTGTAAGCTGATGTATAAAAAGGCAAGGTCTGCTGGCTTGTACTGACTGTCTCTTCTCTGACATTCAGCCTCCTGCCTCTTTGGAACCTTACAAGGCCCTGCTCTGCAGAAATGGGTATTAGGCTTTTAATCTGGCACCTTGAAAGACAACCTCCCAGTGTTTCATGCAAAAGAAAAGAAAAAAAAAACAACAGTACAGTATAACACAATGTTTTAATAACCATTTACGCTCAGCTCAACCTTTCATGACATTTTGTGATTGGATCAGAGACCCTTCTGTTGCCCCACATTAAGGGTCTAACTCCAGATGGCATTTTATTTCCTTTTATTTTGAAGGAAAAGTATGCAACTGAATGGAGACAATCAAAAAGGTGAACAGAATATAGCAATCTCTCCTCTTTTCCTCTGTCCTTTCAGCAGATGCTGGCAAAGAAAAAGTCAGATCTTTCTTGTAATGCCTCCACTTCTGAGCTTTGGCATGTTTGGGGCAGGTATGGAAATATGCATGAAAGTAGTGGTGAATGTTCAGGTCTGTTCGGGAAGACTGAGGCCAGAGTGCTGTGAAATGAGGCAGACCATCTTTTTGCTCACCCTCACTTTCTGAGCACTGTTGCATAAAAGGTGGATCACTGAAGATACAGCCAGCTTCTCCACTTCACCTGCACCCTCCCTCTGATTAGATGGTGGTGATTGGGCCCAACTAGCCCAATATACTACTCAGTGAAAGAGGATGAAGAGACAGAAGTGCCCAGACCACTGGCTCCAAAGTCATCCCATTCGAAGACCTCCACTAAGCGCAGCCCTTTCTGCTGCATCACCCAAAGAGATACACAAGCAGGTAGTGAGTGTTGCAGAGGGAGATGCCAGGTCAGCATCCCAGAGACAGTGGCAACCACTGCCGCTGTGGGAAAGAGGCCATGTGTAAGCACAGGCTGCTCCAGCCCACCCACCCCTTTGGGATGGCATAGCCAGGAGTGTCTGGTTCAAGAGGAAGAACCCCATCACTGCACTGCTCAGAGGGAAGGAGAATCCAGAGAAGGGACCGAGAGGGCAGGGTGCCCAACGCTTCCATGAGCAGTCCTCTGCGCCCCAGCACCAAGGGGCTAAGTGAGCGCTCCCACTGCGCAGGCGGTAGTGCCATGGGCCCGGGCCCAGGCCCAGCCCGCGCCCAGCCACGGCGTCCAGAGGGTGAGCAAGACTGAAGAGGAGGAGGAGGAGGAGGAGGCAGCAGCGGTCCAACTCGGAGAAGAAAGCATCGCGGTAGGGGAGTTTCCCGGGAAGCTTCCCGGCTGGGGATACCTGCCCCATCCCTGGTTTTTTTGGGGCCTCTGTTGAACGGGGAACGGGGAAGGAGAGTTTGAGATCAGGCGATCAACCTCCGCCTTTAAATCCAAAACGGCGGCGTTCAAACGCGCAGAACTTCACTGGCACGTAGCGCCGCCCTGCTCACCCCCGCCCGACGGAAATCCCTGTGACTCTATATCTATCTCGCCCGCCTAGACAGGCTCTATCTTCTCTCACGCTCACTGCTGGCTTCGCTCTATGGTTTCGCCCACGATGATGATGCCCTCTCGCGGCTCTACCTCCCCAACGTTCCCTAATAGGGTGACCTATGGCTACCGGAAGAAGAACTTGTCGAAGTACAACTTCCGGCATGGTGCCAGGCATAAGATACACTCCCGGCATAATTATCAGGCGCGTTCCGTTCGGGATCGCTCCACCTGCTTGGCAAGCCGTGAGCGGGGTGACCTGGCCCTGCGTCTAGGCATGCTCGGGCCGCGGAATTACTCTCTGCTGGGATATGACCGTCTTGTCCCGCGCCCTCAAGTGAGTCCTGGCACGCCCCGTCCTTAGGAACCCGAGTAGGACAAGTTTGGGTCGCGGCGATTTTAGTAAGAGCGGCGGCGGTGCCATAGGCCGACCTCTGTGTCAGCTCGGTGCTGCAGTATCTTAGGAAATGCGGGTGTCAGCTTTGGGGAGGGAGATGGGACTTCGGCAGATCAATGCCTCTTCAAGAAAGGGGGAGGCTTAAAATAGTCTGTCCTGAGTAAATAAGAAACTTCCTCTACCTGGACAAAAGCACATCTAAATTCTTTCACTTCTTTGTTTTGTTGTCCTGGACGAGCTCCTTTTGATTTAGTGGGAAAGGACTTTATGTTCAACTTCTATACGCGGCTTGGTGTTAATATTTTTCTCCATTTCAAATTTTTACATACTGTTATTCGTGGCACTTCTCACTTATTCATTATATTGTGAACAACTGTCTTGCAGATTTTTCAGGACAGTCATAAAAGGAGAAACTATCAAGGAAGCAGAAAGATAGATGCAATCTGCTTAGCCTCCAAAACTGTAGTGTGCTGCAGACAGAATGCCTGAGCTTCATGTTGAGTCTCTTTTTTGAAATAATATTAATGAAAGAACAACAAGGTTTTGTAATGAATGTTTCACTGTAGCAAAGCAGTTCAGGTTTCTAATGGCTGCCTAATATGCAATACTCATTTCTGTTACACCAGTGCATCTTGTCATGTGAAATGTGCCCATATATCTTCACATCTGTGTCTAATTTTCAGTCTATTGTGGATTCTTTGAATGCAACAAAATAGTTAGGTTTCTCAATCATATAGTATAGAAGCTCATATATGTGTCCTCCTGTTGCAGAAGTGCTATCTGTATAAGATAGTTATGTGTGAAGTAATCTTAGGCTTGTTTTACAAATCCCTAAAGACCATTGGCCTTCAGTTGCTTAGGGCTGAAGATTTGTATGCTATTTATTGGGCAGGAGGCTGTCAGGACTATATTTAATCTCTGATGCTTGGAACCAGTATCCCACACTCCTTAACTAATATTCAAACTAACCAGTGTTTGAAACTGTATCTCAAAATATACTGAATTTGGACCTTTCAGCTTTTAAAGGTTTTGGAAGATAAGAAGATCAATGTCTGGTGTACAGGGAATGTATGACTTCTTAGACTTTCTTTTTAGCAATGGAGGCTACATATGATGGCAGTGAAGTAACTGTAGTAATGGAGGAAATAGAAAGTGCATACACCTATGCATCTCCTGTCCCATCTAAAAAGAAGAAGAAATATAGAGGTCCTGGAGATCAAGGAGAAAAGGCTAAAAAACCCAGGTGAGCGAGTTCTCCTAATGAGTGTATATGATATGAACATCTTTTTCTTGGGCTGAGAGTTCTTTAGTGTGCTTGCTTTTGTCTAAAAAAATAGGAAAATGTTTTTGGGAACTGCCAAGGCAGGAATAAAAAGCATTATATAGCCAATATAGTATTTTGTGTATTAGTTTTTAAAAATAATACCAAAAATGATAATTCTCTAAAATAACCAGAAGCTGAGCAGTAAAAAAATGCTAACAAAAGAATAAAAAATTAAAATTAAATGTAATCAAATACAACTGAAATTTCTGGAGAGCAATATTTAATTCAAGTAAGGCTAATGTGAAATCTGCTGTTGCTTCTTTTCAAGAATACTTGATAGCTGTGGCTGCAGTGTTGTTTTTGAGAGATGAAGCACTGCACTGACATCCATTCTGTTTCTCTGTTTGGTTTTTAGCAGTGACAGGGCTGAAAAACTCTTTTCACACAAATATGTGGTAGAAAAAACAAGTAATAATTTAATAGCTCTGTAACTTAGAGATGGATATTCTTTTTCCAGTGATATCCAAAACTGTAACAATGATTGCATTTTATGTTTGGACACCAGAATGACATCATAGCTCTTTCCCTCGCTTGGGTCTTGTGCTGCCTGAAAGGAGCTACGATCAGCAGCAACGCCTGGAAGATGGCCATGCTGCTCACCTTGTCAGGTGACGCAAGATGAGAACCAGGCAGCTTGGGGCCAGTTGCATGGCACACTGAGGAGGTGGCGGCGGCAGCGGTATTCTCAGAGCTGCATAGGAGGGCAGCAACTCACACTCAGCCCGCTCTTTCTGCTTGCTCGGGGCTGCTGCTGTCACCAGGAGAACTGAGCCAATCATAGCAGGAGGAGGGAAAGAGCTGGAGCAAGTTGCTGCTCTCCTATGCCGCCACTCAGCAGCTCCTCCGCAGGGCTTTTTTGCATGAACTGGCAGGAAATTGCCTGCTGACTAGCAGTTGAAAACCACTGACTTACAGCCTGCTTTTCTTCCATCATGGAACTTGAGGTAGCATAAATGGGATTCCTAGGCTGTCTTTCATCTGTGCAGTGACCAGACTCAGACCTGCTTAGCTTTGGCATAATGGTTGCATCAGCTGTCTTCAGACATTGCATATGCTTGCAACTAATTCACTGAACAAATTGTACTGTTAATTGTGAAGTAATGCTATTTAGTTTTCTTTAAAAAAAACTTCTGTGTTGGTTACATTAGAACTAAAATGGCCTTGAGCATAAACAAAAGTGTCCTTAACTTGCAGTCTCATTATTTGACCAACAAATGCATTAATTCATTTATAGCCTGGTTGTGTATATGTTTGCTTGGAAATTATCACTTCTGAGATCGCAAGTAAAAGTGCATAGGACAGCAACCTAAGCCTGCACACTTACTTTGGAGTAAGTCCCACTGAATTCATTGAAAATGTGTAGGATTGTGATTAACAGAATAAAGGTTGTGGTCCTAATCTTCCAACACTTCTCTTAATGAAATACTTCTTGTAGTTTCTGACTGTTCATTGAAAAGCAAAACTTCAGATGTTGACCCAAATTCTCATTGCCTTCTGATGGGATTTATGAGTAGACAGTGTAAATCTGGGTTTTACTTGTTTTTCAGATCTGCATACCTTCTATATTACTATGATATATATTTGAAGGTTCAGCAAGAGCTTCCACATCTTCCCCAGTCTGAAATTAATAAGAAAATCAGTGAGAGTTGGAGATTGCTCAGTGTGGCTGAGAAGAGTTACTATCTGGAGAAGGCAAAGTTGGAAAAAGAAGGTCTAGACTCGGTAAATTATTTTCATGGCACATGCCATTTGCAGGCATGTAACACGTTATGGTGTGTTTTACTACATACTGAAAGCTTCAAATAAACAAAATATTAAATATTTTGGTCTTTTAACTTAATCTCAAATGCTGCCAGTGGTCTAGTGCTGTTTTAGAGATTGTTGTGTGAACTCTGTGTGTGTTGTGGAGAAGCATTTGGTTTCTTCATTTTCTACTATTACTTTATGGTCTCTTGATGACACTGCAAGGAAACATCCCAGTTGCCTTGTAATCAAGGTACCTAAAACATCTGGTGCAAGCATTTGGGAATTTAAATATACTGTAAATGGGGCTGCAGAAATATCAGTGTTAGGATTCTTACTGTAACAAAAAATGAGGAGTGCATTTTAAGAGGGCAACCAACTAGATGATTATTTTATACTGTATGCTACTATTATAGAGCATTGGATTTTCATCAAATATAATGGATTTATGAGAAGTGTGCATAACCATTTACAAAAATTGATGATGCAAAATACTTGTCTGTGTGGGAAATGACTGGATGTTAGCATGTTCCAGTTACACATGTTACAGAAAAAGTACCATGGTAGATTTTAATGGAGGATCTCCCACAAACTTTGTGGCTTTGAAGGATCAAATGGAATTAAAGTGAGGGAAAGCATGAAAGTGTTTCTAAGGAGGTCTTCATAGCATTTTGCAGTTGGAGGTTGTTGTAGGCTTCCAGATTGCAACCATTGATGTCCCCCTGTTCCCTATCTGCTTTTTTCTGTAGAACTCAAAGTTGTCTTCCCTGACGGCTGTCGTTCCAGACATTCCAGGTTTTCGTAAAATCCTCCCTCGTTCGGATTATATAATAATTCCTAAAGGCAGTCTCCAGGAGGAGCGGAACAAGCAGCACTTGGAACTTTGTGTGACGCAGGGCCAAGCAGCATCAGAAGGACTAACAGCCTCTCCTAATGTCACAAATGTTTCTCATGGTACCGTGCATAACATCGTTTCGGTAGACTCCAGCCATATTGGCATTTCTGAACAGTGCATTGCTATTGAAGGAGTTTCAGAAGACCCAGCATCATTTGTTCAATCAGACGCTATAGAAGAAGTTGTTGCATCAGAGATCTTGTCTCATTATGTACGACCTGCTGCGCATAAAGGAGCTGGTGAGGTCCTTGTGGATGAAGCCCCTTTGGAAGTAGGGGACAGCTATCCCTATCACGGAGCCAGTGTGGTCATTGAAGAGACACTAGTTAACAGCTCGGATGCATCCAGAGGAGCCATCACTGTAGCACAACCACAGGCTTCAGATGGCCTTTCTGTGGTAACTGTGGTTACTAGAAGAGTAAGTAAACCTGATGATAGCATTTCCTCTTTTGACAGGCTTAGTACCTGATGCAGTGCTGATCTGCTGAGATGTAAATACCACTGATGCTAATGGGACCTATCCCCAGTCCGTTGAATTGCAGCGTTATTACTGTACAGGAGAATTCCCTGGTTCTCCCAAAGTTTTGATTCTCAGGTCGCAGAGTTCCAGATCATTGGCCATGCTGGCTAGGGCGGATGGGAATTGAATTCCAAAACTTCTGGAGAGCAATAGGCTGGGGAAGGCTACTATAGACAAGGATGCTTTGGGGTATGTACACTGGTAAATCCCTTTTGCTGGAAGGTAACCTGGCATTTCAGGATGGCTGCATCTGTAGATCTGCTGTCTTCCTGTCCTTGTGTAATATGCTTTGCAAGATTTATATTGATAGTTTTTGCATGTGTCAAGAATAACAAAAGAGAAACACACGACCAGAATATAGAATACAATCAACTTAATTAGTGTTTTCTCTCTTCATTTTATAGGATAGAGAAGAAAGTAATGCTTCTGCACCTACTGCACAGTTCATTATGCTACCTCTGCCAGCCCATACTATTATGGAAAATCCAGCATCAATCAAACTGGTCAGTGAAAGAAATGCTGATGCTGTCTTGCTGTGAAATGTATTATATTAGATATGTGTCGGTTACACTAAGAAGCAGTCCAGATCGTTTTTTAGACTGATTAGAGCCTTTAATGACTTGAAGCAGTTCTCCATCCTGAGATACTGGAGTTTGAATTCTAACCCTTGGATATTTGCAGGATATGCATTCCAGCACCGAGTATTGGCTAAATCATGCATAATATTGTGAGAATAAATTTCCAAAGAAGAATGGAAAGAGTTGGGAGGAAAGAAACAAATGTATATCCTGTAGCTGGCATAATGAATACCTGCTCTTCTTTGATTTCAAATTCTGAATAATGAAGATCTAATGGGCTGAAATTCCAGTTGAAAGCACCCTTCCTGCCCTGCCTGACACAGCCAGCCAGCCTTTAGATATAGTGCAGAATTTAGCATTTTGCTCACCCTATCCCACTAAGCTTTGCTTATATACTTACAGTTGTTTTATGAATAAAATAATAGAGTTTATTTCTACTATAATGCATGATTCCTGAAAAAACTAAATCTGCCTATTTCATGAAGAAAGTATTAATGTTTCAACCTAACTTGTGAAAGAAGCAGTAGCCTTTACTGTGTGGTCTACCTTCTGGTTCTTTATTACTGCCTGCCTATGCTTTCTAGTTACATAACAAGATTGAAACAATGCTATGCTTCCTGTTTGCTAGTTCCACTCCAGTAGAAAGCAGGGTCATTCAGCCTTGCATTCTTAAGCGGAAGGACAAGGTTACTTTCAGGGTAGGACTGCTACGTAGAAACCATGAGTGGTCTAAGAATCCTAGACCTCCAGCCACATAAATGAGGTGAAATTTTAAAATGAGTTGTTACTTTTGTCAGCAATTTGGCAGGATCAAAATGAAAATGGTAAAGTTATCACATATTCATTGGTTGAACCTGGGAACTCTGGCATATGACCATGCGAAACAGAGAGCAAATGTGGTGTTGTGCGACTGGAACCTACGAGTTCTGGGTTCTAGTCTTCTTTCTGGCGTGGAGCTAACTAGGTGCCTCTGGGCCAGTTACATACTCTCAGCCCAACTTACTGCACAGGGTTGTTGTGAGGATGAGAATGAAAGGAAGAAGAGGAGAATTATGTAAGCCGCCCTGAAAGGAAAAAGGTATATAATGTATAAATGTAATAAATAAATAGTGAATGTGATTGTGCACAATTGATGTGATCCAGTCTGTCTTTTTTTCTTTCTCTAGTCTTTCAACAGTAACCTGTTGGTAAACCTGTTTGGCTGGTTGTTTAATGTGCTGAGCAAGCATGTTGCCTATGCTTATTCTATTCATGAATAAACCTATTTCTTAGGGTATATTAAATACCACATTTACCAGTCTAGATATTATTTAGGGGGTGGATATATTGCCTTTTTATACTTTTCTGCTCCTCATCCCAAATCTTGAATGAAATATAAATTCCTTACCTCTATAGATTTATTTTTAAAATTAAAAGCCATATAGCATGTAGCCATTTGTTCTGTGATTGTTTTGAAGGCTCATGTGAGTTTATGACAGAAGAAAACTTCCTATATTGATATACTTCCTTAAATTAATTCATATCCTTTTATTAGACAACTACCTACACCCGCAGAGGTCACGGAAATTGTTCCAATCCTGCCTGTTCCTTTACTTATGTGACCAGACACAAGCCACCAAAATGCCCTATTTGTGGGAATTTTCTCGGAGGGAAATGGATTCCAAAGGTATATTTCATAGTATGGAAAATGTGCCACTGCATCTAGCTTTTATTTTCATATTTTAATCTGTAAAGTAAATATGTATGAATTATGGAATTATTAGTCATAGAAAGAGTAAAACTCCAGACCTTCTTTATTTACCAGGAAGGATGCTGGAAGGTTTGATACCATATTTTCACAAATACTTAAGGCAACTGCCTGTGGAATTACCTGTTTATTCTCCAAGTTAAATATTGCTTTGGGATATCATCTTTCTGCTTCAGGCTGAGTGGGGTCTAATAAATTGAAATACATTATTGTTTTCTGAGGCTCTCATTCCTTTTTAAAAAGTCACATTTCTTTCTGACCTGCTGAAAGGTCATTTCTTTCCTTTACATATTTGATAGTTACATACAGATGAAGAATGATATTAGACCATTTGCTTTATAATGCTCATTCAGAGATTTTGTATCTTGCCTTCATTTCTAATGTGATTGCTCCTAAGAGTTAACCCATAATACAAATTAAACCAAGGCACTAGTGCCAGATTAAAGTTGAACCTCACTATGGATTTTTTGTGGTCTCATTTTTTTAAAATAAGCCCATCTTAGAAACAAGCTTAATTGCTGCAAATAAATACATCATGCATCTTTACAAAATATTTGTTATGAATTAATTTTTATCTCACATTTTTGGTGCTTAAAAAGCAGCTAACAAGACCCAGTTCAAATTTATTTCTCTGGCTTCTGGACTATCATGTGCTGATTGTATTCTGTGGTGTACTACAAGGTGATTATGACATACAATGAAGGAAGATCTGAATGGCTGGAGTTTTATGTGTTTATGAAATTTATATCCTGCCCTTTTTGCCAAAAGGATGTATTTTATGTTTGCTCCACGTTATTTTTGTGAAAACCACATGAACCAGCTGCTTCACAAAAGCCTTTTGAATAGCTTTCCATGAGGCAGCTAAGATTCAGGAAGTGGACCTAAATCATACTGTCTTGACTGACAAATGTCAAAGTGACATAGGTGCTTTCAGGTCAGCGTAGGTGGTATTAGTAGTCATTCCCAAATACTAAATTATTTTCCCCGCTTCATGTCAATCAGCCAAATTTGAATATGAACCATATGTGATGTTGACTTTTCAGTGGTTGTTTTTGCATTTCAGGAAAAACAGCCAAAAGGCAAATCTGAGCCAATTTCATCTGTGCCTATAAAAACATTGGGGCCCAAACGAAGCCAGCAGCCAGTAGCCTTGGGAAAGGCAGTGACCCAAGACAGTGCCTCTAAATCTACACTGGAGAGCTCTGAAGCTGTAACCCAGCTTCTGAATGCAGCCCCTGCTGGAGGGCAGGGGCAGGAGACTGAGTGGGAGGAAGTCATCATATCCGAGGCTCACATCCTTGCAAACAACTTGCAACCAGAGGAGCAAGGAAAAGCCACTGCTCTCGTTCAGCTGCAAGAGGGGGTTGCGCGGGCAGACCCTCCTGTAGAACTGAAGGAGAGGGAAGATGGGGGATTGGAGACACAGCCATCAGCTGAGGTGGTGAACGCTGCCAACCTGCTTTCCAGCCCCGCCTCTGCCATCAAGCATCCCATAGGGTAAGTCAGTTCTGTTCAGATGATGGATGTCATATTACTGCTGCGCAAGTCATAACTGGATCATAAAGCAACAGTGGCATTTCTCAGCCCAGCCAAGATTGTTGATACTTTCCAACCTTTTTAGAGAAGTAACAGATTTGTATCTGTTTGCCTATCAGCCCAAACTAGTTATTTTTCAGTGTCTCATTCTGACATCTAGCAGAGGGAGATTAACTTCAAGGCAGCAACTGCTTCCCTCAAGCAGATTGTGACTGTTATTGGCGTAAGTGATACGTGGCATTCTCAGCTGAATCTATTTTTTTTTTCAGAAATGATGCTTTTGTCACTGCACCCAAAGGGCAGGAGCAGAGAAGCAAAGCACGGCCCAAACCTTCCCTGCTGGCTGCAGCAAGACCCATGAGGGCAATTTTGCCTGCCCCAGCCAGCTTGGCGAGAGAATCCAATTTGGAGCAGCCTTCTGGCCGACAGTCGTTTACAAACAATGGTAAAATGAGGGCTGCAGTTAATGCTTTGTGGGGCAAGCTGTGTTTTCTCAGTGATAGGCCGTGACTTGCTACATCTAGAAAGAAGTTGGCTGTGTATGCCTTGCAATGTCACTTTAGGAAACTTGCTGAAGAGAAGGCTTTGATTTGTCCCCAAAATCAGCCTTACCATTTCTACAGTGTAACAGTTTCACCTATCCTTGTGAAGAAAGAGGATCTAGTCCCTTGAGATTCAGAAATACTTCGCTGTAATACATCTCCTGCTGCATTTCTTAGACCAGTCAGTGTAAAACTCAATATTCTGATGTGTATTTTTACCTATATAAAACCTTCTGTGTATGTCTGTCTTCAAGAACAAAACTCCCCTGTAAGAATCTCAGGACTGAAGCCTAGTACATTGAAGCAGCTGGGTCGATCTCCCTTGCAACCAGCCAGTGTGGAAGAGCACAAGGTAATGGCAGGTTTTGCACAGATATTTGCTCTTCTGTTGTCTTGGAATATTGCTATCCAGCTGTGGGTAAAATGAAGTGTACTTGTTAGCACATAATTGGATTCTCTCTTCTAATATGAAGAGGGAGAACAAATGAAACCAGTTTACTAAGGGATACATTTTAGCATGATTTATACTGCAGGCATAATCTCTAGCCTACAGCTGTCAGTTCCTTGGGATTCCTGAAAGGCTTAGTACTTGGAAGTGCTGCCCACATAACTATTCTATAAACATAAAAATCACCAGTGGAATGTGTGATACACTGCCTTATTTTTTAATTTCACCAGTCATTAGATACAGACTTTCATCCCATCCTTCATTAAATGGAGGCAGCGTATGTAATTCCCACCCCTCTAGTTTAACCCATATGGCTTAGTAAGGATTTGAAACTGTCCTAAAAATTCTCACTTTTATACCATACTGGCTAGTATATTCTCCAGAAGAAAGTTGGACATACTTCAAGAGTTCTGGCCTTTACTTTGACTAGTGAATTACTTTCTTTCTTGACCAGATCACACTTTTGTCTTAGTATGTATTTTCCATATGCAGAAAAGTATAAGAGGCACCCTTCCACCATGTGGTGTGAATTGAGAGATAGATGTGCAGATTTCATGAATGAATAGACGCGACTCCAATAATTAATCCAGCTGAGTTTTATGATAGATGGCTGATATGTGCAGAGCTTACTCAGGTTCAAGCATGTGCTTGTAGGCATTCAGTTTGTGAGTCAAGAGCCTGTAGGAGAATGTTAGGCCTGATTTTTGATGCTGCATTTCCAGGATTAATGTGGCTTTCCATTTGTAAAGTTCTAGGCTTGCTATTCCATCTGTGTGCTCCTCCATTTGTTGAATGCGCAGGTTGATACACAATGGAAACTGGCACTTAGACAGCAGTTTCCTAATCCATATATGCTGTGTAGAATGCTAATGAATAGGAAATTCCGTATCTCTGAGGCCAGAGGTTTGGTGATGTGGGGAGGGCAAGAGTCAAATGTCTTTCAGGGAGAGATTGCTATCTAGCAGAATTTCTAACAGTGCATCTAACCTGAAGTTGTTTTTCTCTTGCCACCTTGTGTTTCATTTAAAGCTCCCTGGCAGCACAAACAGCTCAGGATCTCAGGTCAAAGTGGTAGAGGTCAAACCAGAAGTATTCCCTTCCTATAAGTACAGCTGCACTGTAACCTTGGTAAGAATCTTCAGTCATAAAAGGAGAGCAAGCATGGGTTTTCTTGTGTTTCAGGCAGACAGGAGCACCTTGTTTATCTAACAAATAGGCACAGGTGAATTGCAGCTGCTTAGCTTGGATGTTGTCCTTCAGACTTTTTCCTTTGTTGATTTAAAGAGCTTTCTGATGCAAAGTGGCCAAAATGTTGGGTTTCTTCAGTTTATCTGAACTTCTTAACTGGCATGGCATGAAAATTCCTCCATGTCCCCACTGTGCTTGACTGACTTTTATTAAAAGTGAAAGATGCTGCTAAACATTTACAGCCCCTTTCACAGCCCCTTATGATTTAGTTTCTAGGTCAGCTTTTACCTCCCCCTCCTCTTGGGTTATATCTTGGAGTAGCTTTCATTCCTAAGCATCTGCAGTTTAATTTACCCAGAAACATCACAGCTTCTACTTGGAGACCATGTGCAGCATTCATTCCTCACCCACTGGTGGCTCATAGTAATGCAGTGAAATGGAAAATGTAAAAATGTTATTTGATTTGACATTAATCCCTTATGAATTTGGTTTTCTGTGGCATCCTAATGGAATTCTAGGACTCCCCTGCCTCCATTTCCCCCTTCATTAATACTTCTCCAGTTGTGCTTCCATGAGGGTCTTCTAGTTAACTGCTTGTGATACTTAGAGTTAATGCTGAAGCAAATGATCTTAACTGGGCAGACATCAGTGCCCTGATCCTGTCTTGCTGATTTTTATATATTTTGGGAAAACAGGTAGTGTAGTTGTCTGAAAGCTCTAGTAGACTTGTGATGTATGTGAAATAAAGCGGAACAGATACATTATTTGTTCTGTCCCTGTAGGATTTGGGGTTAGCAACATCACGTGGGAGAGGGAAATGTAAGAACCCTTCTTGCAATTATGTATATACTAATCGACACAAGCCAAGGATCTGTCCCAGCTGTGGCTACAACCTTGCCAAAGACAGAGCTGAGAAAACGGCAAAAGCCCTGGTGAGTTGTGGCTCTTTTAAATATTCCTTGGAATCCACCTTAGTGTACTACAAATCTTCCATATTTGTGTGTGGTTTTGAACTCCAGATGGACCTCCTTCTGAGTTAATATGTATAGGGGCTGCATGCAAGAGAAAAGTGTGCATGTACACAATGCACTATAGATAGATTGATTTTTTAAAACTACTGTTATCCAACTTTTTAACCAAAAAGTCTTCCAGAGCCACTTGCACAACATCAGTAAAACAAGACACTTCCTGTACAGAAGTCTGACATAGTTTCTGCAATTTGCAAAGAGAGAGTTCTCTAGGCTTAATGGTAAGAAGGTTGTGGCCTAGTTTGTGTCCTTTTGGAAACGTGCAGTTTTGTTGTCGGTGGAAGTGGTAACTGCTTTCTAATATATGAGTTTATTTAAGTAGTCATCTCAGGGTGCAATCCTATGCATGTTTTGATGGGAAGAGGTCCAAAACTTGGAGTTTGAAGCTGGTTATACATCCTGGTTAGTAGTGAATGATTGCCTAAGCTTAGCTGGAGGCAGATTCATTCACTTGTCTTGCTTTCTTTACTGTGGCTGTCGAGGAGCCAGGCTCTGACAAGTGACTGACCCTGAGGCTTCCTCTAAGCCTACAGCTAAAGAGGAGAGAGGAGGAAGCTTGCCTCTCCCAAACTGCAAAGTTCAACAGACTCCTAGACTTGTTTTGACTTCCCTGTTCACCCAAGGGAAGCATCAACTGTCCGTGGGAATATAGGGCCAGAGTGAGACTCTGCCTTGCCCTCAAACTCTGAACCGTTAGGGTGGGCAATTGGATTTTCAGCCCCCACAGATGCAGAAGGCTCTTCTCTCAGGCGTACGTTGCTGTTAATTCCTTTCTGAACTCCTGAGCAGGGCTCCTGTTTCTGAGGTGTAGTGTGGAGCCAGGAACACGATTTTAGGAGACTGGCAGATGCTGGTGATAAAAGCACCAAAGCGTTGGCCAATAAGAGCAGCCAGAATTGGTTCACCACTAGGTTGGGTCAATTTGCATGCAAGTGGGGAGGGTATGGAGAAAGGAGAACTGACCCTGTGACACTTTCTGCTAATCATGAGTAGGGACTGGCCAGTGCTGCCTCTGTCATCTCTTGGTCTTTCCCCTCCACACTACTCTACTTGGAACTCCAACTTTTGTATTATAACTTCTCTGTCTAAATACCTATCAGAATTAAGACAGGAAGGCACTTTGAGACACTAGTGCGATGCCTTCTGTTGTGTTAGTGAAATGGCATTTGTCTCTTACTGTCCTGAAGGGCCCCCTAGTGTTCGCTTTTGCATCAACAGTATAGTAGCAAACACATTAAATTTAAAGCTCTCAGACTTATTTTCTCTCAGCCACAAACGTTCCTTCTCTGTGGTTTCTTGGGCTTGATCCACTTGTTATTGGAATGCCGTGGCTGTAATGCCCTGGGGCTGGATTTCCTGTGAATCTAATGGTATTTGCATGAAGGGATTATGTGGAACAGTTAAATTAGTGGCAAGTTACCCTTCTCAGTGCATTTGCTTCCCCAACCCCTGCCCATGAGGAGGATGCTCTGTAGTTAACTGTAACATGAGGCCATGAATATTAAAGAGGATGTTCCCATTTCACAGTTAAATGGCAGTACATATGAACCTTTGTACAACTGACCCTGTCATACTTTGGAAGTCTTTCCAGCTGTCCACAGGCATCTGATATTTGGGGCTGTGAAGAGGTAGAAGTATGTAGGTATCACCAAAATCTTGAATCCTCTAGGTACTCTGCTGTTCTGTGCAGTTCTGTTGAAATGTTATATTTCATAAAACAGCTTGTTCCCTGATCTAATTCTGCAGAACCTGGTGCTTACAGTGCCATATCTCAGTTCTGACTTTCATCTGTTTCAAAGGGTTTTGTTAAGCTGGTGTGGGGCTTCAGTAAGAATGTGAGTTAGCAGACAGAATGTCTGAATACGCAGAGGCCCAGTTCACCAAATCTTTCTTTTTCTTTTTTTTAAAAAAAAGTCTAATCAGGCAATCTGCATAGTGGAGGAGAATGGCTTGAGTTGCTTCTCCAGTGTGCTTTTATAGCCTTGCCCCTGGCTTGGCTGAATGAACTGTCTAATGCCTAATGACAGTCACCAGCCAAATGGCGGAAAGGTCACCTTCCAAGTAAGACCATTGTGATGCTTCAGCTTTGACTGTATGCATGTCCTGACAGATAATCAAGATGTGACTCTTCTCTGTAGGAGGTCAACTCTAGCCCTGCACATGTACTGAACACCAGTGAGCCTCTAATTCAGTCCCAAAAAGAGATCCAGCGTCAGTCTACTCTGCAGCTTCTGCGCAAAGTAATACAGATTCCAGAAAATGAATCGGAGCTGGCTGAAGTTTTTTCATTAATCCATGAACTCAATAGCTCACAGCTTATCCTGTCCAACATGAACGAGGAGACAGTCACCATCGAGCAGACCTCTTGGTCCAACTATTACGAGTTTCCATCATCCCAGTGCCTTCTCTGTAGCAGCCCTTTATTCAAAGGAGGACCAAAGTAAGTTGAGAATCCTACTGTCTGCCGCATTTCTCAAGGCATAATACTGCAGCATCCTTTAAAAAAATTCACCTTACTCTCAAGACCAGTCCAAGCTTTTAGAATCTGAAGCGGTTGTATTAGTTGCGTTTTAGTCGCATGCCTCACTGTTGTTAAATGAAATTGTTGAAAGACTTGTATAAACTGATCTACCTAAGGGCTTATGGGTGCTATGCTACTGTGTCTACCCACAGTCCTGGTCCTGAAATTAGAATTATATTTTCCCCATTGGATCATAAGAGAAGAGCTGAGTGTCCAGATTTTTATAGACTGTAGTTCAAAAAGATTCAAGACCTGTTTACTCATGGGGAGGGAGGGCAATGCAGCAAGTTGCATGTTTTTGGGAGAATTGTGAAATATGTAAATAGCATCTGATTGTGATTGCTGTTACTTAGTTTTGAACTCAGCCCCTTCAAATGCATTATCAGCATGTTTAATTTAGCAAACCTGTACGTCTGCCTAGGCTATTCATGGATTCTCAGCAAGGGTTCTTGCTACTCTCAAATATGTTTTGATCCTAGTTCTACCTAAGTAAGCATTTTGAAAGCTCAGGGTTTCTATTCTACTTTTTAAAAACATCTTTGCTTTTTGTCAGATAGTGGCTAATAAGTAATTTCTTCTCCCTCCATTATTAAAGTTCTCTTGCAGGCCCTCAGGAGTGCTGGTTGTTGACAGCTAATCGGCTGCAGGTGGTCACAGCTCAGCTCAAGGTGTGTGTGAATGTGCAGTGCTTGGCTCTCCACAGCTTCAATGATATCTACACTGGTAAGAAAAAATAATTAATAAACCTGTTTACACACACCTTAAGCTTTGAAAGCTAGTATCCTATACTGTTGCTGTACCTCTGCTTGTTCTGCTGCACCAGCAGAATGGATCAATGTAGTCTTCCACTAATGGATCCTGTTTTTCTCTCCTAGGAGGCTACAGTGTTTATGTGAACATTTTGAGTTCATTTTGCATTTATGGCCTGTGTCTGTGTTAAGAGCTGTTTTTGGTTTTTGTTTTCTTAAACTCTAGGCTTGTTCAATGTGGGCAACAAGCTTTTGGTGAGCCTGGACCTTCTGTTCACCATAAGAAATCATATTAAACTTGGTGAGGATCCTAAAGTGGTGGTCAGCAGCATCTTGGAATCTGTGCAGGAACAAACCGGTATTGATATTATCCCAGTCTGGTTCCTTTGCAATTGCTTTGCACTCACTGGGGGTGGGGGTGGGGGGATTGCTTGAGGCAGAAGATGATTTTGAGTGAGGTTTCATGTAATTTGCTTTTCCAATCAGCTCTGTCCAAATTTAAACTTCCCTGCTCCTTGTTTGTGAAGAACCTGGTCTCTCTTCGTTTAGATGTCTGTCCAGCAGCTGTGATTGAATCAAAACAATTTTCAGCTGCCATTTCACATTGCATCTTGAGAGAATAGCACTTCAAGGAGTGTATTTGGTTAAATTGACTGACAGTGTGGAAGAGAGGTTGATATTTTAATTCAGCAAGTGAGAAGATTGGTATGCAAGAGATCCTGTTGGTGTGCTAGAACAGAGAGACAGATAGGCCTGCCTGCCTGCCTGCCTGCCTGCTAGAAATTAGTATTGAATGCCTTGACTGTAAGACTCGTGGAAGCATAAAGTGCTGCAGGCTGTAACTGGATGTGTGTGTGAGACCAGAAGAGTCCCAAGTGATGAAGAGGTTTGGATTCCATACAATTCCTGCTCAGTAGTATCATCTGTCAGCCTCTGAGAGAGAATTGCAGGCCATGTGTCTCCACTGGATCTTTTTCTTCTGCTAGTGTAATAGCGGGATGTGAAAGGTACTGATCTAGGCTGATTGGCCTCTAGCTCAGCCACGGTTTGTACACTAGCCCAGTTAGAGCATTTGAACCTTTGTCTCTGGCTGGCAGATTCTCGATCTGGGCTGGGCTCTCTCTTTATCCTATGGCCAGCACACTGCAAGTGCCCCAGGAAAGATAAGAACCTCTTTGCCAGCACACTCTTGCTGTGTGTCTGTGACCAGGTTTGCACAACCTGATGTGCTTGAGAGCCAGTGTAGCATAGCAGGCAGTTTTGTACTAGGATCCAAGAGATACGGATTCTAGTCCCCACTTGTCCACAAAGCTCATTAAGTGCCTTTGACTCTCAGCTTACCTTGTGAGGAGGATTATGTAAGCCATCTGGATTCCTTAAAGGAAAAAAGGCATACCATAAATATAATAAATCAATCGATCAACACAAGGACGGTTGATAAGATGCAATGCTGCCTGATTTACCTGTGTACCTTTGCTGGGCACAGCTTGTGACACCTGAACCCGAGGATGGTGGGTGGCTTTGCTGGTTAACAAACCACCCCCAGCCTGTTCTGTGATTGCTCAGTGCTTTCTCGACCACTCCAGTCACTTACCCTCAGCAGACCGATTTGTCATGGGGAGGGTAAATTGGGTGGCACCCGTGGAGCTGGTCGACAAGCTGCTGTCGCTGATTAACAGGTCTTGGGCCGTGTGAATTGGCCTGGTGGGCAGTAAGCCACTCACATGGGGTGCATCAGTTGCACTGGCCCTGTCATCTCTGGGGAGCAGCAGAGGCTTAAATTGCCACAGTGCACCTAGGGTATCCTCCCCATCAAATGCAGATGCTTTGGACTTCACCTCATCAGCCCTTCCAGCAGGGCAAGTGGTCAGGAGTTGCCTAAACTATATGGAGAGCTAAAGTAAAATGTTAATTCAAGTAGTAGTTCTGTGACTCTTTCTGCTGAAACCAAAGTGAATTTTCAAGCAGTATGTTATTAATGATCATTTTGTTTGATTAAATGATGTCCTTTTGTTTTCTCCCACAGAGAGAAACCTGAGCACAGAAGAGTTAACTCAGCTTGAGGAGCTGCTGTGCAATGGCTATTGGGCCTTTGAGTGCCTCACTGTCCGAGACTACAATGACATGATCTGTGGAGTCTGTGGCATCGCACCCAAAGTTGAAATAGCCCAGAGGAATGCAGAAAATGTTTTGTCATTGAAAAATATTGAGGTAGGTTATCCTGGGCCTCATGGCCATGTTTCACCTCAACTTCTGCTCCTCATAATGTATATTTGTAGGGCTAATGTGTACTACAGATGTACAGAAATACAGATGTACTGTGTCAGAGTACACTTTAGAACCAACAAAAATGGAATACTCTTCAGGGCATTCTCTTCACTTCATTGCTTGAAGCTCATGGGTCCAGTTTCTGTTCAGTTTTTTTTTTATTTTCTTCTTGCATAAAAAGTGATAATGGAGATTTGTGGTGGGGTTGGGGACACAGAACCAAACCATACTGTCAGCTTCAGCACAGCAAGGGAAACCATTTTCTTTGTGTAAGTTTGAACAGAATGTATAGCTGTCTACAAATTAAACATTGGTTGATCCGTTCCTTTCTCTCTTTTTCCAATGGTAGTTTACCTGGCCAGAATTCTTGGCATCTAGTGAAGTAAATGTGGAAGATTTCTGGTCCACCATGGAGACAGAAGTGATAGAGCAGGTGGCATTCCCCTCCAGCATTCCCATTACAAAGTTTGACGCCTCAATCATAGCCCCCTTCTTCCCACCCCTGATGAGGGGCACTGTGGTTGTCAACACAGAGAGAGAGAAGAATCTTGAAGCACACAGCATCCCAGGTAGCATGTTTCCTTGGGCATTTGGGTAATGTTTGGTGAATCATGGGTCTGTTAGTGTGCAAAGCAGGAGTGTCAAATTGCTTTCATCCTGGGAGTTGCATTTGGGTGGCTGGCTAAAGGACCAGGACCAGAAATACCAGTGTATTTAGCTTACAGTCTCACAGTACTGAGATTCTCCTCCCTAGTCCAAAAGGATGCAAAGAATTGAGAAAATAGTGCATTTGCTTTAAAAGAAAGTACTCGGTTGTGGCATCTCTAGGGGCTGATTTTAGACACTGGGCCTATTTGCACGCAATAGTGGCACATTGTGAGTTACTTAACCTACAATTTGCTGCATTGCATGTGGGCCTTTTCCAGTTTCCATCTCTGATTGGCCCATCTGCAGGTTCACTGTGACCTAAGAGTTTCTAATGGGTTAAACAGCCCAAAGTTAAATGAAAAATGAAGCATACATTAACTTTGGGTTGTTTTGACTCAAATGTCTAGGTTTGCATGTCATGAAGCAGCTTGCAATCAGAGGTTACTTTTTCAAATTGGAAGCAGTTTGCCTGCAACTGGAAACCTGGCAAATTGTGGATTAATTAAATGGTAGTCTGTTACTTGGAAACGTTCATGTTTGTATGCTCACAAATCACATAGAACTGCCTCCTACAAGCACTGTCTCTGCTAGGGACATTGTTTTGCTGGTGTTAAACACTGGGCAACTTAAGGATACGGAACTTTTTTGAGGGTGTGGAGAAGATCATTTTAGACAATGCTCTTAAGTCCTTGCTTTATTAAGACCCTTACTGATAAATGGCTTATGTGCAGCATTCTGGTGGGAGACACAAATGGTTTCCTGGCCTGGAGAAACAATTCTGGTAAATTCTAAGTGCATCTACTGAAATCCACCTTTTGCTTTTTAGGTAATGCAAATGTTTTAGTGCGGCTCATACAGGATGAAACCTGTAAAATGGAGCAGATTGGCTCATACAGTGAGGAAGAACTACGGAGCTTCTTGACTCAGTGCAGCATTCCCTGGGAAGCCGAACAGTCAAAGGTAATGATGGTTTTAGTAAGCACATAGCAATCCCTGGTTTTTAAAGTGAGTATTGCTTTCTTGCCATTTTCTTAATCCGTTACTAATGCATAGCTGAATTTGCTCAGTATCAGTTCATTATATTTGAAAAAGTTATGTCATGGTGATAATGATGTGCAATTAATCATGAAGTTGATTGTTGCATTATCGTGGAAGGGAAACAGCCCTTTCCCCCCACTACCTACATAGTCTATAAGCTAACTTTAGAATATTTACATGTTTTGAAACAATACTTACGTCTTTCTGCTGAAGAAAATGTCATGAAAATGTTTGAATTTTTGAGGGAAAGTAACCAATATTTTTTGTTTTTATTTTTTTAAATTCTAAAATTATTGTAGATTTGGATTTCTATGTTGAAAGCACCAGCGGTGTGAAATTTTGGTGAACATTATATTTAAATTAAAAACTGATTGCTTGGGTTTTTACTTCCTTGCAATCTATAGGTAAACTATAACTGTGCTACTTTTTGTTTTTCTAGCTTGTCTGTCTCTTGTCATTCACTGGCAGAAACATGTTTATGAGACTAACACTGCTACTTCTGTTGATATAATTATCCCCCCCCCCCCCGGATGTTTCCTAGGAGCAGCTCTGTCTCTCCCTCCTGGCTCTTTATGATTTTGTACAAAATGGGACACGGATCAGTCAGCCACCAGCGCACTTCACTGGAGGAAAAATCTATAAAGTCTGTCCACATCAGGTGAGGTGGCATCACTAGGTCAATCCAGAGCACTTCCTAGGTGTGAATGACTGGACTGTCCTGTAGTAGCAAAGGATACATTTATGATGATATGCACTTACCTGAAAATAAATCCCACTGAACTCAGTGAGGCTTACATCTGGATAAACCTGCATAGGATTCTGTTGCTAGTGAAAAATGGTTTAGAATCATGATTTAAATAATTATGGGTAAGAATCTGCTGGGTCAGATGAGAGACTTGTCTAGTCCACCATCCTTTTCCCCGAACAGAACAGCCTTCCCCAATTATACATGCCTTGGAAGGCCTACAGGTAAGATGTGGGCAGTTGTGTTCTCCTGCTGCTTTCCAGCATCTGAGTATTCAAAGGCATGGTGCCTCTTTTCCCGGGGTCAGTATACAGTCCCCATTGCTCAAAGCTTAATCCTATCTTACCTCTCCATTAATCTGCCTGATCCCTTTTTGAAGACACCAGAGTTGGTGATCATCAGCACATTTTGTGTTTGTGAATCCCTCGGTTTAATTATGTGTGGTGAACTCTTCCCTCTTGTATGTTCCTTTTTAAAAGTCAAATACGACTGTGCTGGACTTCTGGGCAGTCGTCACATCAGCTGAGATTGTGCTGTCCAACAAGTTCAGCAGCATTTTTACATCTCACACCAAGTCCTACATACCACATGGGATTAAGTGTAGACTGTCCTTCACTCTGTTCCATGCCCCTGCTGTTCTATGGCACAGTCTTCTAGGGTACTGAGAAAAAAATAACTTTGTCATAACAGAAGCATGCACTTACTGAGTCTTCATGAAGCCAGCCATTACTATAGAATGTTCTCCCTCTACAGCCTTCCATTAGCATGCATGGGACTCGAGGGGTCTTTAGGTTTATTGAGGCCCCCAGGAATGGTGACTGTTATCAGGAGAGAGGCCAGTGCGTGGCAATTGAGGTGAGGGTCTGGGCAGTTTGACTGCGCAAATGCAAATAACTTGACATTTATTTTCCTATACTTACGGTCTCATTTTTAAAATTGAACTACAATGTGAATTTTTGAATTGAACTTAAGTCTGCAGTACCCCTTGGTGTATTATCTGCACAGTGAATCAAAGTTGAGTCTACATGGAAGTGGAACTGAAGGCTAAGCGTAACCATTTTAGGCATTTACCTTCTCTCTCACAGGAGCTTACCTTACCTGCTTACTTAATTATTTGCCTTGAAGCTTTGGGACAGGAATATTTTGTCATCTGAGGCTCCCCTTGTGCTTGAACCTTCAATCACATTCCTGGACTTTTAGATGCTCCTTTGATTATATCCCCTTTTCATCAAGGAACTCAATGTAATCTATTTCCTCTAAGTGTTATTTGAAAGGGGACATGGGTAGCCTTGTTCTTGCAGGCGTTCGGTCAAGGAGAAAATCTCTATGTGGAGAATGAGGGGGTGGAATGATGCCAGGAGGGCCTAGGACAATCCCTGTTCTTGAGTGTTAATGTAGAGATGTCCAAAGAGCCATGCTGGATCAGACCGAGGGCCCTTCTAGTCCAGCAGCATCATTTCTGCTTACAGAGTGGCCACCTGGTCATCTATGGGAAAACTCTGAAGTAGAACAAGAGCATAAGAGTGCCCTCCTGCCCATGTTCCCCAGCACCTGCTGTACATAGGCATACTGCCTGTGATCCTGTAAGTAGCATGTAGCCATCAGACTAGTAGCCCCAACAGCCATATCCTTCATGAATTTGTCTAGTCCCCTTCCAAAGCCACCAAAGTGGACCTCATTACATCTTGTGAAGGTGAATTACAGAGTAAAACTATGTGTTGTGTGTTCCTCTGATCTGTCCTGAATCTCCCACCAATCGTCCTCTTGGGATGACTCAACTGGATTCTGATTATTGGAGAGTGCTTTCCTTTCTTCTACTTTGTTGCACCAATTCTGTTAATGCCTTTTTCCCTCAGGTCTTGTGTGGCTCAAAATACATTGTCAGAGGCGAAAGCCCCCGGGACCATGTGGACCTTCTAGCTTCCTCGCGCCACTGGCCACCTGTCTATGTGACAGATCTGGCCAGTTCCGTGGCATTGTGTGCGGATATCTGCTATCCTGACTTGACTGCTCAGATGTGGGGGAGGAACCAGGGTTGCTTCTCGGATCCCATGGAACCGTTACGGGTTAGTTGCATTTTGCTGCACTGGCTTCAAAGCTAGTAAGAATACCAGTGATAGATTTTCTTCTCATGGGGTACCCTTGAAGGAAGGGTAGGTGGAGACAATGGATAGCTCCAGTTGGCATGGATTGTCTTTCTGTTGCTTGGGTAACCTGAGCCATTATGGGTTTTTTCTAATTTCTGTTTTAACTTTCAAATACTTTTTTTCTTACTAAAACTACTTATTGCTTTTAAGTTGATATGGCTTAGAGGGCAATTCTGTGCATGGTTAGATAAAGTCCCAGAACTCCAAGCATGCGTAAGCAAGCTATGCTGGCTGGAGTGTACTTGGAGTTGTAGGTCCTTTTTCTGTTTAAACATGCACTAGATTGCACAGTTAAATGTTTTTGGTAGGTGTGCTGGGGGGGCGGTTTAATACCTGTACAACTGGTTTACCTCAGTAGTATCATCCTTACTTCTTTTTAGTATCTATTTCCATATGTTCAGATCACAGTACTGGATTTAGAAAAATATTCTAGTGAGAAATGCCTATTGTGTTTCTATCAGTTAGTTCTTTTTAGTTGGGTGGGCAGACAGACAGTAAATGGCTTATTTTGCTTGGTCCTCAGAATTGTGTAAAAACAATTTCTTGATACTTTTAGCCTCATCATGGGGAACTGTCACTACATTTGTACTTCTCCTAGATGTAGTCTTGGTGTTTTCTCTCTCTTTCTCCAAGCAATATGATATTTATGCACATGCTTGCACACATACTACTTGTATAAGTTTTATTAACACAAGTAAAACCCCCATAATTAAGCCGCCCTGAGATCTTGTATAATAGGACGGCATACAAAAGCTTTTAATCAGTCGATTGATCAGTCAGTGCAAGTGCTCAGGATGGATATTTACTTCTGCCATTAACCATCACTTCTTGACTGCCTGATCTATATACCTCATTCTTCCTGTGGAAATGATCTGTTACTTCCCACCTTACAGTTGCAGAATTGAAGTTGTATCATTTAACCAAAGGATCTTTCACCTATTGGCTTTTGAATTTGGATTCAAATTTATTGCACTAACCATGGAATCCTATGACTACCATTTTTATGTGACTGTTGTTGTAACTTGCTTTGTGCTTGCTTAGCCTGTTCTGAAGGTGGAAAATGCAAAAGTTTTTCCAATATGAAAATCATTTTTCTTTTTTGTTCTCCTTTCTCTTTCATCAGTATGTTTCTTGCCCAGAACTTCTTGACAGACACTACAATGTGGATATGAGCAGCACTGAGCATTCTGTTCAGCACCCTGTCACCAAGTCAGCATCTCGCCGAATAGTTCACACTGGGGCAGAGCAGACCACTCAGAATGACCCAACAGCCCGGCACCGTTCCCTCTCCCTTTGCCGGGAGCTAGAACCATATGGTGCCATCATTACAGCCATCAATGACAGCAAGACCAATAATGTCCGCCAGAGACCTATAACCTTTGACAGTGCAACCCACTACTATCTCTACAATCGCTTGATGGATTTCCTCTCCAGCCGTGAGATTGTGAACAGGCAGATCCATGAGATTGTTCAGAGCTGCCAGCCTGGGGAGGTGGTGATCCGGGATACTCTGTACCGTCTTGGTGTGGCCCAGATCAAGACAGAAGTGGATGAAGAGGAAGAGGTTCAAGGGGAGAATGGTGTTGCATAACTGGCTCTGAGGTTGCCTTATTTATTCATAGAGAGAAGCAAGGATGCAGATGCTCCCTGCCATTTGTCACATAGACAAGCTCCAGTCCTGAATAGCTTTGACAGCTTACGTTGACCAAAGAGTCATGTGCTTCCGTTGAAGTCTGGATTGGGTCTTTGATCCACAGGCAGCTTGCTATAAAAGGGCAGGTTTCTTCTCCAGAGGACTGCTTGAATGCCTAAGTCAGCCAGGATAATGTTCTCTAAGGGGGAAAGAAACCACTTCTACTGGTCTCAAATTGCTGGCAGCAGAAAGCAAATGGATTTATAGAAGATTGTCTAATCTTGTTATTTGTTTTTTGAGGGGTGTGTGGCTGGGTATTGGGACCATGAGTGGAAAGAGTGTAAAACCTGTTTGGATCTCTCAATGTTATTCTGAAGGGGTGGCCATCATTAAGCAAGGAATATTTGAAACCCAGCTGTTGCTGGGTTCTGTTCTGAGAAGACTTGAACTTGCCTGCTGCCCTTTGCCTCCCATCAGGATCGAAGGGGTAAGAGTCTATCTGCTCCGCAAGTCCTTCTGCCTCAGCCTGAGGTGAGACTACACACTTGTTTATGGTTGAAATCCAGCGTGGTTTTGAATGGCTATGTGGATTTAAAGATTGGACTGTGGTAGGTTACCCTGGCTAACATACCCATTACAAAGGTTCTTCAGGGATTTGTATATTTTTCAGTAAAGCAACTGGACTATTGGTCGAGAGAGGATTTTCAGGCACTTTATATTATATCCATGGAATTAACAGATTGTGTGTGACTTTATTTAGAGATACTGATAAAAGTATTCGTGCAAAAGTAGTTGGATTCAGTGAACGCTATCAAGGGACATTTTTTCTGATTATCTACCCAATTGAAGCTTGTTAAGGGAGGCTACATAACACTTACCTCTCTGAGCCCTTTGCAAACCACTATATAGTAGCCAGTTCCAGCATTGCAAAATTGACATGGCTGAGCTTCATGTTGGCATATTTCCTCAGCCCTTTGTCCTAAGACCAGCACTGTTCCTCCTGTGTGATACATTCAACAATGGTGTGTAAAATGCTTGTGTTGTCCACTGATTCCTGTTCACTCTTGCCCATGCGTAAGACTGGGAAGTGAAGATGAATTTCTGCTACTTTTCCTGGAATGTGGGAAAGGAATTAGCTTCCACTGGTTTATTCAGATTTGTGGTGCGGACTTAAAAACTCCCTTCTGTGAAGGATTCTAGTGTGTACTGTGCTGTAAAAACAAAAAAGAATGCTATTGAATTTCTGAGCAAAGCTTATGATTTGCTGTTAAAAATGCTAATTTATGAAAGACACTTTTTCAGTCAGCGATAAACTTTAATAAATTATCTCTTCCAGTGTTGGAGGATGAAACTGTTTTGGTGCAGTGAGTTTCCTTCTTGGCAGCCTCAAGATTTTGAAAGCTATTGCAAGTACTCCCATTTGATTGCAGTAACCAAGGCATGTGGTAAAAGGAAATCTTCATAAGGTGTTCCAGTAGAGTCTGTACCATCTTAAGAGTTGTTTTAAACATCTGCTTTAACAGTGTTGGGATGCTGTCTTTTCTTAAAAAAAAAGCCTATGCTGCATATCCTACAGCCTATGATTTATTTTCTAAAAAGAGCCTGTGCTACATATTCTACATAAAATTACGCTACAACAGGTTGCAGTGGAGACTAGCCTGCGTTGTATGGTGGGTGTGGGGGGGGCGCTGATGGCAGTGCTAGGAATTGGACCATGGGTAATTTTTTTAAACACAAGCACATATTTTTGCTTTCCTTAACTTTTTAACTTTAGTTTGTTCAGATGTTGCAATGGAAGAGGGAAAACAGGTCTTTGAAAATCTAACATTTTTTGACTTATTTCTAGCCTTCAGGTCTGAAGTGTGACTTTACAAATCTCACTCCCTCATGGAAGAAATCCATGGGTTTTCGAAGTCATTTGCAAATCCAGTTTTACCAAAGAAGCAAGACAAATATGAGCCTTGCATGCTTCTGCTTGCTGGGTTCCTTTGAAACATTGAACCTTCCTCTTGTTCCCCGTAACCATAATATGCCTACACATTTGTCTAGTGAGAACCATAGAGTGGGAAGGGCCAAAGCAATCACTTAGTCTGATGTCCTCCTCAATGCAGTCTTGCTCAAAGGCATTTTTTCTTGACTGTAACAAGCCTCCTTTCCTGAGTCAGAAAAACAATGGTTGGCACCTTGAAAATTTAGCCAGCAGAAACAAATTTGAAGATAGCATTTGAGCTTTGCTTTATTGTTTCTTCCAGCTTGTTCCATCCTGGGCTAATGTTCTTTTTGATTCTCAGTAAATACAGGAGAGCCAGTCATGAGTGATCCAAACACACTTGTTGATGATTGTGCCCTTGCAAGGATTAAGAGCTGCTGTTGTCTCAGAAGCGCTGGCACAGGACAGGAGAAAAGCGCTCACGAGTGAATTCTGTCCTCATGCTTGCCTGCCCCTGGAGTCCCAACTGGACAGTGGTTTGGACTGTGGGGTGCCTGGGTTTTGTGGTGATCTTGTTTTTATCAACCTGTCTTATCATAGTTCAAATGCAACTACATTATCGGAAGTGTAGTGATATTTACAAAGGGTTGTCAGAACTACTACTGAACTATGCTTCTTTAAAAATGTTCATAGTAGAAGTCATATTTTTTCTTAGGAATGATAAATGGAGCAAAATCTGGAGTACAGGTTAGTTTGCTTCATCAGATAATTTTATTTTCATGGCAGTTAAAGGTGAACATATTTGTAAAATACATAATGGGAGTACTGTTACACTTGATTGCTAAATACATAGCAGCTAAACTATTTAAAAGGAGCTGACAGCAACTGAGTGGTGGTACTTTGTGCTAGAAGTCCAACTAGCTAGTTCTGCATTACCAGTAAAAGAGCTACAGATCCTTATGTCAGCACAAATGTATTTTGTAATTGCTATCTTGTTGCATGGTCAGTTGAGACTAAGTTTCATGACCTTCATTTTTCATTTATGAGATTTTGAAGGTGGCAGCTTAGCAAAGCTAGTAATCTTTATGTAAAACTGATACAAAAATCAGTAGCTTGAAAAAAGGTACAGTTCCTCTGAAGCTGTTTGGTTCTTGTTTCTAATTTGAAAAATACCTATGGAAAATATAAACTGAAAATATATACATTAAAACATTTCTCATGGCAGCTTAGATCATTGGCAGTGTAAATGTATTTGCTACAGTACTTGAATGACAAAACTGGTAACATACTGAGGAAAAAATGAATTAGCTAATCTACACAGGATTACTCATCTTATTTGCAATATACTTTTAAACATTCATATTGATTTTTCTTCTATAAGAATTGTTCATAAGAAATATCAAACACCAGTAGTTGTAACAAAAAGCTGCCTGAAGTTTGTTTACCCGTTTCAAAGTCCAGAAATTAATGTGCTACAACAGCCACCCTCCATTATTAAAATGCTTGGGTCAGCTTACATATCAAGTTAAGTACGGGAAAACTTTGGGTTAAAAACCATAATGCAGTAGGACATGACAGAGTGATACAGTCTAGCAAAAGAATAAAACAAAAAGCAGACTCTGGCACTGAAAATACATATCTGGTGCTAGGCATTCTTCAGGGTGTGCATTTTATATATAAGGCCACAAGCTCTTTCCTGGTTTACCACATGCCGAACAATGCGAGTTTGAGGATTGTGAGCTGGTTGGGAGATTCAGCAGAGGGCCTCTGACCAGGAAAGTCAAATTTATGAAGGTTCATGCGCTAGAAGGGGATCCCTTCAGGTACTAAGCCAAGTGGATCCTTAAAGGGAAGCATCAGCAATTCGAATGTTGCCCAGAAAGGATTGGCAGCTAATGCATCCTTATCGTCCCTCAGTATATAACCAGCAGGGGGCAGAAGGAGCAAGTCCGCTTTCTCTGCCTTTATAGAAAAGCTGTGAGTGTGGAGAGGGAAAGAAGGCCCCCTCATCTGGACAAGCAAGCTATCCTCCTGAGGATTAATTTGTGTCATGGGGGCACATTTTCACCGCTCCAGTGCAAAAAAACAAAACAAAAAAAAAATCTCAACTGAACTACTATATTGGTTGAAAATATGAAAACTTAAGTAATTCAGACTGCACTCCTATTCTCTGCTAAGAGTAAACCTCACAGAGCTAAATAGGATTTAATTCTAAGTAAATATATTAGGATTGCAGTGTAAAACATTCATAGCAGGTAGGTTTATGCTTAAATCTTAGCTAACAGATTGGTTGCAGCACCGAAAATCACTATTTCCTATTTACCTGTTTAACACATGCAGTTAATCTTAAATTGATCAATATACTGTGTAGCAGTGGGAGGGGAGTAAAAGTTTGCTATTACTTTCTTGCCTGAAGTTTCTTATCTGCAGTGAATTAAACAATTTTTCATCCAGCTGAGGTAATTTCCACTCTAGGAAGTAACTAATGGCAATTCACAGATGGTGAATGATTCTAGTTCTTTCTCTTCATAACCACACCACCATGAAATCCTGAACCATAGCTGAGCTGGATCTGGTATGTCAATTTTCCTTTCACTAACCTGATAAATTCTTAGGTACTATTGTGTATTGACAATAGATCTGGAGTAAGGAAAGGAGTCTGCCTGCCTTTAAAAAAAACAACCTAAGCTGAGGGCTAGTGAGATACATGCAGAACATCACTTGGACTCAAAGCCTCATCCTGGTCCTCAACCTCACAAGCTTGCCAGTGTACAGGACTGATGCTTAGCAGGCTATACCCATCTGCAAAGAGGCTACATGGATTCTTGTGGAGCTTCTTAAATAAGCCAAACTAATCACAATGGAAAGATGGAAGCCATGATGTTGGGAATTGTGATGGGGGAAAAGATACAATCACAGGCCACTTGTAATATTCTGGAATCTGTCAGTGTGTGGTAAGACCACAGCCCATGACTACGGATGAAAGTATCACATTTTCTGATGCAAAATGTCCACATAGAGTAGGCATTTTGGCTGAAGCTGAATAAACAAGCAGGCCCTGAACACACACACACTTCAGCAGAACTGGTAATTGTTGCTGTTCAAAAGGGGCTGTCCGGTCTCTCCCAGCTCGCAGGAATCCTCACAGTAGCTGGAGGGCTCACACCCGCTGTCCTCTTCTGTGGTACATGGCAAGTTTTTATAATCCTTCACAGGAAGGGGAAAAAACATGCATGCATGTCAGTAACAGGACTACATTACCATTGCCTGGAGCTAAAGCACTCTTAGCAGAGGCCCTGAGGGAGCTGCTGCGACACTTTAGAAACTTCCAAACACTTTGCTGCTCTTGGTTTCCTTGAGATTCAGCCAGCTCCACTGATAACTCAGCAAGCTTATATACGATCTACAAAACCCTGAAGATCCTTAATCCAACAAAACAAACATTCTCTGGAAATTCGAAGTAGGAAAGTGAGTTTAGCTTTTCTACTATGTATTTGAATGGAGGCAGGGGGTGGGGGGACAGGACTGGTTCTATTCGATTTTTGAATATGTTAGGTGTATGCTCAGTATGGTGCAAATCCTACAACTTGCTAATTGAGAACAGGATTGGGGAAAACTGTAGCCCTCTACAGTTTGGCCACATGTACATTTTGTCTTTTTTTTTCCTGCCCAAGGACACATTTGTCCTGCAGTCTTTGAATGCATTTCATTTTACGAGTAGTATTCTTACTTTTCTTCCCCACTATCTCATTTGCTCTATTCTCTCCCTGTCCGCCCCCTAGATTTGTGGATTCTCTCTCTTCCTTCCTCCCTAAATCTCCCCGCCCCCCACCCACACACAATGTAATTCTTTCCCACCACCATTGCAGCCACTGCAGAGACGAGGGGTAGCGAAGGGAGAGGATCACAGGGGGACTGGAATTCATGGCAGGTGATATGTTGCTAGAAGTTGCGGGACTCCAGTTCTCATCAGTCCCAGCCACCATAGGAGTTGTCCAGCATCTGAAACGCCATTTTTCCCCCATCCCTGAGCTGATGGGGAGTGTGTTGAATGCTCTTTGGATGTCAAGATAGCCAGATGCTACGATTAATGTAACTTAAATAGAAATTATCTGACCTTGATTGAGAACTAATAAATATTCAACCAATACTGAAGCAGGGTGGGCAACCTGTGACCCTGAAGTTGCTTTTCCCCACATCTCCACCAGGCCTAACCAGCATCTCACCTGTTCCTTGATAGAATCCAGCTCCTTCTGAAGGAAAGTGCAAATCTGATTAAAGGTAGGCCGCTTGGTGGGCTCCAAGTTCCAGCAAGCTGTCATAAGGTTGTATCTGGAACGGACAAAGGGAAACATGCATGTATCACACATTCTTGCCGCGTTATGTGCAAAAGATGTTTCAGTAGTTATTGGCCTGTATTATTTTACTGCATGATCAGTGCAGGTCATACAGTGATCTTTAGGTTGCAATCCTTTATGTACTAAAAAAAAGTCCTTTTAATGTCTCTTTCTTCATAGGAAGAGTACTGTATTCCTTAGGCTGGGAAATATCTAAGATGTGCTAAGCTATACTGAACTCACTTGTCTGGAAGCAAGCTGCAGGGAATTTCGCAGGACTTACTTTTTTTCAACAGTATAAGATCATGCTGTTTGTGCCTTAAGGTCAGAAGGGAGGGGACACTGAGGTGGGTTCTTCCTATAGAATTAGGATTCTTCACCCATGAGTCTTGCCTCCAGAATTGGCCTCCTCCCTTCTGAAAGAGATGCCACTGACATCAAGCCTGATTATATGGGATTGTATCATTTTTAGAATGCAAAAAAGGAACATGCATTCTCAGAAATGCCAACAACAGACATTTCTTGCAGCTCAGGGCATTTCATTAGTATTAGGCAACTTCTGCATAGACAGTCTTAAGCACAGAAATCCTGAAAACGGGCTAACAGACATGGGGACTATCTGCCTTGCAATGGTAACAGCTCCTCCCTTTTTCTATGTTATGCTACCTTTCCCTAATAATGAGGTAGCATAGCAATACCATTGTGCACCTTTTGATAAAAGCACCAAATCTGGCACAGAGGTAGATGACCTTACTATAACCAAATCAAGGTGTTGGGCCACCACTGATTTGTCCCCAGTAGCCATCCTAGTCATCGAGCAAAATGGTCACTCGTTCAATTACTTTAGTTGGCTAAATATGGATTGTGTTTAAAAACTGTATAAATACATAATTAAGAATACAAAGCAACCTATTTATATATTTACTTATTTGCATGCTTCCTTTCGATTAGGAAGCATTAGGAACCTGCAAAATGTCACTGTATTCAGTGACATTTTGATGAGATATATCAATAATAGGCTATGTCAGTTTAGGCTGCATGTATTTAACTTGTGTTATTATATTTTTGTTATATAAACATTGTAAAATAATTTATATTTGTTCAACAGAGAAGTTGCTGCAGGTAGCCACTGTGCCAACTGGCTGCCATGACCATCAAGAGTGATGCTGATGGCCCAGAATCTAGATTTGTCTACCTAGTCTGTGCCAAATGTGATGCTTTTATTAAGAAGTGCACAATGGGAAGGAGGTATTCAGCAATGCCACTAAACTATAGGCTATTCTTTCTGGATCATTTTCAAACATTCTCTCAGTGCATGAAATGCAGTCACATTGAAATGGGTTTTAGCTGACTGGGAGAATATTTAGAAGTTACCTTATATCCAAGTCAGTCTTCCTCAGTCTGGCACCATCCAAATGTACTGAACTATGCCTCCCATCATCCCCAGCTAGCATAGCCAAGACTGGTAGGATGCAGGCTTGGAGGCAGTTGGTTTAATTGTTTACTGGTTGGGGGTGGTTGGTCGGTCGGTAGGTTCAATAGGTAAAGGTAAAGGACATTAAGTCCAGTCATGCCTGACTCTAGGGGGTGATGCTCATCTCCGTTTCCTAGCCGAAGGAGCCAGCGTTTGTCCACAGACAGTCTCCGTGGTCATGTGGTCAGCATGACTAAACACCGACGTGCACTGAACGCTGTTACCTGCCCACCGAAGTGGTACCTTTTTATCTACTTGCATTTGCATGCTTTCGAACTGCAAGGTTGGCAGGAGCTGGGACGGAGCAACGAGACTCACCCTGTTGTGCAAATTCGAACTGGCGACCTTTCGATCAACCAGCCCACTGCGCCACCTGCAGTCCCTTCTCAGTTCAATACTGAGCACTAATTGTCAGACTTTGAAATGAATCTGAGCATCTGTGTGGGATCTATAGCAGCAAGGTACACTCATCACAAATGAGTTCCTGGAGTTCTGGCACCATGTCTCCATGCACATCAAGCTTCCCTCACTTCCTTCAATGCTCCTAATGTGTCACCAGTTGCAACATTTGGAGTACTGGAACCCCTTTACTTACATTTTAGGTGGAGCAAACTCTGGCATGCCCATGTGATATCCCTGCTTCACCATGCTATAAAACTTGCTGTTCACTTTCATGCCAGGATAAGGGCTCCGGCCTGTGATTGTAAGGAGTAGAACAGCACTTCATTAGAGCCAAGGCTGAGCACCATCCTGTCTCTGAAGTAGGTCAAGCTCTAGTTTCTTAGGGGCCCATGTGGCCGAGGAGAACAAGCCTCTGGGCTGTTTGGGCACAGCAGAGGGATAGTTGAAGAGGTGGGTGTATTGAAGGCTAACTCACACAGGGGATTTGGGGTTTCACCTCACACTGGGCCTACAGACGAGAGCAGCACAGCGGCTAAGGCCTCTTGCCAGGCTCCTACGTGGTGGCACTGTGTCTTTGTGGGTGTATGGTGGGCCTTTTAACTGATTTAGGCCTTAACATGGGGCTGTTGTGCCTGCAGGCCAAGCCTGACCTAATCTGGCTGTCCAGCATCCCCTGATCACATTCCCCCTTCTAAGGAACATGGTTTTCCCCCATCCACATCTACCAATTTCTGGTGTCAGGCCAGCCACCTTTTTAAATAGCCTGGTATTCTTTTTCTCCACAGATCTGAGGCTTGTTTTGACAAAGGGGTCGTGCTGCAAATCTGCATTATGGTCTGGTTTTCTGATCCATTTTTCTCTCAAACCCCATTTCTGACTAAGGCCTTTCCAGGCAAACTGGTAGAGATGGACAGACCACTGGTTCCTCCCATACCTAGGGAAAAGATCTCCCAGAGAAGGATGCCGTAGGACCACACATCACTCTGTACCGTGTAAACACATTCAAAGATGCTCTCTGGTGCCATCCATTTCACCGGCAAGCGAGCCTGGAACGACAACACCTTTATTCAGGTCGGAAACATCTTATTGGCTTGAAATATTTATATTTTTTTCTGCTCAGTAGGCTCCAGCAGAATTTCCCTCTTGGTTCAGATTCTCCAGGAGAATCTAAACATAACTTCGCCGACCCCGTGGACTGCAAGGACTGGAACTTTGTGCAGGTCAAGCATCTGCATGCCAAAGGACCCAGCTTCAATCTGGGCATCTCCATGTGGGGCTTGGACAGAATTGTGGCTGGAACCCTGGAGAGGGGCTGCTGCTACTCCTAGTCAGCCAGCTGGTGTAGGCAAGCCTGAGCTAAAAGGGCTAGTGGCCTGCCTTGGCGGAAGCTGCCAAGGGCACTGCAGTCCTCTCAGTTACTTACATTGCCTTTGACAACATAGTTTGTATCATTCATAATGTCTCTCGCCAGGCCAAAGTCGCAGATCTTGGCTATCTGTCCATCAGCTACAAGCACATTTCTTGCTGCCAAATCACGGTGGATGCACTGGATTGGAAAGATAAATGACCAATCAGCTTATTCTTGTTCTTTCTGGCTTCCTCCTGCCACATGGCCATAAAGATGTGAAATAGAGATGGACTGGTGCCCTGCCCAGCCAAACTTTTCTATAGTTGGAAAATCTTTGACAAGCACTGAAGCATTAATCCTGCGAGATAGTGGAGGTGCCAGACTCAGCCCAGTTTGTAGGTGATTCTCAGCATGGTATTTATGTATGATTTGATCCATCTGGGCAGCCAGGCTGGAACTCTGGGGTCAAGGTACACTCTGTAGAACAGGGCCAGGTAACTTTGTGTCCTCCAGATATTTTGGACAATTCCCATAAGGTCAAATCATGGTCCATGGCCAGGGAGCATGAGAGTTGTAGTCTATAATGTCTGGAGGCATCAGGCTTCCTACCCCTGGTCTCTAGTGCTTCTTGTTAATGTATTGTGGTCTCACGATTCCAGCCAGCACTGCCATTAGCCACACAGGTGGGATGATGGTGTATTTTGGACACCACATGCGGAAGACCAGCCATACGTTGTGCTGACATATCCACATGCAGCACAAATGCCAAAACTATGCTTCGTCAAGTCAGCAGACACAGAGGTGGTTGTGTCTTGAAGGCTGCATGCACTGAACTTGGTCTCCCACAAGCTGTTGGCCTCCAGGCAATTGGATATTTGTATCTTAAGTCATTTTTCTGCTGGCTTGCTGGCCTGGGTTTGCATTTTATGCTTTGGTTTTTCTATCACACCGTATGTGTTGGCTATATGCTCAAATTGTTCTTGCTAATTTGGTAAACCGTATCAAGAGGATTATCTGCCTTGAAGGCTGGCACTGTCAAAATACTAAGGATAAATATTTGTAATGCTGAGGCTACATTTGCCATGATCTCACAGGATTAATTGCCTGATGCTTTTCAGATCTTTTTAA
Organism: Varanus komodoensis; assembly: GCF_004798865.1. Taxonomy (NCBI): domain Eukaryota; kingdom Metazoa; phylum Chordata; class Lepidosauria; order Squamata; family Varanidae; genus Varanus; species Varanus komodoensis. The sequence goes on from NW_025336480.1 coordinate 16,599,106, forward strand.
ACTATAGAAAGTCATATGTGGAGTGTCCCACTTAACTGCATGCCACTTGTGCAATCTTTTTAACTGTACAGACTTAAAAAGAGAGCTGTTCTTTTGCAGAAGCCAGTGCCCTTGCCCTCAGGCTTCCCTGCTGTCAGCAGGACATTCTATGGTGAAGAGTTGGTGCAATTGTTCTTGCCAATTATATTTATAACATGCTGGGTTGGAAAATCCAACAGTCACTTTCAGTTCCTTATTACTGGAACGGGTGGGAGGGCTAATATCCTTGCCTTCTAAATCTAGGGTTTTGTGCCTCCCTCCTAGAACTTCAGCCACTGAAGAAATGTGTACAATTCAGATAGGAAGATGGGGCAGTGGTACACCTGGTGTGTGTTAGGGAATAGGAGGAAGCACCCACTAAAAACACTGTTCATGGTGTCCTACAGCATCTCTATAGCTATATCAGGGGTGGACAGAATACCACTTAAGGGATGTCTCTCATCCCCCACTGTCCCTTAACACTGGAAGAAAGAATAAAATAAGCAAACAAGCTCCATCGGTCTGTTTTAGCGCTACTTCGCCTCATGGAGGTGCTTGCCACTGAATTCCAGGGGCAAGCTAGGCCTCTCTTTCTGCATGGCCTAAGTGCTGCATACACAAACAGATTCACTTCTGTCAAAATTCACCAATATCTGTGTGCTAAGTCATTGGTATAATCTAAATAAATGTCAGCTTCTTGTTCTCTCTGTCTCTCTCTGACTTTTATGAGAGCATGTTCTAATCTAAAAACCTGCATGTGGAGGCCTCACACAGTGGAACATTTCTCTGGGCACAAAATAAAGTTAAGAATCCTTTTCATATATAAGGCTTGTTGCCAGGAAGAAGGGGATCTACTCTAGCCGTCTCCCTATTATGCTAGTCTTTTTCTTACGTACTGAATTTTATACCTATATATACATGCATGCACACACAGAGGGGCATGGGGCCATATGTGCTACCAGCTGCAGGCTGAAATGGTACTGCTCAAACACAAATTTACTACCTCGGTGAGAAGTGGTTTTAGCCTTTAGGATGTTCTCTTGTTTCTGTGAGACCTCCTCTTGAATGGCTGGGCAGACCCACACTCATTCCATCTTTTGCTTCAATATTTTTCAATCCTAAATTTCATTATGGAGCCCAAGAAAAATAACTGAATGTATTTATTTTGTAATGGAGAAACAGAACATCTGCTATGCTAATAAAGGGAAGATAAAACTTGTGTGAAGGAGCATTCCAAAGAGGAAAAAAAGAAGTCTTATAAAGCAGAACATCACTGTTTGTGAATTATAACCCTGTGAACCTGTTTCTAACTGAAACATGGCAGTATGCTTTAATAATTTTATATTGTGAATTTGCATTCTTTTCTACCTAGGCTGTGTTTGCCCTCACAACAAAACCTGTTCTGAGTTTGGCAAATGGGCAATGGGAGCTTAATGATCCTAACTTTTCCAAGACTGCATCCAAAGCCCACTCCAGGCTTGAATTCAGCTCCATAAGGGCTTAAGACCCACTTTGAGCCTGTTGCACAATTGTATGGTATGAGGGACAACCAACAGCACAGGCTTGGCCACCTTGTTACTATTGATTTTATTTTATTTTAATATTTATATACTACCCCATTCCTGCAGATTTACAAGAAATTATAATCAACTGTGATTAAAACTGACTAAGACAATATATTAAATAAAAATGACATGAGAACTAATCTGGGAAAGCCTGTCAGAAGAGATACGTCTTTAATTTCCTCTTCAGGGTGGCAGTTGGGGGAATCAGATGCGTCTTTCCAGCAGACCATTCCACCGCTTAGGGGCAACCACTGAAAAAGGATACCAGGTAAGTTCTAGCTACCCACTTGGAACTTCTTCCGCCCCATCTTTATGGCAAGGCTTGACAAGCGTCCCGATTTGTGATCTAGCTCTTTGGCCAGAACCGTGCATAAACAGCCCCAGGCAGGAGTGGGATAGACCCAGTCACGCTGGTCAGGGCAGCGATCTGCATCTTGTTCCCTGCTTCCTTCCTGTCTGAAAAGCAGTCCCAGTGCGGCTGTGGTTATCCAAGAGAGCTGCCCACTCACAGACCCCAGCTGCTGCGCATGTGCAGCATTAGGCTTGGGTGAAAGCTCTTTGTTCAGGTTGCTCATAATTGTTTCCTACGGAGTAATGACAAGACTGCTCTGTGGGTTCTGCACAGGAGGCTGAACTCGACTTATCACAGGATGACTACCTGTATTTCTCTTGCTGGTTCTTGCCATATTCTAAACAGACTGGTGCTGTTTATCAGTGGGGGAGTCCACTCACATTTTTTGAGGCAAGGAAGTTCATTCCCTGAGCCACTTGATTGGAGAACAGCAGCAAGTCGTGCAGGTCGAGAATATGGCTGTCTTCTGTTTCTTCTCCTGACACTGAGCTCCTTCCTGGAATGGGGAAACGCTCATAGCGATCAACACAAGACATCTTTCTAGTGAGATTTTAAAAAGATGCTTAAGCTGAACAATAGCCCCAACACGGGGATGGTAGGGACATTAACAAAGATACATCATGAGAAAGAGAGGTGGTCTTGTGAACTAAAGATATGTGTATACAATAGATGGATGTATCCATCCATGGAAAGCTATAGATGTACCCAAGAGTAGGTCCCACTGAAAGCAGTGGGGCTCATTTTTGAGTATTAGTATTATTTATTAAAATTGTATTGCATTTATATTGTGCCTTCCTTCTTCTTGCAAGGAACCCAAGGCAGCTTACAAGGTTCTCCTCCCTACCATCCAATCTCCTCCCCCTCCCCCACCCTGTGAGTTAGGTTAGGCTGAGAGTCTGTGACTGGCCTAAAGTCACTCAGGGAGCTTCATGGATGAGTGGGGACTAGAACCTGGATCGCCTGAGTCCCAGTTCAACACTCTAACCACTGTACCTGGTATAGGATCAAAGCAGAAACTTTTTTGTAGAAGGAAAACCTCTCTTTGTTCAATCACAATTGGCCTACATATGGAAGTTACTATAATTCCTGTAGCTAAGAGGAATGGTTTGTAATATTGTAATTTGGAGTGGATTCTTGATTACAAAGTACATAATGTAGCATCATTTATGAATTGATTTTCTATAGGATTCCAAGGTGGAGAATATGTGTATCTAAAAATTAATTTCCTCATCAAAACACAAACCTGGCTGTGTTATTTAGATGTCAGTGTTAAAAAATGGTCATAAGGTACAAGAACCCTGATCCTGGAGGCTGCACATCTGTGCTGGTTGATAAATAATGCATAATGCATAAGAACAATGCATGAATTACTCCGGTGTTTTGAACTTCAGGGGGACAACTAGCAACCCAGAGCAAATCCAACAGATGACTAGCTTCACTGTGGGTTGCTCTTCCCTCCTGTCCTCCAGCCAATATCCCAGAGGACTCTGCAGCAGCAGTGACTTGCATATCACCCTAACAAAAATCACCCAGTATTCTGTCAAAACCGAATTTTCAGGGAACCCAAATTGTATCCTAATCTTTTTACAAACAAACGAACAAACAAACGGGATGGGTTGCACTTTTGCATTTCCCAAAGTAGTTAGAGACTTGGAGAAAAGTGCAAAATGAGCAGTACCTTCTGAACAGTCAGGACAAAAAGGGGAAAAAAGATAAGGATTTTGTCACAAAGAGGCATAGAACTCGCCACCTTCTTTTTGCAAGCAAAGATCCTTTGCACCTTTTGCTTTCTTTGACAGTTTACATACTTATAGCTGCCAGGGGGCAGGAAAATGGAACCTCCCTTCTGTCCAATTTAAAGGCTCTGCAGGTCAATCTTTAGGGTTGATACCTGCTGCATTTTGACAGCAACTAACTGTCAGGACATTACCCAGGGAGATTTCCTATTACAGCCCCATGGAAGCATCCACCTCCAAACTTGTGCAACTCTAAATAAAAAGAAAGGAAGAAATGTGCACATTTGGAGTATAAAAGAAAAAGCAAGGGGTGGCCAACCAGTGATAACATGTGTGATGTGCCCCTTGGGCACTTTGGAAGGGATGTCACTGGCAGCAGCCTGGGCTAGGTCACCAAGAGTGGTCAGGGGCTTTTGCTAGTTTTGCCAAAGCACCTCACCTTCACCTGGTTTCGGATGACACCGCAAACCACTGGGGGTGAAATCAACGCTTGTCAAGAAGTTTTGTCAACAATCTACCCTGAGAACTCATTGCTGTGGTACAACATGTTTTATCTATGGTGGATTGTTGTGTCGTGTGAACCAGGTTATTGTGCTTCAGCTCTTCCGTCAGCTGCTTCACACCTTTAAGCCCACAACATATCTTTACACTCTACAAAGACTTAGTTAATCTCAGATAGTTCTCAAGTGCTTCCAGATGAAATCGTTTCCAGTTTACTGGAACACCAAATGATGTTTGAGTATCAGTTGCTGCCTGTAAAAGCATAGGCAGCATGATACAAAAGACACAAGAACCAGATCAGACTAAAGGATTATCTAGACCAATATTCAGATAATTATATTATCTAAGAATAATACACTGTGGAAGTAAGATGCCTATTACAAGACTACAAGCAGGACAGGAGTTCAAAAGCAACCTCTTGCTATGCTGCCTATAACATGCTAGTGGTGCTACTATACATTTCTAGCTTGGGCAGCAGTACAAGCAATCATGGTACCATGAAACCATAGAATAGCCCACTGCTTCTGTTCGTGGTTTCTCAAAACCAGACATACTTTACTGAAATACACAATGGGTTCAGACAATGTAACAGAGCAAAAAAGGGTTCAGACAACGTGACAGAGCATTACCTCCATTGCCTGTAATGCTTTGTGAACCCACCCATAACCATCAATAATTAGTAGTCATTGACATAATTATTCTCTATTAATTTGTCTAAGACTCTTGACAACTATCCAGGCTGGTTGTCATCACTACATCCTGTGGAAGTGAATTCCATAGTTTAGCTATGTGTTAGGTGGAAGACTGCTTCCTTTTGTCTGCCTTGAATTTCCCACCACTCAGCTTTATGGGATGATCCTAGAATTCTAGAACCATGAGAAAATGGGGGAGGCGGGGAGGGGTTCCCTATTGCATAAGTAACCAAATGACATGAACCAGAGTACTTATTGGCTAGCATATTGATTAAGATCAAGGAGATTTGAATTCAAATTTCCTTCAGTCACAAATTCAGCCTTCAGTTACTAAGCTTCCTTAGGGGCATCAGGCCAGTCTATTTATCAGCTAACTTACATCACAGATGTGACATTGATCTCCCTTTAAGGGAAACACACACACACACACACACACACACACACACACACCAAGAATCAAACTTCCATCATGTAAAAACCTCAGCAGCAGTTCTAAACCACAAGAAACTGTCATTATGACTAGAATCAATCTTGATTACCTTTTGCTAACACTGGTTTCATTTCCAGATAGTTGTCCACACACTGGCTTCCAAATCCACTGTCACTGAATCAGAGTGAAAAGTTATTAACAGGTTAGCCTCTGACTGCCTCCAGCTTAAGTCCAGCCTGCTGAATAGCAATTACACTTGAAAAGGGTCAGGTTCATGCAGAGAAAGCAGAAGACTTGAGGAAAGTACAAAACTGCTTTTACTCTGTCCATGGTAATTGGACTGGACTTAAGCTCATGAACATCACTTTAGACATACCATTATACATTTGACTCTGACTACTTAGCTCTTAATCCAGGTGAAGGATGAAACCCTATTTGGCTGCCTGTAAGCTTCTACACTCAGAAGGTTATGGGCATCCAACCGATTTCAGAAGATGCACAGACACAAGGATTGCCTCTGTGCTCCCCTTGCCCTCAAAAGCAGTTCAATAGCCAATTTTGAAGGGGCTGAGACACTGCCTCGATTTTGTGGATGTACTCCCCTTCCCCTGAAAACACTCCCCCAGTGCCTGGCTTGCAAATGGTTTTACATTTGCTAGTGGAGGAGGGTGCCTCGGAAGGCAGAGACCCTACTGCAACCTTGGAAGATTTTTCCAAGGTTCCAGTGGGGAGTTTACCTTTTTCTATGGCTGACCAGGCAGCAACTGCCAGCCATGAGTTTGTGCCTAAGTCTATTAATAATCTCAAATAGATAGGGCCACTCCATCTTATCAGTTGCTTGCTTGTTATTCATTTAAATCAAGAAATTATTTGATAGTACTGACAAATTGTTAATGTGATTCTTAAGAAGGGGTGGGTCGGTGATGAGTGATGACTGTGTTGACTGTGTTCAGATATTACCTTCGGACATATTTCTTCCCAAGGTAAATATTTTTATAGTCAGGTGCCGTGCTATCAAGAGAAGACTCCAAAATTACATCCTGGGTTATGAGACACTCCACTTTCTTTCGCAGGAAATTCAGTAAGTCACCGTAAGGACAATACTCCGTAATGACAAGAACAGGGCCTAGAAAGCAGAAAGTGAAGATTACCAGAAAATGAACATTACCAGTTTCTGCAAGGTAATAGCTAATAACTTTAGAATCATAGGGAGCAATTCTTTGCTGGACTGAAACATTTAACAAGGAGAGTTCAATGTTTGGTCCTGTAAAATGACTTCCTATAAATAGCCTTTCAAGTTAGGCCACCCCAAATATTCAGCATGATATAATTTAATTTCCTCTTGCTTTTATTATCTTTAGATATGGTGTCTAACATTTGGAGCTAGCATTTTAGAAAATTAGTATTTAATTGAAGTAGTGACTATAATCTTGATTATAATCTGGTAGTGATTATAATCTATTATAGTAGAGATATTGCAGAAAAAAGAAGAGAAGAGAGGGATGGGACAATCAGCAGAGGAGTGATGGGAAGCAGAGTGCTGCCAGAACATTCTGTTACCTCCATGAGTACAGGCTCCCAGCAGGTTGACAATGTTCTCATGGTACCCTAAATGGCTCATGATCTTCAGCTCTGTGATAAGGGCTTCTTGCTCATCAGTCTGTGCTGTTGCTGAAATAAAGTAAGAAGAATTATATTTAAAGTCTAACATGGAGATGGGTGTGGGAAAGAGAGAGAGATGGAATAAATGCAATAGCTGAGATGAGAGAGGACAAAAAGAACTCTAGAGAATTGTTGCCCAAGATTGGTATGTTCTAGAACAGGGAATGGGAAACTCCGACCTGTGGAAAGTCCTCATTTGTCTTGGCCACTACTGTGTGTGTGTGTGTGTGTGTGTGTGTGTGTGTGTGAAGGCAAACTGTGTGTGAGAAGAAAGAAAGAAAGAAAGAAAGAAAGAAAGAAAGAGAGAAAGAAAGAGAGAAAGAAAGAGAGAAAGAAAGAGAGAAAGACTCTTGCCCCTGTCAGATCAATGTCATGCTGGGAATTTGGGCTTAGGAAGAGAGACCTGGTATTGCATAGAAAAGTTTAACTACACATTTAAGAGCTTTGTGACACTCAGAAGATAGTTTTATTTGTAATGCATCACTATGTCTTTGAGACTAACATGGAAACTATTGTTGTTCAAAACACTCTGATGCACATCTTTATTTCAATTACAGCCACACTTTCAAAGAGATCATTCATCCTAGGCCAGGGCGGCTTATTTTATATTGTTAATTTGTTTTATATTTTTAATGTATTTTATTATAATTTATGTTGTGATCCGCCCTGAGGCTTCGGCGAATGGGACGGCATAGAAATGTTTTAAATAAATAAATAATAAATAAATAAAAATCCTAGATCTGAATTGGTCTGTGTAATTTTCTAGAGAACGAATTTTATTAGAAACGTTTGTTGGATTTTAATTTTATAATTGGATACTGCAGATTTTTTGCCATCTCTTTCAAACCTTATTTCAATGACTAGGTTTGGATAACACAAGTCAGGGGTTTTTATAACCACTGTTGGTCTGTTGTATTGTCTGAACCCGGTCATGGTATTTCACCATGGCAAGTTTGGTCTTTAAAAACCATGTATAGAAACAACATTTTGTTCTGTGATTTATCTTTACCACCACAGCTTGTCATGTTGTGTGAACCAAGGATCATGGTTTCCATGGTCTTGGTATGCAACTACCAAAGAGTCCTCTGGAAATAGTTGCAACTCCAGGAGTCATTCTAGCTATTCAGGCTCTATGTGTGGACCAATGAGGAAGAGGCAGGTGACAGGCAGTGAGTAATGCACCTTGGGATTGAATTACATGTACAGTGGCTGATGGGATACATACCAATCATGGGAGGGCTGAGCAGATAGAATGGAAATCAAGATGAAGTAGGAACCACTCAATTGTCTGCAACATGGTAACTATGTAGGGTTGGTTGTTGTGTTGTGTGAATGCAACCAATGAATGGAGAGGCTCTGAAGCTCTCATACTGAGGATGGTGTATTAATAACTGAAACATTTATCAATGGTAAGGACAATAAAAAGAATGCTTAACTTTTCTTAAACGTGCAAGATTTGAGTTTAGTTTTTTTTACTGTACATTTGAATGTCCAAAAATATTCAGTTTGTTGTATGAAATATATAGGAATAAATCCTTTTTGATAAAAATGGTTTGTTACACAGTTTAAATGATGCAAATGTTCATTAGGCCAAAACCCAGTTCTGAATAATAGAATATGCATATCATTTGCTAGTTTTAATCTTTGAGAGGTCTCCTAAACTTTTAGGAGTTACATGAAAGGAGTTTTGTTTTCAGTCAGCTGTAGTTCTCTTGTCACATCGAAAGGAAATATTGTACTTGACAAGCTGTACTTTCAGAATCAGCCTTCAAATTAAAGAACCTCTGGACGTAAACTTTCAGTCCTAAATGAGTATATCACAACTTCTGCATAACTATAGGGAAGAGAATTAATGTACAGCTTTCACCTGATTGATTGGTAATCCTGTACACAACTGCATTGACCTTTGGGAGCTCCAGTAGTTAGTTGTGTTTCAGTTGTGTGAAACTCTCTACTGGAATAGGAGGACATACCACCTGCATGGGCTGTGGAGGCACGCAATCATGCACTCTCTTGTGTCTGTAGGATGCTTTCGTGCCAGCTTGGGACTCACATTTTAGCATTTTCACTGCCACCTTCGTAACAGTATCTTCCTTTCCCAGCCCAAAAGCTGTGGCTTCAACCACCTTCCCAAAAGCTCCAGCTCCAAGGATCTTCCCTGTGAAATGAAATATAGGGCTTAGAATTAAGACGGATTTTTGACATAGATTGAATAAGTTCTTATTCATGTTTGTGAATGCACAGGTATACAGGGACTTGAAAGAATGCAAGCAGTATCTCTGAGGGGTGAACAAGCCAGAGTGAACCATGGCAAAGTCTGTAGTGAACAACAGGAGGCAGTTTTTATGCCGTACGTGTTCTGTTATTTCTCTGTTACTCACAGCCTTGTGGGTTTTTTGCCCCTCTAGACCAATATGACCCCTTCTGTGTAATGTATCTTCTACTGCTTGCTTGTAAATAAGAGTTGGTTCTTAGGTCGCATCATTTTGCCAATGCTGGAAATTTCAAAGCATTGCAAGGGAAACAAATGGTACAATCTGACACAAAAGTAAGATAATGTTGCATCAGGTCAGTAATTTCGACCATTGACCAAAGTTGGTGGATTGAATAACCAGGGGTCAGACTACTAGCATTGCTGCTCACCAAACTGCAAGTTATTCCTAGGAAATTCCCATTTCTTATTGTAAGGAAGCTGGGTAGGATCAATAAAGGTGTAATGGTTTCCTTCTTGGGCCTCAATGATCTTCCAGTGAACTTGATACTTTGGTTTCTGTGAAGAAACGAAGAAATCTATTAATCTAACATACATTGTTTCATAACATCTTTGCCTGGTTCTGTAGAGACAAAGCCCAGTCTTATCCATCCAATTTTGGGTTGCATTCTGATGCATTTTACCTGGGAGTAAGTCCCACATGATTTAGTGGGTCTCCCTTACAAGAAAATGTGCCTGGGGTGGTCTGTAAACCTTCCCATCTTTTGCTCCACAGATATTGCGAGTGACAGCAAAAATCCCAGCCCAGATCTAGGCTTGCAGAAGCCCATGGACGTATAGGCCCTCAGGCTGAAATCCAAGTCATAATAAGCTGGTCAAAAGTCCAGTGATCAGATGTGGCTGCATGGGATTAAAAATGTAAATGTTGGATCCAGATTGATGCAAAAAATCTGGCCTGGTGAAGGGGACTTCTTTATTCTTCCCCACACATGCCAGCTCTTTTAGTTCCCCGAACATGCCATGCGGAGGGTGGGGGAGGGGAGAACACATGGAATGGGGTGAGCTGCCGTGCAAGGACACAAGGGGGTCTTCTAAAATCGGGCAGAGAGACCTTTGTGATCAGATCTTTTCTTTTGCATATGGCAGACCCTGGCTGTTTGCTCAGGTCAAGATGTTCCTTCACACTGTGGATTAAGCAACCTATTCATCAGCCAGGACTTGTCTTATCCCTGTAAATATTTCTAACAATATAAATACCCTATGAATAAAATACTGTCTTGGCTGTACTTTTATACAGGGCCAATCTCATTTCCTTCAGAGATTTGGGGGCCCCTAAAAATCTGAAGCCCCACATTGAGCCTTGTCTCCTGTCCCGCATAACTCTTCAAACAACTTGATTGGCTAAACAATCTGGCCACTCTTCTAGGGTGTATTGGGTGCCTGGATGGCTACACATTTTCCCAGCTGATGTGGGTCTCTTAGCGTTTGCTCCATTTCTCCAGGCCGGTGCTGGTGCACAGCAGTAGCAGTAGCAGCAGCACTGTCTCAAACTCCCATTGCTACACCTTGGATGCGGAGCATCTGATGTTTTCCTGATTGCTCCTTTCTTCAATGTGTGTGTGGGGGGGGGGGGGGGGGAGACATCTGCATATATGATCTAGGTAATAGTATTTCTATGAATTTCCAGAATAGGAAAAACCTCATGGAACAAAAATGTTACTTTGAACAGTGCCATATCTTGGAGAATGGCTCTTGCAGTAGAGGGAGGGAGGTTAGAGGATGGGTTTTTCTGGCCTACAGATGCATTTGTTATGGGAAAGTGAAGAATGATGGTGAAATGAGGTTGCTTGAGAATCACTGTCTGAGCCAGCAAGAGATGGCTTCAAAGGAATCAGAAAGGCAAGTAAAATATGGAAGTTGGAGGGAAAGCTACATAGACTTTAACAGTTAAAGGTTTAATGGGACTTAGCCAAAGTAGGTAAAGGGCAGCAGTGGTAGAGTTTCAGAGCTTCCTTCAGACCCTGGAACCTTTTTCTGGCTACTTTCATTTCCACACAGACAACTCACACAAATCTGACCTGTTTGTATTTGTAGATTAAGATGATGATACACAGAATAAGAAAAATCATCGTTCCTGCAAAAGCTGTAATAAGTGGTCTGGGGTACCCGATTTCCCCTAGAACAACAAGAGGGAGATTAAGATAATCTTGAAGCATAGGTCCATCATTCCTAAACACACTGAAGAGCACTGCTGCCTAGTCCTCAGTCCTTTAGGGTACAAACAACCACAACTTTAGAACAGCAGATAGCACATTTTTCCCTTCTGCAGGGTAAATCCAGCTTCCTTTTCCCTTTGCTATGTAAAACACATAGCAGTTCATTTAGTATCGTCCCCTCCACCCCTGCTCCAGAAGACTGACTGCATTACATGAACTCCTGCCAAGAACTGATATTCCTCCTTCGAACCAACACAAGCCACAGTCCATTTTCCTTACAAACGCTCTTTTTGCTTCTAGTACAAGTCACACAGACCAGATCTCTAAGCATGCACAGAGTGGTTTGCTGAACCCCATCTACTGATTACTTCCAAGAACTCGCCTTATGAATGCACCTGTGCCCTGGCTGCATGGGAGGGGCTCTCTGAAGGCAGGCCCGCCTCCTTTCTGCAAGCTGCTCACCTAATTGGGCCCCTTGCTTCTGCTGGTGCCTTGCCCCAGGGTTCAGCTGAGGGAGAGGGCACTGCTCCATGCCTGGGAGCTCCTCATCCCGAGTCGTCCCTCCCACTGGCTGTATGTTCACTCCATTTGCAGGCTCTGCCCTTGCTCTAATGACCTCTGCCTCCCCCACCCCATTGTATCACAGGACTTTGAGCCAGATCCTGCCCCCCAGTCTCACTGAGGCATTCCTTAGCACTCGAACTGAATCAGTGGCAAAGTACCACACGGGAACGCTTGCCCCAGCCTGCCACCCCTCTTGCTCCCAACACCTTTAGTCAACTAAACCAGCCCTCCGAAAACAGACCTTTTGGCCAGGCCTTTGGGCAGTTGGAGCTGAAAGTCTCTGGAGCAAGCCAGGTTTGGAAAAGGCTGAATTAAACATTCATTCATTCATACGTTTGGGTTTTTAGTGGAAATTGTCCTCGCTGTTTTATATTTTGTATGTTTTAATGTTTTTGTAAGGTGCCTTGGGTCTTTTTAAAGACTAAGAAATTCAATAAATAAAAATAGAATTTATCTTTTCTCCATTAAAAAGAGTACTGTGTTCAATATTTTTTGAAAAAAACAACAGCTCCAACTGACATTACAAATTAGAGGTATGTATCTGTTTTAAAAGGAAAACAAAATAAAACAAATGAGCCCCATTTGCTTACCAAAATGGAAATGGAATGGAAAAGAATGAATTCCAAATAGAAATCCATTTGCTTCCCATTCATTTTGACTTTCCTGTTTCATTTCTTATTGGCTTCAGTGGAAGACTTGGCTTACCTTCCAATGTCTACAACTTTGGTGTTTTCCATCCAGATTTTTTCAGGTATTTGATTACTTCATTTGCATGGAAAACCTCAAAGATAGAAGCCGAAGAATGGTTGGCTCTACCATTAAAATCAGTGAAAAATTAAATGAATGAAAAAATTAATGAATTAAAATCACTTGAATGTAATTCAAACAGATAATAAACATTTATACCTTTAATATGCAGGCAGTCCCTGGGTTACAAACAAGTTCTGTTCCTGAGAAGCCAATTTGTTTTCTTTAAGTCGAATTTGTATGTAAGTTGGATCACATATAGTTGGGCCTCCACATTCGCAGAGGTTAGGAGTAAAGTGAAAGTGGACAAACTGTGAGTATCTCTACTCCCCTTGCCCAAATTCACCAGTCTCTCCTCTTTGCATTAGGGGAATGCTGCAGAAATTTCCCTCTCCTGAAGGGTAGGGCAGGAAGACATACTTTGGAGGCCTCCCTTCCTCCCTCTCTCTGGTGATGCTGTGGAGGCATTCCTCTCTCCCTTTCACTCCTTCTCTTTCTATGGCGATGATGATTTTCCACAGTAATGTTGAGGACAGAAAAAGTAGATCCCTCTTGTTTGTTGTCTGACCATGAGAGAGACAACAGCACCAGCAAATAATTTTTAGATTAAAAAACTCTTTATTGTAAGTGCATGCTAACAATAGAGAGTGAGCTCATCTCTAGGTGTTTAGCTTTTTGCAATGATTAGATGTAGAAAAACATCATGCAGAAAAACATCTTGTTACTTTTGTACGTGATTATCTTCACCTACACTTCTGTGTCAAACCAACTGGCCCCAGGCTTATCTTTTACACATTCTGACCTTCTTGGCAGAGGTTTATTTTATATTTTCGAATCTCTTATGTCTCTCTGATAGAACGCTAAGTGACTGGCCCATGTTGTTTGGTCATCAGGGAAAAAAAATACTCTTCAGTATTTTTTTTTTAATTAATAGGATTTATGGTAGTTTGTTTGAAAGTACAGGTTGTTCGTAACTTGGATATTCGTAAGCCAGGGACTGTCTGCAAATGCAGCCACAACCAGGATTTAAGGAGCTGCCATGGGAAAGCTAACTCCTTGCCAATGAAATGGTTGGATTTAGCTCACCTTTAACATGCTGAAGTGATGTACTGAAGCTGGAATCACTCCCTTCACTATTAACTGCTAGGCAGCAAAATGACAGATTGGTCTCCATTTCCTCAACATTAAGGATACTTTTCACTGACACTCTTCCAAAATCAGTTTTATGTACAATCTGTGGGCTGGTTTCATTCATATGCAGCATTCCACCCTCTTGGCATCTGCCAGGCAACCAAAGGTGATTAGAGATATAAATATGTCAGGAGAATCTCATCACATGTGATCCTTGGGGCCAGAACGTTGTGTAGCCCGGTGTTATGCGAATGTCTAAGACACCTGCCCTGAACTGCTGGACGTCCTACTAGGGACTCAGTGGACCAGACGGGCTATGTCCAGACTGCAGCTTCCCTTGTCCCACCCCCAGGAAACAGTTACTTCATACAATAATATGAAGCACCTGATGATACAAGAGTTTAGCACTGGCATGACTGGTGCTTATGCTACCTGAACTAATGCTGTTAGGAATGAGCAGTGATACTGCAGTGGATGGAACAGAACAGCCTACAGTAAACAGCAATGACATTTGATGATCACTTCCAAAGACAGGAATATGAAAGCCCCCAAGGCTAAGAACATGGTAGCACTTTACCAATGTTCTGCCATTTTCCTGAATAACTCATTCTTTTCCCAAACTCTTTGTATCTTTTAATTGCCCTGAACCTGATTTTGATTGTTCGGGAATTCAGGGATTACCTCCTGCTGGCCAGAGGAATTTTTGTCCACCACCTGGGCACACTTATCTACCCAGGAGTAAGTCATACTGGGAGACCTTACCTTTGAGTGGACAGGGTTATGGAGTCATTCTGTTAACTCACCTTTCCATGTGGCTACCATGGGGCAATTTATACCACTCAATGCGTGGAGCAGGATAACCACTGGCTTTACACTGAAGGCTGTTGGAGCTGTTGGGCATCATGGTAACTTCAGGTGGTGCTGAAGGGCAAATGCAGAGGAGCCATGAAGTCCAGCAATCATGTAAACACATTTTCCTCATTTCATGAAATATAATGGGACTTGGAGGATGGGGGAAGAGGATAAAATGTTGTTGGCTTCAGAAGTGGCCGGTAGCTGGTCTGTAGCCCAGGGAAGGGTGGAAAGTAGATTTCCAGATGACTGGGACTCCAGGTCCCAGCATCCCTGACCACTAGTCATACTGGCAGAAGGTTCTGGGAGCTGAAGTCCAAAGCACCTGGAGCTCCACCTTCTGCCCATCACTACTATAGTTGGTGGTCACTTTATTTAGGCAAGAGCTCAGTCAAGGTTTCTCTTGCCTGTAGATTGTTTCAGACCCCGTCAGGAAAGACTACATCTGATAAGGATAAAGTTCAGCATTGTATCTTGGCCCCTGTATACTGTAATTTACCTTTGTTTACCTGAGCTACCTCTGAGAAGATATTTGGCTTCAGTGAAACCAAAACTACTTTGGCATTAATGTGCTGGTCTTGTTGCTTTGGAGCACTTCCTTTGCTGATAGGAAGCACAGCAAGATTATTATTATGATTACATTATTATTACATTGCATGTTATGCAGCCTTTTTCCCTCTTGTGAGGAACTCAAGGCCACTCACATAGTTCCATGTTATCTTCTCAACAACAACCCTGTAAGGCAGGTTGGGTGGGGAGTCTATAGCTGGCTAAAAATCACCCAGGGAGCTTCATGACCATGTCGGGAGGAGGGCCTGGATTTTCTGCATCTCTGGTCCAACACTCTTAACCATCACACCACACCGACTCTCAGCCTGAGCTTTCACTTTATTTAGCTGCTTGGCTGAGGCCAGGTGTTCTTTTGAACTTGGAAAGATATTGGAAGAACCTGAGTGGATGGAGCACTTACTTTTCACAAAGAGGTTGAAAGAAATGGATGCATTGGCTGCACCATTATCTGCAAAAAAGGTATATATTCCACTACTTCTTTCCAGTGTCCAGTTCACATTCAGTGTATTGTTGTACCTTCCAAAAGAGAGAACAAAGATACATGATGTCTTTTCTGGAGCAGGCTGAACAGAGGGTTCCCAGAGTGCTTCTCTAACCTGTGCTTTATGCTCAAGTGTGCTTAGTATTTCAAAACAGGCCATGCAGAAAAGGGAAAAAAGGCATAACTGATAGCACACTTAATACAAAGTGCCCCTATGGACTTCAGCGCTTATCAACTCCAAGCAGTGATGGTCAGCAATTCTGGGAGTTGTAGCCTGAGGCACCTGGAGTCAGTTATACAAACATTGTGTTTGAAAAGCTCTAAGGAACAAGTTTTGCCATGCATCAACAACTGACGGCAATTTAATTTCAGTCAGCTGACAAACTTGAAGTTAGGAACTTAAGAGCTTCCTCTTCATGAGTCAGCCCACTGGCTAATAATAATAGCAATAACAATCGGACCATCCAGCCAAGTATTGTTGACACACACTGGCCTGGTTGCCCAGAGTTTCAGGCAGGGTTCTTTCCTAGCCTGCCAGGAGATGCTGAGGACTGAATCTGGTACTTTCTGCATGCAAACCATGTGCTCTACCAGTGAGCTTGCATGGGAGAGCAACTCCCAAGGCTCTTGGCTGTACTGTTTGGCACACTGCTGAGACATAGCCTGAACAATTCAGAGAGGTTTGGCCGCGGAGCGGTATAGAGAGATAGATTCAAGCTCCCATTCTAAATGGTGACTCAAATAAACTTCCAAGGTGTATTATAAGCCAGAGGAGATTATGGATGTTGAACAGAGCTTGGGTGTTTTTAATCCATATGGGCAGGCAGTTGCATGGAAAACCTGGGGTCAAATCCCCAATTGGGTAAGCTTCACAGCATGAGACACGGTATGTTTCTCAGCAGGGTTCTGGGGAGGCTGTGAGTTCCCCAGAGGAAGAAAGCAAACAACTGTAACATGACAAACAAGTATACAGTGTCAGCTTGAAATGCAGTGCTGTGGCAAGCCATTTCCATGGGGTTGGCAAAGGATCTCCCGGTGCTTGAGGAGGGAGGACGCACGCACGCTTCCAGTGCATCTCCTTTCCCACCATGTGCTGTTCCTCCCTGCTGCGTCTCTCATCTCCCACCTGCCTCCTCCTTACTGCTGTGGTCTGTTTCTGCTGCCAGTCTCCACAAAGTTATGTCATCCATAAAAAGCTGGCGGGGAAAGCTCTGCAGAGAGATGACCAGGTCCAGAGGGGGCTGTTCCCCAGCGCCAATGGGGTGGTTATCTGGAGAATGCCTGCACCTTGCCATTGCACCTCAGGACAGGTGAGATCCAGGAAACCCTTCCACAACGCCTGGGTGTAAGGAAGGGCTGCTCAAAGCAGGCATCTGGGCTGCCTTTGCTTTCTTCAGGCAGACCGCTTGCCCTCTGGAGTGCCCTGCAGAACAGGCTGCAGCTCCAGAGAGGGGCACTGGTTGCTTCCCCACTTGGGACATTTGCTGCAGTGGAACAGCCGCCAGCAGGACTCTTTGGAGCACTCCCTGGGTGGCACCCAAGGGGGAGAGACTCCCAGTGGTGAGGAAGTACCATGTTTTTCTGAAAATAACACCTAATACTATTTTTGGTACTTGCTAAAATATAAAACCTACCCCGAAAATAAGACCTAGCTGTGTTTATTCCCAGGGCCAGTGGGGAACATAAAGAGCCTTTTTAAACTTTATTTTTTAACTTAACTTTAACTTAATGCACTGTGTGGAAGAAACATGCTTATGCAGCTCTGTTCTCTCCACTCCCCACAGAGGGAGCAGAGCTGCATAAGTCGATGCTTCCTCTATAGCGCTGACTCCTATCACAGGTGGAGTGATACCAAACGTACATGATTCATGCTGTTGTACATGAATAAGTATGGATTGTTGTACACATTAAAAAATAAAATAAAAAAACAAGACCTACCCCGAAAATAAGACCTAGTGCATTTTTGTGAGCCAAAAAAAAAAAAAAAAAAGACAGTGTCTTATTTTCGGGGAAACACGGTATGAGATTTGCCACTCCTCCCACTCTGCCAGAGGCTGGGGCTTCACGCTGCTTCATGGGAGGGCCACCCTACATTTGTACAAAGCAGCTGTCTTTGTGGTCCTGACACTGTTATGCAACAAAACCATAATTTGGAAAGGCAGTTAGGAAAGATGTGGCAGCACAGATCTTCCTTACCTGTTGTCGTCGCCACGACTCATCTGACCAGTGTATGTGGAATGCTCCGAGCTTCCTGATGAGCTCACGTGTGTCCATCTATACACAGAAGGTTCAGGATAAGCCTCAATGAGCACCTGTAGTTTCAGGCTTTTATGCAAACTTCTCTCCTGGCTTACATTCTGTATGGTGGCCAAATGCAAATAGCCACTCTCTGAAAAGAGAAGGAATAAAAATATTGCATAGCGAAGGGTGGGTGGAAGGAGAGCCATTTTTCTTGTGGGGAAAGGATACAACTGATTATCACTGGAGTTCTCCCTTGGTGCATCACGGTGGGATTTTGCATCTTGAACCAGGCGTGGCCAGGTGGTAGACCTGAATTTAACAGTGGATCTGTGGGTGATTTACAATAGACCAGCAAATGTTTCTGACTCTCAATTGTTTAACATCAGCAACAACAGCATGGTTGGGTTTGCATGATGAGTTGCGGTGGGGTTTTAGATTTATTGGTCTCTTCAGTAGTCCCAGACCCATTGTGGTATTTCAGCATGGTACGTTTGGTCTTCAGAAATCATGAACAGAAACAGTCTGTTCTATGGTTTCTGCATACTAGGATGGCTGTGTGTGTCCTCCAGACCTGGAAAACGCAATCCATAATGCTACAAATGCCAGAACTAGAGACCTGCATGGCAGAGACCATCACTGACAGTTGCCATTCTGCATGGCTGTCAGAGGCATCTGCATCTTGCCCTATAGTTCTCTGGGGCAGGAGTGGGCAATCAGCTGCATGGTGCTGCAGAAAGGAGCAGTGGTGGTGCCCAGCTGAGTGCTGCTCAGTTGATTTCCCATCTCCCACTTCTGAGAAAGGTGCTCAGGTGGACACTGGGTTGACGATGCTTGTATGTATCGTCAACCTACAACCTACAACCACTGGAGGGAGTTTTCAGTAAGATCAGAGATACAAGATATGAGATCAAAGAGTATGTGGCCAACATTTTATTGGATGCTATCTAATAGGCTGGCATCTGCCAAGTACATCGGGCAAGTGTATTTTTAAGGCACTGTGAAGAACAATACTCCTGCAATCATGCCCTATCTGGGAAGGTCAGGGAAGTTTTTCAGCTAACTCAGTGCCTGCAGCAGACTTCCCCAATTAGGTGCCCTCCAGAGGCTTGGGACTTCAAGTGCCATCAGCCCCAGCCAGCATGACCAGTGGCCAAGAATGGCCTGGGAACTCCAGGCTGGGGCTTGCTGACTGAGGAGACTGCTCTGATTTTCCCACTGGGTTGAACAGGATAAGGAATAGCTAAGCATAAGGGATACAGAACTGAACAGGACATCAGAGACTTCCGCCCTTGGTGGCAGGCAAGATCAAAGGGATAGCTTGACCCTTTTGCAGTATTTCCAATTCTGCATTTGCACTTGTGGCATTTACCTCCACCAAGGAAGGAAGGAAAGTGTGGTTGAACTGCTACACTGAAGACTTCTGAGGAACTACTTGAGTCATTCACCTGTGTCCTCCATTAGCATCTGCACCAGCCTCTGGTTCTCCTGCCAGCCCACATGCTTCTTTCCTAAGAGCACCCTGAGACAAATCCTACTTAAAGCTTCTCTGACATTTTGAACAAATAGCAGTTTTTTTGAGAAGTAGCACCTAGTCTAGTAGTGTGAAAAGGCCAAAGACCTTTGTGCTGATGAACCAACAATACAGGAAACATGGGAAATTACCTCATTTTGACTCAGACCTTTGGTCCATCTAGCTTAGTGTTGTCAACACTGACTGGCAGCAGTGGCTCTCCAGGGTTTCAGGTGGGAGTTTTCCTCACTCCACCCAGAGATGCTGGAGGCTGAATCTGGGACCCTCTGCATGAAAAGCACGTGCTTCCCCAATGAACTATGGATGATCCCCTCCGCCGAGCTATGGCCTGTTCTTGTGTTGTTTAGATTAGCACCTTATTCATAGCGTGAGAGTCATATTGTCCGATTGCTAGGTTATGAATGTTATTAAAGACATGGCCCATTAGCTATCTCTGCTGGTTGATTTATTTGCTTCGATGTTGTGTTTTAATTGACTTTATTTCAGTCTCAATTTTATTATTGTTAGCAACAGTACATGTCACTGTTGATGGAAAGACGGGATATACATTTAAAGATAAAATACAAATGCAATCAAGCTTTGTAGAATTTGCTTTATCGCAGGCATATTGATCACTTGCACAAGTAGGTGATGAATGAGTGGACAGATGTGATCTGACACTGATGATGTCTGGGTTGTTTCTGAGAAAATAATGGTAGGAACAGAAAAGGCACAAACCAGAGCATAAATAGGCTTTGGCTGAAATATCGAAGAATCAGAATCCTTGTGGTCAGAAGTGTTGTTTAAAACTGAATAGAAAAAATGGGAGTTGGGGAAATTTGGGTGTTTGTGTAATTTAAAACACTTTTATGGAAACCTGAGGTACTTGGAAAGATCAAGAATCTTTAAGAGAGATCAGAGACAGCACTGCATTGCATCCAAAAGACTGCAAGTACTTATAGTAATCAATTTGCAGGGCTTTTGAAGGAAACCAGAATGTATAAATCAAAGAAGAGTGTGGGGATGTCTGCAAATGCATCACTGCATGCTGTTCTTTCTCAGCTCCTTAGCACATGTAGGGTGCGATACTGTAGCCTTCCGACATTGTCTGAGGTTCCATATTCAGATAGCTCTGAAGTCCTGAAGATGGGACTCCCAAGGCTGAGCTCCTCCCCTCCCTTGCCCTGCCTGCAGTCAGCCTGGAAAGCATCATGCCTACTGCCTTGAGGTAATGGCCTCATGACCATCATGCCTGAGGTCACCAATGTGCCTTGGAGTGGAGGAAAAAGGGGTGTGCTAGAGGGTGGGGAGAAGTAGGCTGGGGCCAAGGACCTCTGCTGATTCCTACTGGAGTGCCAGCTTCCTCCTTCCTTCTCGGCACTTATCTAGAGGTCCCTTGAGACATGCTCACCAATCACCCGGAGGGTAGCTGAAGAATTACGAGATCCTGAAGAACTGGTTCCAATGCAAGTATACTCCCCACTGTCTTGTAACTGCACTTCAGGGATGGACAGCAATAAGTCTGTGAAATATCCTTCAGAGGCGGTATAGTTTTCACTCAAGCTGAACTGAAGTCAAGAAAAATAGAAATGTTACGACACATTTTGGAATACAACCCATTGCTTCTCTTGTCACCATCTTCCCCTAATTATTCCCTCACCTTTAGGATCCCATGTAGCTCTTGCTGGCCTGCTTTACGCATCATAAGTGAAAACACAAAGTGTGGTGGCATTTATTTATGCTTATAGCAGTTCTTAGATTATGATAGTGAAGCATGAATCAGCCTTAATTGTCACAGACGAATTTTCAAAATGAATTAAAATAATCAGAAAATCAATGTCAGGGTCTCTAGTCCTTGGATGAAAACCTCATTAAAATGAGCCAAAGACCATCCTTGCAGAGCTGTCTGAAGATGAGTGCATGGTGTCATGAGTTTCTAGGAAGGGGGCCTGGCTGAAAGGGTAGTGGTCCTTCTGGAAAATGCTATGGCTTGTGGTTAGCTAAGGTCAGTTCTGCAATGCCTAAGTGCAAGAATGTTCAGTTTAAGTCCCACACAAGTTAGTTTGTGCTGCCAAATCTCTCTCTTAGGTCAGAGTTCATCTACCTTAGGCAAGGCAGGCCAAAGAATATCACTTACATTTGCAGTAGAAGGATGGATCATCTGGACCTTATACTCAGAGATAGGGTAACTTATTCGGCAGGCGACAGCAAAAGGCTCTCCTTGTATTCTCACTTTGCCTTTTGTTTTGATGGTGACGGAGATAGGCTGGGAGATCGCTAGATCAAAGCAAGAAGGTCTGTCAGTGGCAGGCTACAGCAGAGATATTTTCAGATGTCAGAATCTGCCAGGTATCCTCCATCTATTGCCACCCTTCACCATTTGCCTCTTCCTCCTCATACTCTATGCCCATGCTGTGCTCTTGGCTGGAAAAATGCTAAGGTAACTTCTTTAGCTTGTTACCATGCTTTTCTGCAAAATTTTGACTTATTCTTCATTTCAAGCGTTCCTGATTTTTCACAGTGCGGCCCACATTTCATCAGCCCACCAGTTTCCACCATAACTGTAATGGACATCAAAGAACGTGCTGAAGCCATCACATAACGCCATGATCATCTTTCCAGGGGAGCAAACATACACACACAGCATATATATTCAAGCCAGATCCAGCTTGTTATTGTGCAAAAATCCTTGCCCAAGGGCCCGCAGCCTTGCCTATTGCTCCATGCTTGCAGATGTCAAAAGCACGCTCAAAGCTGGCATCTTCTACAAAATGTTCCATTACTGCTTTATTTTCCATATTTAGCTAGGTTACCTCTGTCAGCCAAAGCATATGGTAGAAAAGTAGGTTAATAATACAGACAGGGCAGTATATCGATGCAGCCGTTCTGCTTACACCATTGGTGTAGCACTAGCATGAATGACCTGGAGCACAGTGCTAGTGCTGTTGCTGTGTCAGTGGTGTGAGCCCAGAGCTGCACTGAATGCTGTCCATGTGTAGTTGGAAGACAGCTACAGACAGAGATGCAGAAGGAGATCCATTTGTTCAATGGTGGGCTATTGCCTAGAGAGTTTAATCCAGGCTGGGTGACAGCAATCTCATGGATCACGCTTCTAATTGCATCAGGTTAACTTGCTAAATATAAGTGCCATAGCAAAAATTCTCCTTGATGTATAGGGTGAATCTGATTGATACATCATGGACAATTCTCCATATTTTCCAACATATACCATCTATATAGTTAGTTTTATTTCTGAACTGTTGTTGCCACTCCTTCTTCCCCAAAGGTAAACCCAGGGTGATGTACAAAGAGGTAGCACAGAATCATCTGATTCATTAAGAGTGCTATGCACATTTAGACATACAAAAGTCCTACAACTCCCAGCATTCTCCATCTAGCAGGGCATGGGACTTCCTTCTTCCATACATGCCTGATTGTGCTCTATGTTGGTTTGGAATGGTTCTTTTTGGTCATGTGGGGAGAGAATTTAATTATTCAATTATGTGATGCCTTTCTTCAGTTGAGTTGAAGCTAAGGCAGGTCGACATTCTGGGCCACCTCTATAACATCTGGATATCCACTTGGGACATCAGATGCCAAACCAACATAAGAATGCTAGTAGCCCTCTATGGTATCAGATCAAGGGACTGTCTGTTTTCAGTGGTAGCCAACTAGATGGGTCCAGAAGGTGAACAGCAGGCCTCTCTTATCATTTGTCCACAACTTCTGGTATTCTCAGTGTTCCACTTCTGAACATGAAGGCCCCATTAGGCTATCATGGATAGTAGCTGTTGACAGACCCATCTTCCACAATCCTATGCAGGGATCTGTAAAATGCACAGGCAGCACACGCAAAGAGGAGCAGTAGCCATGAGCATGTGACTTCTGCCGCCCTCCCTTTTTGCTCCTGTCACATTTGACAAGTCGAGGGGGACTGTCTGCAGCAGGGACCTTCCCCTCTATGTGAAGGTTTGCTGTGCCATTCCAGGCCCTGGTTTCCCAGCGTGTAGAATCATGCGGGTTGCATTTCCAGAAAAAGGAGGCTCTCTGACGCAGGCAGTCAAGAAAACTGCGGGACAGAGTGGGCACGGCTTGTCTGCTTGAGCCTGCTCCTCTCCTCTTTGTAGAGCTTACATGCTTGGCAAACATCATAATAAAGTTCAGCATTTGCCTGTTTCCTTTTCAAGGCTATCTATGCTGGTGAATATTAACACTGTCTATGTCCCGAATTCCGTAAGTTCACTGTGTGAGATCATAGGACCGGGTGCCAGTCAAGAAAGTTTCAACTGAGCTGTTGTTTTTTTCCTTGCTGTTTTTTTTTTTTTTGGTCCCTTCTAAACCGCTTTGCAAAGATCACCCCAGTATCTCACAGTAATGGAAGGATGGCATGGAGTGTGGAAGTGAGAGGCCGACATCAACATCCCTGCTTTCTGATGAATATCACTGGGAGGAATTGGATTCAGATCTTTCCACTTGGCTCACTCCATAAAATGAGTTTGCAGTTCAGCAAGATGAACTGGTCCCATCACACGCTTTAATCCTGCAAATTGCTATTCGAATAACTGGAAATGCACCCCCACACTTGGGCAACAGCCATCACAAACCTACCATTAACAACAAGGCCGATCTTTAGAGAATCCACCCACTGTCCTTCAACCTGGGCCGAACACCAGTAACTGTCAGCGTGGGCCTTTCTTACATTGTGCAAGCGTAACCCTTCCCGAGGATTGAAAGAGAATTCCATGGGGACCTCTTTTTTCGATTTCCGAAGCATAACACTGCCGTTGAATGCTGGGTCGGTGCTCAGACATGGGAACACGGCATCTTTTCCTTCTGTCACTATAATGGACTTTGTGGAGCGGACACACCAGAATGATTTATGATCTGTGCATGGTTAAAAAAAAAAGATTAGGAGATCATGGTGAAGCTGAACCCAATGCATACCTGCTGCGCACATGGTCCCCTTCACTGTTGACTTTGGGGCAGAAGGCGGCAGCAGCACCCAGTCCCGATGGCGTATCCGCCCTCCAGCAGCCCCTCACAGGTGCTCTTCCGCACACACTTGCCCACCGCGTGTGGTTTGGGAGAGTCATTTGCAGGAGGCACAGCCCCACTCTCTCCTTCTGCCAGGGCCGCCACCAAGAATGAGGAAAGGCATCACCCACAGAGAAGGTGGTGATTTTCCTGAAACTGGCATATGCTTTGCAGTTAAGATGTGAATTTAGGAATCATTTAAAAATAAGGACAGTGTCTCAGCATTGCATGCAAGCCTAAGAGGCATGGGGGCCTGCCTGTTCGGCCTGCCATTCAGATGCTAGGCAGCGATGGGCAGCAGTTCTTAGGTTCCTGCATCCTGAAAGTGGAATTGAACTGGACAGGCCTTTGGACAGAGGACGGTCCTCTGTAGAATACAGAGCCTGCCTTCTTTGGAAGAGCATGGCTGGAGTGAAGGCCCCCGTAGTGCTCGAGTTAAGCAGTATCATGGCTTATGCACCAGAACAGAGGAGGTCGCAATGCAAGGAATAATCCGCTTACCTCTCACCAACAGAAAGACAGATGCAGTCTCATTAGTTCTGCTGACATAGGCACACTGGTAGTGTCTCATATCCTTGCATGTGGCCCGGGGTATATAGAGGGTGCCATTCTCGTACACCGTCACTTTGGACCCATTCGTTACGCCGAGCCATTTCACACGGGAGTTCCCAGAGCAAAATAAGCGCACTGGATCTCCTGATTTCACAACCAGTGTGGTGTCATTAGGGCTGATGCTGGGAAGTGCTGAGCCTAGGAAGGAGGAGGAGAGTGAGGATCCTAGGTGTCTTTCGGTACTGTTGATAGATCTTGTATCTATTACTTTTGGTACAAGTAAAATGAAACACTATTGTAAGTCAGTTCTGAGTATCTGCCAGACTGCCACCCAGGTAAAACTTTGAGTAACCGGCAACTCTCCATGGGAGAATTAAAACCTTCTTAGCTCCTCTAGCAGCAGGTCTGTGCTTCGTGCATGCGCTCAGAGAGGTCACTGGCATGCACTCTTCTGCAAGCTTAGCGCTGTGTGCTCAGCTGCTTCATCATGAGGCTGGGAAAGAGAGGGAAATCAAGTGGCCCCAAACGAATCAAAGGTATCCATGGACTGCATGGTTGTGATCACACTGTGAATCACAGGTTTCAATCCCAGCTTCCTTAGGTAGCAAAGAAACATTTCACTGCCTCTATGTATCTACTTTTAGCCCTCCAGCAGAGCTTATTAGGATTGTTGGGAGCTTATTATACCCTGGCCAAAGGACATCCATGACTTTTCAGGGTACTTGCTGGGTTCTTCCAGGATATAATTCCTTGTATCCATCTGAAGTTAAGACCTCAGGGTTATTTACTTATTAAATTTCTACCCTGCCCATTAGTAAAAATTAATCTCTGGGTGATTACAAAATATATATAGACAATAAAACATATTATTAAATTAGCCATATATACAACAATAAAATGAAGTGATAAAACACAAGAGAACCCCACAATAAAACATCACAACCACAATTCAATTAAACCAAAGGCACAGTAGCACTAAAATACGATGAATATAATACAAAAATCTCTTTAATTTTTTTAAAAAATTAAAATATTGGGTGAGTAAAAAGGTTTTTATCTGGCACCAAAAAGAATACAGAGGAAATGACAGGAGAACCTCTTTGGGGAACTGGTTCCAGACCTGGGGTGCCACTATCAAGAAGGCCCTTCTCATAGCTATCCACTTTATTTCCTTCAAAGGGGCCTCTCTGAGAAGGACCTCAGATGATGATCTTAGGGCCTGGTAGGCACATATTGTGAGCCGTCCCGAAATGCCACACATATGGGACAGCATATAAAAGTTTTAATGAATGAATAAAGAGGCACTCCTTTAGATAACCTTGCCCCAAGACAAGGGCTTTAAATACTATTGTTAGGGCTGTGAAGTGGGCCCAGATTTCAGCTGGTAAATAATGAAGTTGATAGAGGGCTGCCGCATCAGCCAGTCCTCATCAGCAGCCTCACCGCCCTATTCTGGACCAACTGAACTTTCCAGATCATCTTCAAAGGCAGCCTCATGTAGAGAGCATGTCAGTAATTAACTGTACTTATAGCAAATACCCAAAGCACAGCCTGTTCCAGTTTTATTGGATGAATTTCAGCTTGAAGGCACTGACAAGGCACTTGGGCAGGTTCGTGTAACCCTGCCTGTACAGGACCTGTGCCCCTCCTGGCTTCTCAGAGCCAGCAAGGAGGTTGCAGCTGGCTGAGCCAGGAAGATGATCAATGCCTTCCTGAGAGAGGGGATGGCCCCATGACACTGAAAGAGGAGTTAGTGAGATTAGTCCTGAAGAATCCTCTCTGGACCCTAAACACTTTAGTAACCACAGATCAGTAGTGTATATTCCTCTCCTGGGCAAGGTTCTTGAGGAGACCTATTGTCCAGATTCATTTCAGCTGAGGTCCAGGTTTTGGCATGGAGGCAGCTTCGGTAGCTCAGTATGATGGTCTATGCTGGGAGAGAGACAGGAAAGTGCAACCCTGTTGATGTTTCTGGATCTCGCTGTGGTTTTTGAAGACCTTGACCTTGGTATCCTCCTCCAGTGAGTGTCTGAGCTGGGAGGGGGGCCCAGGGACTGTGTTGCAGCAGTTTCACTCCTACGTGGTAAAAAGGTGCTCCCCTATGTGAACAGGAGCACCCTGGTTTCAGTAACCCACTTCTGGTAATCTCTAAATTAATTGCTGAATTCACTTTGTGTAGAACCGTCCTTGAAAATCATTCAGAGGCTGCAGCTTGTGCAAAGTGAGGTGGCCAGATTAATAGCAGGGAGCAGATGGTATGAACACATAGCACCAATTGTGGCCCACCTGTGCTGGGTACCTAGATGCTTCTGAGCCCAATTCAAAGTTGTATCTTTTAAAGACCTACATGGCTTGGGACTGCAGTATTTGGCCAAATGCCTCTCCCAACTGCAATTACCCATACACGATGTTCAACATCCGAGGCCTTCCTCTGAGTATCATCTCCATGAGAGGCTTGGTGGGTGGTCACAAGGAAGGCCTTCTCATTTGTGGCCTCTCAGCTGCCAAATGATCTCCCTGTTGAGGCCCTCCTGGCACTAACTTTTCCATCCCTTCAGTGCCAGGTTAAGACACCCCTGTGTGCAGAAGCATTTGAGGATGTCTTAAGTTAGCTAACGGGTACCCATGCCTGGTGTTTTGAACAGATATACTTTGCATATTACATATTTGTTTAGTTGCTGACCATCTAAGGATTTTAAAAACTTTTTTAGATTATTTATGGGTATTTTTATTATATCATTATCCTATTCTAACCTTCCCAGAGAGATTCAGCTGTTGGGCAGAGTAGGCATTGAACTAACAAACCAGTAAATGATCTGCATGATTTGTTTCACAGTTATCATAATTCAAGAATTCAGGGTTTTAATCTGCAGTCAATGAAGCTGATTAGAACCAACCTGAGAAGAAAGAATTTTAATACAGGTTTTACAATGAACTTTTGAATATCTTTTAAACATGTCAGTGGGGACCTTTTGTTGCCAACAAACACTTTATAAGTACTGTAATTTCCTCAGGAATTGCTAAGCCCCTAGCCAGTTACTGGTTGAAAAGACTTTCTTTTAAAGAATTGCGTAATAGTGGGAGGGACTAGTCCATTGAACCAATGGGGGCTTTCCTCTGAAACCTCATTCTTCCGGGGGGGGGGGGGGGGAATCACTAGTACAATTGTAGCTGGGAAGGGAAATACTAAATCTCCCCTCACAATGTGGGGCATTCCAGTAAAAATGGGAAACCTCTCAACAGTAAAAACAAACAAATGAAAGATGGATGGAAAGAACAAGAGAAACTAAGTCACACATATATGGCATGGCTGTTAGCTGCACCTTCAATGTAATGTGCAGTTGGGATTCAGGCAGATTCTTTCCCAGCCTTGTTCTTGCCCTGGATTGCTCCTGTGAACGAGGCAGCGTGATGGCACCATAAAAATTTCACCATGAGACATTAGGCTTTGCAAAGCACACATACACTGGGTTCACACAATAATCAGGGTTCTTAAATAATCAGGGTAATTTGCAGCAGATGATGGCTCATGCTTGGTGGGTTTTGAATACTCAAGGTAAAACCACAACTTGTTGCATTGTTTGACCCTAATGGGATGGGTCATTGACATGGTTGACAAATCACTCACAACCTTAAAACAGCCCATGGGTTCTGGGTGGTTCATAGAATCATAGAATAGTAGGTTTGGAAGTGGACAAGAAGGCCATCACGTTCTATCCTTGCTGTTGCAGGACACCAATTTACACCATCCAACTCAGATGGCAGTCCAGTTTCTCTCTGAATGTCTCTAGTGTGGGAGAGCCCAAACCAATTAACGTTTGCTAATCATGAGTGCATGATGGTTGCAAGTGACTTCTCAACAGGTGGATTAAATCACTTATCCATTAAGCAACTTTCCAGAGCTGGAAATCAAGTGGGGAACTAACTCAGGACATGGGTTTGGAAAACTGTGGAGGGCAGCAGTAAGGGAAAAAAATTGACCCAAGAAATTCATCTGTCAAAAGGACAAACCAGATTGAACTCATTGTATGCTGTATGTTGAAGCTTATCATGTGTGTTAGCAGAGAGAAGGTAGACAAGAAGAACTGCTAAATCTGAATTTTTCTGGAAAGCTTCTGACCATGCCATGGAATTTAAGACCAAGAAAATTTAGATTGGCTTTCTGGTGCTCTTCTGTAGTATCATGAAATGGGATAGTTTGTAAAATCGACAGGCCATTGTTTGAATGTTAAGAACATAAGAAAAGCCATTCTGGATCCTACCAAAGATCTATCCAGTTCTTCAGGGCCATCAGACCCTTTTGAAGATTTTGGTAAGTCAAAGGCAGCCATGGTGCGTAGCACTTCTGCCAATCAGAGCTTCTGTGGTTTTAGCTCATTAATACATCAGAGGATCAAGTTTTTACAATGGATCAGGACTGAGGTCTAATGGTAGCCTTATTATTTGATAAAGATCAAAGCTGACATCTACTCAACACATAGCCTGAATCAAAGGGAAAGAAAGAAAGAAAGAAAGAAAGAAAGAAAGAAAGAAAGAAAGAAAGAAAGATTTCAAACACTAATAATGTGTTGGGTGAAGGAGAAGCCACGTTCTTCATTTCTTTTTTGCAATCTCAGCCAGTTTCTTTGGGTCACTGAGGAGTTTTATACAAGGACAATGGGGAACTGAAAAGTGAATCAGTGCCACAGATGTGCTGACTAAGGCATTACAAATATGAACTTCTTCAGAAGCAGAGGAAACACATTTGAAATAGATGGCCCTCCCCTGGGCTGTGTGGCTCCTCTTACCTCCCTCTTTTCCCCACATTAGCCCCTTGGTCTTGCCTTTTTTTAACTTCTGCTTTTATACGTGATCCTAGAGCTAAACATTTTTATTTTGGCTGGGATGGGGGAAGTCTTTCCTCTAAGAGATCTTCTCTGCATGGCCGTCTGTTGAAATGAATATGGCTCAGATTTAGCAGAGTTTAAAAGAAGTAAGAAAAATTAACCTGAGTCATGCAAGCTCATTAGCTCTGATTCAAAGAAACTAAGAAAACCCATGCTGGGATCAGACCACTGATCCAGCCAGTCCACTACTCTATCCACACAGGGGCAAAACAGCTGTGCACAGGATCCTCTGGGATGGATACCAGCTCCTAGCAACTGGTGCATGCAGGCACATTGCTTCTAAGACTGGAGGTAGCCCAGCCAACAAGGCTAGTAGCCATCAATAGCCTTCAGATGATTTAAGTGGTGTCTCAGTTCAGCCAGACAGGTCCTAGCCCTAACTATACAAATGCATTGTAATTCCATCTTTGTTCCCCCTGAAGTGGTAAGAAAACTTATTGACATGATGGGAAAACATGGGAGGGGTTTGAGCAGAAGACAAAGTTATCTGCAACCCCTTGCCCTTGCCCAGGTTTTAAGAGCTCCTGTCCCAACACCATCAGGAGTACATTTGGTGAGTATTGTGTCCATTTCCTTCCCTCCATGCTCCCAAAGACTGTCTCCTCTTTGGAACTGCAGCTGGTGCGATTCTTTCCATGGCAACAGTGAAGGCAGAGGGAGGACACTCCAAAATAAGAGTCACAGCTGTGACTTCCAGGTGAATTTCCATCTAAACAGTTTCTAGTGATCATAGGATTGTGCTCCCCACCCCCCGCCAGCCCGGGAAAGAAGAGAAGATGAGAAGAAGCAGTGGGAAACATGGGAAACGTACAAGCGGAAGATGATGCTGTCTGTGCACCATGTAAAATTCCATGACGGATTGTATCATCGAGTGGTTGCACAATAGAAACCTCATTTGTGTGCTCTTGAAGATGCTAAAAGAAATGCCTTTAAGAAGAGCTGGGGCAATGGTGATGATGCCAATGACCAATGACATTTGGCACACAGGTTATAACAAGTACCCAGCACACTTTGACATGTGTTGCTATGAAGGAAACCGCGCAGGAGATGGTCCTTGACACCTTTCTGTTTCCAGAAAGATATACAGAAGGTGTCTGGGAAACTGCCTGAAAGCACAAGTTTGGGGTATAAAATCTTGTTTGATGGGGAAGAGCCATAGTTCAGTGGTACAGTACAGAATATATTCTGTCCTGCCTGGAACTCTGGAGGACTGCGAAGTAGGCAATACAGTACTGGACTGACAGAGTGGTTGAATTAGACTGAGACTAATACTTGCACCTGAAAGGCCATGGGATGCTTTGGAAAATAGCTCAGACCTCAGAATCTGGGCTTGGACCCTCTTCCCGACCTTGTAGCCAGCACAGAGGGAACCATGCTGGCTCCCTCTCTAAGTGAGATGGCCACATTTGGCTCTCCAGCTGATTTGCAGGGTAGGAGGAGAGGCAGGGAAACAGAAATAATTTTCCTGTTCCTCCTGCCCTGCGGAAGATTCCCGAATTGTCTGATCTCAGGGGCTTCCTGCAGGGATTGGACTGGCTCCTCCTGTAGAAGAGCCTTCAGAGGTTGTTCAGTCAGATATTGGGTCAGAGGAAGGGGTAGGGCCAGAATCTACAGTGAGATGCCAAGGCCACTGGACTCGGAGATAAACCAGGCAGTTGCTAATATTCAGATAATTCCAAATTCTTTGGGGTGTTTAAGGGCAAACTGATACGGGGTGGTGCATGAAGGAAATCTGACATCATTAATCTGAAGATATGCCATTGGGTTAAGAGGTTGGGCCAGCTGAGAAGCCTCAGATGCTTCAACTGCTCTTTTCAGTTTGGAAAGGAGGAGAAGAATCATTAAGCCACAACACTTACAGGTCCTTCTTATTGAGTGGGGTGGTGCAAACTGGTGTCCTGCAACAGCAGCAGGTTGGACCCAATGGTCTTTTTGGCCCCTCCCAACTCTACTATTCTATGATTATAAAATGACCAATCCAGGATGTGCTGCCTGCACTTTCCATTAGCTTTGTTTCCTCCTGGTCTATGACATCACCATGTTCGCTATGTGTTCCTTAATTGGTTGGGATCACTCTTGGAAGAAGAAAGGAATTCTCAGCATGAAAACAAATGGTGACAAAATAGAAGAAGGAAGGCAAAACAAATAGTGGTA
Source organism: Varanus komodoensis (assembly GCF_004798865.1). Classification (NCBI taxonomy): domain Eukaryota; kingdom Metazoa; phylum Chordata; class Lepidosauria; order Squamata; family Varanidae; genus Varanus; species Varanus komodoensis. Next base: position 16,631,212 of record NW_025336480.1, read on the forward strand.
AACAGACACATATTCAGGGCAGGGATGCTGGGAAATATTTTGCCTCCCCAAAGCTACTTAATCTCCAAATTGAAATGGGCAAACATTTGGTATAGCCATAGTCAAAACTTAACATATTTGTTCAAATATGAATTAAAGTATGTACACTTTTCAATATAATCCATGTGCTGGGACAAAATATATACATGATTAAAAATATGTCCCTAAGGAGGACACAAAAGTAAACTTTAAGTCCTTAAGGAGAAAGCAAAATAATCTACAAATTGGTACCATTCTCAAATCTCTATTTTATAACAACACAGGAATAAAAATAACTGTCCTATTTTACAGTTAACTGTCAGAAAAAGCAAAGTGCCAGTAATATTATAATAATTGAAACTGAAACAAAACTGCTTAGAAAAATTCAGAAAAGAGAGAAGGACAAACTTCTTTTCTATTACTAATTGTTCTAACCCAGTTGCTTCCTTATATGCAAATCACAATGTACAAGTTGAAAAAGTCCTTCTTGGCCTATTAATTGCATACATCATAGAAAAAAGTAAGTATTTCATGGTTTACTGAGGCAACTGGCACCTCAGTATTAAAGAGGCATTTTCAATAGGGCCCTTTCTACCTGTAGGGGATCAGTGTCCTATGCTGAGGCAGTCCAACACACCTGCTACAGGATCCATGCAAGTTGCAGAGGTTTCTGGGGAACGCTGCATCCCTGGACCTCTTTCTAGTCTGATGAGAAATGAAAATTTCTTAGCGCAGGAGAGGACGGAACATAGATATCAAGATGTTTTGTTTTTCAATGCCTAGAAACCCCTTCCAGCAAGGCCAATGGTCAGGGATTCTTAAAGTTGAACTCTAGAACATCTGGAAATCTGTTTTCTGTCCACCTTAGTCCTAGAACACACCAAACAGCCGCCATGTCTATGCATACCAGAGGAACAACAGTAAAGATGAACAATCTTTTAAGGAAGTTTATCTGCCATTAGTGATTACCACATTGGGAAAAAAACCTCCTGTTAATCTTCTAAGGAGTTTTGTAAAGCACAATTTTAAACTGTTGATCTAGAACAGATTAAATTTAGACTATGTCTTGGATGGAGTACTGGAAATCCTTGTTAAAGTCATTAAAATGGAGTGTGTGAGGAAGGAGAAAACAATTCCTGCTGCACTTGGAGAAGGGTTTCTTATTAACTTCTTACTGATAGTAGTGAGGTAGCTAGGGAATGCTTATCCTCAAAATTACAACTACTACTAGTAATGCACAATTGCTTAAAACGAACACAAAATTGCATGGAAATTGCTGGTAAAAACTATGGCAACATTCACAAGCACAATTGCACAACCATATTCTATGCATCATGTACATACGCAGTGAAACTGGAGCAGACTTTTCCCAGTAGCTTAGTTTTAATTTTCTTTAACTACTAGGTACAGCAGATCCATTTGTTCTTCTTTCAATCAATATTGAACCATGTTGGCTGCCTCCTATACAGAGCTCAGTTTTATTTATTTATTTGTTTATTTAGAAAATTTCTAGGCCGCCCCATTTGCTGAAGCCTCGGGGCGGCTTACAAATAAATAAATTAAAATACATAAATAACAATATAAAATACACGTAACTGTATAAAATAAGTCACCCTCGCCAAAAAAAACTTTAAAATAAAAATAACATTAACAATTAAAATGACCAGTTTTGTGCTGGTATGGCTGCCAGGACACTCCTGGGAGGAGACGGTATCTGACTTTTCCCTGCCCCTCCTAGAACATGTCTCATTCTTCTCCCCAGGAGGGGCATTCCTAAATATCTTTGTTCAGAAATAAACCTTATTAAGTTCTTCCACTCTGTATGACCTCCATTAAGACTCCATTTTTCCTTTTTTTTTTTTTTTTTGCTGTACAAAAGTACAGGATTGTGCTTTTGAAAAAACAGAAGTGAAACTGGAGGGTCATGATATTGTCTAAAGAGCCTGTAAGCAACTGTGGGTGAGGAATCACAAGTGCACAAAACATGTAGGAGAACTCTTAGAAGACATCTGGGGTGTCACGTCCTTAACCTATCTTCCATGTTTAGCACCACAGTTCATCTCGATAATTTGTGATCAATGTACCAATACAGAACCTAAGAGCAGTCATGCTGTTCAGCTATATAGGCATGATTTGGTCATAGAATGGTGTGTTTCACAATAAGGCATGAAGGGGAATGTAAACCAGCTTCCACAATTTCTTCAAAATAAGGGGGAATATTTCTCCTCCCATTCCTTATAATGGCCAGAATGAATTTTTACACAAGGCTTCAGCACGTTCTATACTCTTTCTTGCCCACTTCCTTAGCACTTCCAGTAACTGCTGGCTATTGACTTTACCACATTGCTGCATTGCATAACAGTGACCACCAGTTAGAATTGAAAGGCTCCTTCTGTGACAACCAGGTGTGTCGCTTCTTTGTCCTGAAGTCTTAGCCTCTGCCGCATTTGAAAGCAAAACCAGCACACCCAAATGCTACACAGGTTGAAATGTTGTAGCACCACAACAATGTTCTAGCAAACCTTGGATGCTTCCTACTAGTGCTGTGTACAATGAAAGGATGAATAATCAATTAATGCTCTAGATTCTGTGTTCAGAAGCCTTTACAGAAGTTGGAAATTTGCAACTAGAGGTCATTTTTGATTATGTGTTGGCTTGGGGACAGTAAAAGAGACATTCATGGGTAAAATAAAGTGAATACTTCAGAGGGAAAAGGAATCTGTTGATTGGTTGGGGAGATGACTAGAGACTGACTGAAAACATTCCATTGATCAGAAATGCACCAAAGATTTCTCTAATGTTTTCCTTTCTAACAAGCTTCAAACTAAAATAAGAAATAACTGTGTCTAGATTCCAATCCCTTCCAGAAGAGATAGCATCACATCAGTTCTCTTCCCTAAATGTAAACATAGTCTTTTATCCAACACCTAAGGCCTTTATCTTACCTGCCCTGGTGCAAGCTCTCTTCCTACCAGAAGTGAAAGAGAACCCAACTTGCCTTTGCCGCTGCTGCCAACCCTCTGTTGCCTTCTCATGCAGCCAGAAGAAGCAGCTGTGTGGCTGAAACCTTGCCCAGGTCTTAGGACCCAGATATGGGCTCTCATTAGACTTCAGCAGCTGCTTCTTCCTGCTCCACATGAAGGCAAAGAGGTTGGGCATTGCTCCAGGTGCCCTGTCCGCTGCAGTCTTGCCACAGCAAATGCCATGGCAGGACAGCGGCTGACGGGACTCTCCAGAAGGCGTGCCGGAGGTGATGGGCACAGGCAGTAGTAGTTATGGTTGGCCTTCCCGGGTGGGGAGCAGCACTCCACCACTCCCACACTACTCCTCCCACTACACCGCCTGAGGTGGGCCCCTCGTCCAGTTTCATGGGAAGGCCGACTCTCCATGTTACACGTGGAGCAAAGTTGAGTCAGTCATCATCCTAAGTATGCAATATGGTGGACAGGTGAAAAATACAGACATTCCTAGAGCCCATCTCTCAAAATTGGCCATTATATACAAAGCCAGCCTCACACATGAACTTTCAACTGATTATTCTGCTCAGTTATGGAAGAGTGAAGCCAAGTTTAAAAAACAAGAGTTGCAATCCAAGTGCAAATACAATCAAGACATGACAAAGATTTTAAAATGTATGGTTTCTATAAGGACCAAACTATGTTTGATCAATTAATTTTAAAATCAGATGCAAAAATGATTAAAAGATTGTATAACTTGTTCTTAGAAATGAAAATGGAAGATGAACAAGTTAAAGAAACTATGATATCATGGGCACAAAACTTCGGGTATAACATTGAATTGCAGAGGTGGCAAAAGTTGTGGGAAAGAAATGTTAAGATAACTTTGGCAATTTCATATAAAGAAAATTTGTATAAAATGTTTTATAGATGGTATTTGTCACCAAATAGATTAGCTAAAATGTTTCCGAAAATGTCAAACAAATGTTGGAAATGCAAACAAAAACCTGATACTTTTTACTACATGTGGTGGACTTGTGACAAAGCAAAAAAATACTGGGTTAAAACACATAGATGGCTTGGGGAAATGCAAAGACCTGTTATGTTTAAACCAGAAATATTTTTGCTAGGCATTCTCCCCGACGATTTTGATAAACAAAGTATATATTTGACTTTGCATGTAATCACGGCGGCGAGAATTGTATTTGCACAATGTTGGAGGAATGAAGAGTTACCGACTGAAGATTTGATCTTAGACAAGATATTGGACTGTGCGGAAATGGACAGACTGACTTTATCTCTTAAGGAAAAAGAAGATATAGCTTACTACCAAACATGGGACTTTTTCTATTATTGGCTAGAGAATTGGAATTTTAATTAGGGCTGAAATACATAGCAACTGCAGAGAGAAATAAGACCCAGTATGTTTGAAGTCTTAGGAATAACTATTTGTTTAGTGAGTAGAAAACAATAAAAAACTTTGAAACCACAAAAACAAACCAAAACAAAAACAGGGTTGCAATCATTAGAGAAAGATGAGGTGGGTGGAAACTGCCACCAAAATCCATTTAACTGGGACAAAGAAAGGCAATGAAATCGCTCAATTCAGAAATGTTTCTGGTGAATTGAGTTAAAGAGCTACCTTCTGCTTGGATTGTTGCTTTATCTAGCCCACTCTTCGCCACCAGGTGCCTTCCAGATGTGTTGGACTACAACTCCCACAATACATTTGCAAGGCATTGGGCTGGCATATCCCATTCTACTATTGGCAAAAAGCAGACCTACCATGCCAGATATCAGCTGCCACCAGGAGTACCAAGACCGCTGGGCTCATTGTCCCTGGCGTGGAGATTTCCATTCAGCACAGGTCAAATGTGCTGCAGTGCCTGAAAAGCGCCAGTGCCTGAGCCCGGTGGGTCTTCTTTAGCTGGGAAAAGATGGATGCTGCAGCTCACCCTCGTCTGTATTCTTCTCTGTGACTAAACTTCTTCTTTCCTTAAGTGACCACAACATTAGGAAATTTTTCTAGAAAAAAAAAAGCATCAACATGTGACATAGGAAACTCACCACAGATAGGGAAGGTACAGCTGCCCAATTCCCCATTTAAAGGACTCCCTGCCAATCCAGCCTCTATGCTCTGTGCCATTCTGGTTGGGTTTACCCATGTTCATGGCTTGCTTGTGAGCGGCAGCCTCATTTGCCTGTTTATCTTGGAAGGCCATGTAGGAGGCAGAACTGAGGGGTTCCAGCCTGCTGTGCCCGTCCCCAGCTCCCACCTATATAGGAGTCCAGCAAGCCTGCAGCCCTGTGCTGCGCATGTACCTGAAAAAAGTTGGCTTCCCTGCGAGGAAGCTCAAACACTCCACTTTCTAGTGTCCCGGGTAACAGGAATGTGTTATGAAGCATGCTTTAATTTATGGGGATGTGTATCTTATATATAGGAAATAAAGTAATTCTCATATATGAGAATTACTTTATTTCAGTCATAGACCAGTAAAATGCAACACAAAAATAATGAAACAGGTCACACCAAAAAAATTCATTAAAACATCACACAATAAAAAGAAGTCATTAAAATACCTCGATAAAGTACAGAAAAATCACTAAAGACAGTGAAATCTGAACTTTAAATTATTACTCATCAGCTAATCTCAGTTTATGTGGGTTTAGGGCAGCTGTGCAAAAGCTTGCCATTGCATCCGTGTTTTGTTTCAGCTATAGACCAGCACAAAGAAGAGCAATGTAAAATACAATAGCACAATATGTAAAACATCAACAAGTTTACATGCCCATGCCCCTATGGGAATTGGTCCTCCTTCTACACATAGGATTGCACTTGGCATGCAGCTTGGGGTTCCAAATATGGTTCTCAGAAATTTAGTTTGTATGACTTCAAATTGTCTATGCAAGCAGCCCTGCACATTCACAAGTGTTAGGGATGCAGGACCCCCTCCAAAATGGAAAAACCATAAATATCTCTGCCCCGACCCCCCAGACCTTAACTCTTAATACTGTTGACCGTATGTGCACTGGATTGCTTCTTCTTCCCTCTCTCAGACTTTGGGCAGATCCAGCAGGGCTCCCCTCCTTTATTTATTACATTCTGATGCTCTTATTCCCCACCCTCCCTTTCATTCAGCAGTGCCTCCTCTTTGCACCAAGGAAATCCCAGAGGAATTTCCCCCTCCAGATGGGTGGGACAAGAAGACATGCTTTGGAGGCTTCCCCCTTGCCCCTTCTGCTTCCTCTCTCTCTACGGTGATGACACTTCTCTGCAGAGAGCCCTGGGCTATGGGGAAGCATACAAATATAATAAATAAATAAATCTTTTATTCATCCCATTTAATTATTGATGGCAAACTCACGAATAATCAAATCCACAAATTTAAGGTTTGACTGTAGTTGTCATTAAAAAAAATCTGTGATCCATATAGCAACTGAGCTATGACCTTAGCTGTAAATACTTGCAAAGCCAGGGGATATCCTGTCCTCCTTGGAATCAAATAATAATAATAATAATAATAATAATAATAATCCAAGAAGTGCCTTTAAACTCTTCTACGCATTTTCAATGACATTGTTTGTTTTGCATGAGCCCATTGACTGAAACATAGAAACAAAGCGAGTCAAGAAGGACCTCACAGGCCATCTAGTCTGACCACCCCACCCACAGCTCCAGCTGACTCCACTCACACCCAAATATCTGCATGTTATCACCTGTTCAATGGACGACTCATTTATCAGCCATCTATGCTTAATCTTCCTCCTAGTAAAAACCAGGAGCTTGGACTTGGATAGTTAATTACCAACAGTTCCCTTTGACCATGGGTCCTCAAACTGGGGCCCGCGGGACGCATCCGGCCCGCCATGGCCACCCATCCAGCCCGCGCCGCCGCCCGCGCACGTGCTTGCTGCGCGGGCGGGGAGGCGGCGGCTTGCTCGCTTGGAGATGGTCTCCGAGCGAGCAAGCCGCCGCCGCCACCTGCCTCCCGTGCGCGCACGCTCACCGCTGCCTCGCAGCGCAGGCGGGGAGGTGGCGGTTCATTCACTCGGAGATGGTTTTGGACTCGCTGGGAGATCTCCGAGCGAGCGAGCCACCGCCGCGCGTGCCCGATGCCGCCTCGCACCTCACCGGCCCGCGCCCCCAGGCACCCCCACCTCACCGGCCCGCGACTGTCACCGCAGCCTTTCAACTGGTCCCCTATTCAAAGTGCTTGAGGACCCCTGGGTGTCTCCAGCCAGTGCTTGTCAATGACAATAATACTGCATCATCGTCTGAACTGACAGACCTATTTGCCAGTCTGGAAGGACGTGGATTTACCTCCGCTAAATCTTTGACCAGAGAATTACTATAAAAATTGAACAGAGTAGGAGCAAAAATGTACCCCTTTTTACTCTATTAAAAGTTGCTGTAGATCTGGTTAAGTCACCAAAACTACTGTATCTTACCCACAGGCGTGTACCTTCATAAAGGCTGCAGGTAAGTATTCAAAGGTGCCTATCTATACAGCAGGGGCCCCCACATCCACAGGGATAGGTTCTAGGCTCCCCTGTGGGTGCCTGAAATAATGGATAACAGCAAACACCACATACTGTACATATACATTTCTTTTTTCACAATTGCACAGATAGAAGATTCATTCTTAGCATGCATGCTAGCAACTTCAGCATATGATTTTTTTCTTTCTCTATTAAATTGAGAATTTTCACTTAAAGGAAGCACTTTACAACTTCTCTTTTGGAGTGAGGTCAAACCACAGTTAAGTGAGAATGCAGTAATTGAACCAGTGGATATGGGAATCCTGCTGGATTTGCGGCCTCAAATTTTTTCCACAGTCTAGAAATTGAGTGAGAGGCTGACTTGAAATCAATAAAAGCTGCACCCCCTCCCCAGCTGTTGGGGTATGCTTTTCAGCAGAGTGATGGGTCTATAATTAGTGGGGACTTATCTTTCCCCCTTCTTAAAAATTGGGACAATAATGGCAAGTCCTCAATCCCTTGGAATGTATTGAAAGATCAATGCTGAATGATCAAACCAAATAAGGCCGGTAAGCCTGGAGCCCACCACTCCACATTAGCCTTAGGAAGCTCAGGTGATCTTGGGGGTGGAGACAGGGCAACTCAGGAAGACTGCTTCTGTGACCAGTTGACAACTTTGCCCTCTTGAGTATATCTGATCACAGTACAAGTCCCAAGAATCAAAAGGAAGATGGTACTGCAGATTAACTGTTGTATTGTGCCAACCTCTTAAGTCCAGTTTTCAAAAGGTAGCTGAGTCATTTACCCTGGATGCAATTAAGCATGGTCATTGTCTTCCACTGGACTGCGTGCTTGCTCTGTCTTTCTGTCTTTCTTTCTTCTTTGATTAGGATTTTGTATCTCCTCTTCAGCTTAAACTACTGTGCAGGGAAGGGTTGTTAGATTCAACCCTATATCTTTAATTTAAGGCCTTTTTCGTGACAATGCATTCTTGATCAAACCAGTCATTGGCCTTAGAGGGGAAGGTGTATGTCTTACAGGGGCTTTATAATTCAGACAATTTTGATCAATCTTTGAAACAGACCCAGAGTTGTTTCAGAAGAATGTGATGCCAACAATACATTGGGATTGCAAAGACTGCTTTCTGAATACAGTAATTCTGTTAAGACATTCTCCAACTTGACTGGCCCACCTAACATTTGAAGCTCTTACTTCTTTCTCTAAGTAAGAGTCCTCCCACCCCCTAAGATCTGCAGCAGAGGCCCTGCTCCGGGAACCCTCCTTGAAGGTGGTTAGGAGTGAACACCCGGAGGTGACACCCCGACTCTGGAATGCGCTACTCAGAGAGGTTTGCCTGGCGCCGACTTTATATTCTTTTCAGTGCCAGAATTTTATCAGTATTCTCAGTCATATTTTGTTATTGTATTTTGATTGCTTGTGTACTTATTGCTTATTTTTACTGTAAGCCGTCCTGGGACAATGTGATTGTGCAGGATGGGATAAAAATATTGCAAATGAATAAATAAATGTTTGACATTGGTTTGTGGGCCAAATGGTCAATATGATTGCCAATACTGAAAGACAAGATCAGAGATAAACAGTTGCCCTCAATTTGCCTTCCCACTTTACAATTGGACACCAAATTTAACAAACCATAAGACACCATAAAATAGTCAATTGTGAATGCTCCAAGACCAGATAAAAATTTAAATTCATCATACCTATCCCCCTCTAGACTCCTATTTAAAATAACTAAGTTCAGCTTATTTATCATTTGTAAAAGACAAAGGTCAGCACAATCATGTTCCTTATCTTTAGACAGTCTAAGAGGCAGTGAATGAGCTTCCTCTGTTTCTGGAGGGACTTTATGAAAAAATGCCCACTGGGCATCATCATCTGGGCCTTCCACTCCCTTGCCACAACACAGAGGCCTCTAGATACAAAACTGTCATTTGGTTAATATGCTCTTCCTGTCTTCACTGGAAGCTGTGCTGAACCAAAGTTTTTTGTTGCTGCGGGCTACACTGACATTTATCAATGGCAAACAAAATGCTCTAAACTTAATAACTAAGGTGGTAGCAAGATGAGTCAAGGGGTCAGGTTTGGTGATAGAAGGTTCACTATTAAGAGAAACCAGACCAGATGCTCAGACCTCCTTTGGCTCATCCTCCTTTCATGCTAGGTTGTGCTTCTAGGGACAAAGCACGGAAAGCGCTTAGATGTGTTTTCTCATCACTGAGAGAAGTCTACTTACCCTGTACTTGTTGCTATCCAAGGATGCAGGTGTATTCACCCCTCTTCAGCCCTTGCTTCTCTTGCTCTTTGTGAATGAAAGAAAGTCCTTCAGGCACACCCAGGTCAATTAAATATCCAAAACTGTGGGCATTCCTAGAGAAGCTGTTTTTTCTACATGTGGTAATGCAGCCATCTAAAGCCAGTGGAGGTGCTACATTCTCAAAAAATCCCGAAACCACTCTGCCACTGACTGAATGCAGCCCTATTTTTATACACAGTTGTAGCTGTGCTGTTTCCTCTGAAGGTGACCACTGCATGTACACTAAAATGATTGCAAGATGAACATTCTACATGAATTGCATCAGCAATAGTGAGCAAGCCTGTTCATTCTGTGCTAGAAGACCCTTTGGTTCAGGGTAGTTGGATGGCAGTAATTTTTGAGGGTTCAATGCCAGATCCCAGTTTGCACTATTTGCAACTTTCTTTTGTCACGTTGCTATTCCTGACAGTACACGTGACCATGGTTCCTGCTTCTCAGAATCATGAGCCTCAGCTAGTATAGGTGAGTGAAGCGAAAAGTTAGAAGATCAGCATTTTCCCTATTCTTAAATTCCTTTGTCAACATCTGTTCTAATTTCTGTTTAAGGCTGTTATCTAAAAACTTTAAGGGGTTATTAACATTCATCATTTTAAAAAATGTGTGTTCTTCTTTTTCAATATTTTTCTTCTTTAATTTATTGCTCTCCTTCTTTACTGTCATTCTTTTAGATCTTTTACCATTCTTCACAATTGGCTTGTTTGTTTGAAACCTGTGTTTGCTGGGCTCCTCCCCTGGGCCTGGATCCAATTCCTTAAAAAAGTCTACCAGAGTGGTTAAAAGCTCCTTACATTCTGATAAGGAGCATTTAACATGCTCAACTGCTTTCGTTAATAAAAAGAGCCACCCTTCAATTGGTAGGCCCTCTCCCTTTCTTATCTTATTTCGAAGAGGAGACTGTTCTCTATTTGTATTTTCTTCACTGCCAGCTAGTTCCATGATTTGTCTCAGCATCAATTTATCCAGCCAATTATCACTCTCAGGTGGTTGAACCAACTCTGAGGATGTCATGCTCTTGGCATATGCTATCTTCATGATTCATGGCAGCAGCATCATTTTTATGACCCTGAATGCTGCTTTTAAGGCCTATAGACAAGTCTAAGATGGAATTCAGGATATGTAAAGATTTTGCTTCCACTTCCTTATCTTTTCCCTTGACTGGAAAAAAAAATATGTGGTCTTTGTTTGGTTTTTCCAGCCTTTTGGAGGAGTAATTCCAGTAGTGAGTATAATCCCCATAGCTCTGTATGTCCTTCCAGTCAGGACCATTTTGAAGCAAAGCACTTCTCATACAGCCTTATCTTCTTGTTCTGGGAAAAGATAGATTGGAATAAGCTTCCCCAGCAGCAAAAACAAAACTCTACTATCTACATTTTGATTACTGCTCAATACTCTATTGGATAATTCTCTTCTGATCAAGCAAGCACAAGCCTGTGAATTCATAAACGGATGGAAAGAAATAGCTCACCAAGTCCATACACAACACTCCGGCCTTCTTGGGAAGGTGCTCTTTTCCTCAGTGCCAACCCTGGAGCCTCCTTCTGCCAGAAAGGCTTTGAAGAAAGATTCAGAAGCATCTGAGTGTGTGTCTCCATGTATGCAGTCCCAACCAGTACTCCTGCCTTTCCACTCACATAAGGAAAATTTAAGGAATATATAAGGAGACCCTGGTGACAGAGTTGCTGACTGACCAGAAAAGACTGTTCTGAACTCCATCTGTCCATCAGTCCGTGTGTGTGTGTGTGTAAAACCAAACACATATACGAGAGATCTGTTGATGTTGAATTCTGGGCAAGAGGGAAAACCTGATAAGCCCGAAGGCTAAGGAGGTAAAAGACAGCAACAAGGTCCTTGAATGTGACAACAAGGTCCTCGAATGCAATTTTGTTTTGCTAAAGAAAATTTTTAAATGAACAAAAATCATACATCAGAACAATTAGAACCATCCACCATCATCATCGTTATCATCATTACATTGTATTTGTATCTCCCTGTTTTTTCCCATCTTGAGATGAACCCAAGGTGGCTTACATAGGTCTCCTCCATTTTTATCCCGACAGCAAGCCTATGGAGTATTTTTTAGCTGAGAGCAAGTTACTGACCAAAGTCTCCCCAGGGGCTTCCAGGCTGAGTGGGGAGTAGAACAGGACCTTTCAGATCTCCAGTCCAATATTTTAATCACTGCACCACGTTGATTTAGAGAAAAGAATAACAAACATTTAAAGGCTACGTTGACTCTAGGGACACTGGGAAGCATGGAAAATTGTGTGTACGGAAGCGGGCAGTGGGGAGAAGCATCAGCTTGGGATAATTGGAATGGAGTGGGGAAAGCAAGCTGTTTTCCAGGCTTGTGAGAGAGTTTTGGAGTAGGAGTAAATGTAGGCTTGCTGGAAGAAAGAGGAGAGAAAATGCATAAAAGAGCCACAGAAAGATCCTATCCCAAGTGATTTTGAACTTTGGAATGGGGTGGAATATTAGAAAAAAGTGAGGAAGGATACAGGGAGTATGGACCACTCAGAAGGAAAACAGAAAATAATGCAAATGTTTAGCTTTCCTGATCTGTTGATTTATGAAGTGAAGATAAAGCCCATTGAGCTTCTGGTACCGGGGGGGGGGGGGGGGAAAAGGCAGGAGGATTGCTCTTCTGAGCAGAAAGTGTGAAGTACAGAAAGGATCTTTGCTGTGCATCTATGGGTCTGAGTTGCTCTTTTCATTCTTCTTCTAAGGATATAGTGCCCAAAACAAGATATAACACATTCTTATTGCTCATGGATGCTGGGAAATGGATTTTTAGATGTCAGGATTAAGGGAAGAAAGATGACAATGACCTTGCTTGGTGCAAAGTTAGCAGATCTAAATAGAGAGTGAGAGAGAGTGCTGGGAAGGAGTCGACATTCATGGTGCACTTCGGCACCAGTGGCATGGGGAAATAGTGGTGCAATCCTTGAAACAATGTTTAGGTTGCTCGATAGGTCATTAAGATCCAAGATGCCCAAGTCTGCTTTCTTTCAATTGTCTGGTCCATGCATAGGACCAGCAAGACAGGTGAAGCTGAGGAGACTCGATGTGTGCATGAGACAATGGTGTTGGGAGAAGTTTGGACAAAGGCTGACATGGGGAAGAAACAGCATTTACCTTCCTTGCTGTCAACAGTTGAAAATGGAAAGTAAGGAAGTGGAAGGATCTTTATTTCAGAGTAATCTCAAAGGAGTTGTCTATGATATGAGCCTTGGCTGAACTGAGCATGAGCATAAAACCTTTGACTGTGTGGTGTCTTTTCCAGCAATAACTCTCTTCAGGGGACATGGAGGCTTGTGGGAAAAGCTCTGATAATGCACATAGCCTGAATGGGGAGGAAATAGAAGACAAAATCCAGGTAGCACTTTGGTCTAAGGTAGGACATGTAGCTATTCAAAAGGTAGAAAAGCAAGACAGGGAAAAGATTAGGATCTTGCAATCCTATAACCTTCCAACTCAGAAGCTCAGGCTCATCCAGAAGGGATCTTTCCTCCTCACTCTACTTCTTCACACTCAGCATCTCATAGGGGGAGGAAAGGAGGCTGGGGAAGTTTTTAATACTTTATGCTGGCAATTCAGGTCTCACCTGCCCCTCTAGCCACCCCTTTATCTACTCTCTGCTCTCTTTCCCACCCTTGGAGAGCAGCCGGCCTGTTTCTTTCTACACTGGCTTTGAGAGTGCCACTTCCCTGTCCCAAGATTGGAGCGTGCATTGTTTAATCCCAGAACTGGGAATCCAAACTATCTTGTGGCTCCTCAGGCAACGTTTCAGGGCCAGGGGATCATTCCCTTAGAAAACAAATACAGGTTTGAAGTGCAGGTATTACCTATCACAAAGCAGAGGGATGGGAGAAGCGGGGTTTCCTTCTCTAGGGCCTTCTGTGAACTGGATGATTATCTTTGGACCAGAGCACCAGGGTTCTGTTCCTTGTCCTTTTACCAATTATGGGCAGGATAGACATTACAAAATTAGTTGAGCACGAAAACAAGCTGTAGGAGAAACAACCAAAGAAAATGCTGGGGAACTCAGGGTAGGCTGAGCCATTTTAGGTTCCTTTGAAGTTGGGTGCGTCTTGAACCCTCCAAGAGAGCATGTAATGCCAAAGGAAGAAGAGGCAGAGTAGTTGTTAGGGGCAGGATGAACACAAGTAGTGTAAAGAATTTCTGTGTTTCAAACCTCCGATTTGGGGGAAATCTAGATGTCCATGTGGCCTGTTGTAGAGCAGCCTCAGCTTGGCCTACCTTTTGAGGCCAAACAGAACTTTTCTGAGGCAAGGTGCCAAGGAAACTTTTTACGATGGTATGGAGGATTGGTCCCTGGTAAAAATCTAGCCTTATTTTGATGGGTGCCAAAGAATGTAGCGGAACCACCTAATTTAGGATGTGCTTGCACACAGACTTCTGTTTGCAAGTCCAGCTTCTGAAAAGCTTAGACATGACCTGGCATACCCTCGTCTGTTGCCTGGAGGGAGGGTTCCCATGCATGAAACTAATAGTGCATGCAATTTGTTTGTTTGTTTTAAGCACCTGCATAAAGACCTTCCATTTGCTCTCCTTTAAATGGAAACCAAGAGTGTGAATTTCATGAGAATGTCAGAATTATCGTGCTGGGTTACTTAAAAGGCCCTTCCAGTCCAGCAGGCACTCTCTCCATCTGTGGTCAGCCAGATGCCTCTGGAAGCACATGGGCAGTAGCAAGATGGCCCATCCAGCTCAGGGTTGATTAAACTGGCTGGCAACAGTTCTTTAGCGTCTCAAACAATGGCATTTCTGAGCCCTAAGTAAGAAATTAGCAAGCAAATAGAACCATGTTATCTATTTTGCCTCATTCACATTGGTTACACACCATTTGTGGAGAGTCATATGTAAGTTCTGTGTGCTCTGCGAAGTAGACCGAGAGCTAAATCTGACGAAGAGTTTGTAGCTGGTCATTCCGTCATACACAGATGCCTTTAGATGTCAACTGGATGACTTAGAAAGCTCACCAGGGGGACATGCTGAGCGCCATAACTGTCTATTGCATCAGCTGTCCCACAGCTTGTAATCAGTCCCATTCTATCCACAGAGTTTCCATAAAGCTATTATGGCATGCAGCCATTAACAGATGCCTTCATTTAAGAGACATCTTCCATTAATGTGCCCAATCCCCTTTTAAAGCCATCTAAACTAGTGGCCGTCACCACATCGCGAGGAAGTCAGTTTAAGAAGAGGCTATGCAGATCAGATACTTCCTTTTGTCAATTCTGACTTTCCCATCATTTGCCTGTTTCATAACTGGTGCGCACTGGTTGATATCTTCACTAAAACCACAGTCCCTTTTTATGCCAGTTCAGTTGGTTTGACTACATTTTCCACACCAAGAGACATCCTCCTGATCTGGGATGGTGTGGGGAGCTTCTGAAAGCCGTCACCAGGGTAATAAAATCAGTGGAACTCAGTGGTGCTCGTTTCTGAGCAGGCATCCCTGGGATGGCATTGCCTGCACCCTCCTTGACCTCTGCAGCAGTTCACCAGACAGAGGACAGCTGCCAAAAGAGTGATCATTTTTTGTGTTGCAGCTGAGATATAGCACTGAGCAAAGCAGGCAGTCCGCTCTGGAACAGGCCCACCGCAGATTTCCATAATGGGCAACTCCCATGCGGATGATTCATGTGTTTCATAAAGACTTCTAGAGAACAGTGAGGTATTGTATGGTGACAGCAAAAATCATAGGAAGTCTTCATTTTCTTGTCTCCCCATACCCCAAGTGTTCTAAGCAGTCCAGTCTCATGCTACTTTATTTCCTCCAGGGCACTATAAAGATAAGTAGGCTTGCAATGTACCTGTGGCTCATTTGCCAAATATTTACAGAAGGGCCAGCGCACGCAGTTTAGTGTGACACTAGTGCCAACGTAAGTATGTTGTACTAGCACAAAGGACCTGTAGCACAATACCAGTGATGGTCCTTGGTGAGAGAAGCTTTCCGGGGAAGTCATTCACACCAGTAAGTATTACTATTGTCATCACTTTGCATTTGAATCCCAGCCATTTTTCTTTTGGGGGGCAGCTCACACAGCTTTCCTCCACCCCACAGTTGACCCCCTGTGAGGTGGGTTTGGCCGAGAGTGAGCTGAGGGAGACCTAGAAGCTGGATTTCTCAGGTCCCCAGTCCAACACTTTTACCACCATGCCACAATTAGCATTGGGCAAACAGTTACTTATATTAGTGCAATACAACTGACAGCAGTAGCATTGCAATATCTGACCTAGCATGTGATGCAATATGGTGTAGCTGCCACTGTGGCAGAAACGTCAGCGTTGGTGCTCGGAGAGTGTTGTCTAGCAATTGTATGCCTTTGTTGAGTTTGGACTAGGGGAGCCTGCATTCAGATCTCCACTCAGTCATGTTTCAGTTTGGTAGAAGCCACCTTATGGGAACTTGGCTTTAAAAGGCACCTTAAATGAAGAAATGAATGTAATTCTCTGGGTGACCCTGACTAAAGCCTTATTCATTCATTACAGCCCAAACCCATGAAGAGTGGGACAGGATTGCATTTGGTAGTCCTACAATGCCCCATGTGTGTCAGCTGTACCCTTGAGGCCTGAAAGGGGCATTCCAAGTCCAGATGAGTGAGAGTGCTTGAGAACTCCCTTGCAACGAGGGTTCTGAGCCCAGGGGAGGTCCTGTTGGACTGAATGTGCATTTAATTCCCCTCCAGACCTTCCCAAGTTGCTATGGAAAGAGGCAGAAGTGAAACCTATGGAGATGTTGTGGATGGCTTTTGGCATTGAAGCTACTTTGCTCACCCTGCATGATGACCTATCCCGCGAGAGAGACATGGGGAATGTGACCCTATTGATACTCCTGATCTCTTGAAGGCTGTTAATACCATTAATTCTGAGTTCTCTGTCCCAGATGGGTGGTTTACCCAGAGGTGCAATGCTTGTCCTTCTTGGAGGACTGGCTCCAGAAGGTGGCTTTGGGGAACATTGTTCCACATCATGGATTCTCCAACATGGAGTTCCTCAAAGGTCTCTTCTGTCCCCCATCCTATTCAACATCTGCATGAAACCACTGACTGGGGTCATCCGGAGTTTTAGAGTGTTTTGCTATCAGCATGCTGATAACACTCAGCTCTATTTCTCTCACCTCATCAGGTGAGGCTGTGGATGTGATAGACTGGATTGAAAGAGAGCTAGAAAACTGAAATTTAGTCCAGGTAAGTGTGAGATGCTGCCAATGGGAGGCTTCTCAGGGTGTATGAAGTGTGTTCAACCTGTTCTCAATGGGATTGCCCTTCCCTTGAAAATTCATAGCTTGGGGGTTCTTCTTGAACCATCTTTCTGACCTGAAGCTCAGGTAGTCTCAGTGGCATCAGGTGTCTTCTACCAACTCTGGCTAGTGGTCCAGCTGTACCTTTATCTGGACAGGGATAAGATGATTTCCATAATCTAGATTTTGATAATCTCCAAATTAGATTACTGAATGCACTTTCTGTGGGGCTGCCTTTAAGACTTTGCATAATGTCTTCTGCAAACTGTGTCAGCCAGACTAATAACCAGGACCAGCAGGTCTGAACATCTAACACCAGTTTTGGCCCACTCGCATTGGTTGCATCTGTGCTTCTGAGTCCAATTCAAGGCGCTGGTTTCAACCTATAAAGGCTGACATTGCTTAGGGCCACAATACCTCACAGAGTGCCTCTTGCAACTGCAGTCTACCTGGACGCTGCAATCAACATGCGGGGCCTTCTTCTGAAGGAGACTCAGAAGGCCACCACAGGGCATGGACTTTCTCTGTGGTGGCCCCCCAACAATGGAATGATTTCCCCATTGATTCTGACCTGGCACTAACATTGCCATCCTTTTAGCACCTAGTTAAGATAGCCCTTTATACTGAGGCATTTAGAGACTTACATGGATATTCAAGGGTTTGAGTGGTCTACCCCTCCCAGTTGTTTTACAGGCCTACTCTGCATTATATGTTGTTTCTGTTGTTTTTCATTTATTTAATACATTTTTCATTTATTTTAATTTTTTGTATTTTGGAAAACTTTTTTGGTATTTTATTGCATCATTACATTACTTGCATCGGGACACAAAGCTCCCTGCGAAGTGGTAAACTTCTGAGGGAGCTTGGGCTATTGGTAGTACAAACGTTGTTATTGGTTTTGCTATTGTTGTTGTTATTGTTGAAGAGGAAGAAGAAGAGGAAGAGGAATTACTGAGCCGTTGCATGATGAGGTCAACATTTGCCTTTTGGATTCCAAATTTCACATTTCAGATTGGAATGGCAAATAATTCTTTTCACTTCTGCCAGGGGCATGTCAGAATCCAGACATGGAGTGGGGTCCATAAAGCACCCTATGGTGTCCCTGTCCATGTAAAGCCCATGAAACCAATGAATCACCCAAGTGGGAGTGCTTGATGTTATGAAAATCCCTGGTGGACTTGTTCAAGAGCAGCCTGCCTGCTTGGCACAGCGCTGTTCCAGAGGTCAGCGAGGGTTCATGCAATGCAATCCTAGGGAGGCCTGCTCAGAAATAAGCCCCATGGAGCCTAGTCACTCTTATTTGCTGCTGAATGACCGTAGGGTTGTGTGAGAGTGTGGCCTCTTGCTCTTTCATTTAGCAGCCTGTGTCAGCAGAGGGACTTTCATACAGTTTTGATGCTGTTATTTCTTGTGCCATTAGTACCTGGCATTCCCCCTCCCCTGCAAAACCAGAACAGCAGCAAAAACATGATACCAGAATAAAAGAAAACCCCCGGAAAAAGCCAGGGTTTTCATAGGCACATGGTTGCAACCACTAAATAGTATACAAGAACATAAAAATGGAGGCATGAGCAGGTTAGCCACAAACTATGTGCTGAGGGAGGCCAAATAACGTTTTTCTCACACATTCAAGCACATAAAACTTCTTATCTGATAACATGTGTGTAACATGGACATGTGTGAATAAGATACATATGCTGGTATCAATGGGGTCTGCTTGAAAGAATTTGTACATTACCCTACATCACAATTTGTGAACAGTGAATGACTGTGAGGAAAGGGATAGACCCCTTTAGTGATGTTAGTAATTGAGATTTTATATCATTGAGGAGCAATCCTGGGGCATCTGGACATCACATGAGAGGCCATAGGACTGATTCTTCGTATTCCAGCTCTTAGGTCCTGTGTGCTTGGACCTTGGACTCAGAAGTCTGAACCAGCTGAAGCCTCCTTGCAGCTGGTATGCAAAGAACCTGGCCTTGGCTGGGGAAAAGGGTTGGGCAGGGGGTGAAATGGAGGATGCTGGGGTCACAGAGTCACACAGTTTTCCACTGACATTCCTGGTTACTCCCCTTCCTCCCACCCACATTAAATCTAGATGGCCCAAAAAGGCTGTCTGGAGAAAGTACCCAGAATGAGGCATGACAGTGGTGGAGATCACCTACTGCTCTTTGCATTGGCATTGGATATATATAAACCTCAAAGCTCAAAGGCCTTGTTCAAGTCATATTTGTAACCAGAAGAGTTTTTAAAAAGCTTATTTCTCTGTTTATTTATTTTCCAGGAACAAGTGCCAACTTAAAGAGAACTGACTCACTTGAAGGAACAAGTACTAAATCATCTGCAGAGAGAGGAAACGATCACTCAGTGGCACATCAATGGTTTCTGTCTGGAGAGATGCCCCTTGCAGAAGTGTGCCAGGCCAGCTCTAGGCCTAACTAGCCAGAACCTTACTGCTTGCAGAAATGTGCTCGATTAAGGATTGCTTTGGTGCAGGGCTAACAAATCGCACCCACAGATTGATTGGTAAGCTGCAGGTAACTTCAGAGAATCCCATTCAAAATAAATGCAGAGAACTGGAAAGAAAAGGCAAACAGAAGCTGAACGATTGCATTCATGGTGTTGAAGAACCAGCTCACAGTTCAGCTACAAAAGTCACATTGACTCATATTCCAGGTATTCCTAACCACACTTTTATGGGACTTACCACATTCCAGCTTTTCATTCCAATTAGTCAAGTGCCAGCAACTGGTACAGGCTGGATATAAGCCTCCCACAACATGGTGCCTTCCAGAAGTTTGAATTTTAACTCCTGCTAGCCTCAGCCAGGACCACCCATGATTAGGAATTCTGGGAAATGTAGTCCAAAACATATAGAATCTCCCAGATTGGATGCGGTCATGCCCCACACATCCCTGAGGTCTCTAGGAGTAACCTCAACCTTACCTAAAGTGTCTCAAGATGCCATCGCAGCTAGGTCACATGCTATCTTCCAACACGTTAGGGATACCTGTGATTTCCCCCACATTCACTGTTCAGTTCAGTTCTTCTCACAAAAAAGCTTGAACATAAAATGAGAGGATGCAAGATGGTAAGCACTTCTCTTTTTCTTTTTTTCTTGGATTGGGAATGGGTGATTTTATTTTCTTGTTGACTCAACTCTTACTGACTGTTGATGGGCAAAACTGCAACAGCTCCCCACATGAATCAGGTTTTCTCCTCTCACACAAAAGCTATCCAGCTGTTCTCCTCATCTCAGCAGCAATTCACCTGTGCCTGAGATTAGCCATATCAGCTATTAGCAATGAGAAAGTTATGTAGCTGGGCTGCCTCGTATAGCATCGATGACCGGGATGGAATGGCTACGCTGGTGGGAAAGTGTGGGAATTGCAATCCAGCCGGAGGGTGCCAGGCTGAGGAAGGCAGAGTTACAGTCCTCCTCATTTCACACAGGCATATGTACCATGATGAATCATGACAGTATTGTGAATCTTGGATTTGTTAAACAGACTACAATCTGACATGCGCAGGAAGGAGGACAACAGCTCAGTATACCTCTGGCAAAGCAGTACAATGATTTAAAGACAAAGGATAGTCACAATCAATGGATAAGGTTCAGAAAACTGTTTCATTACTCACCTACACTCACAGGTTGTTAGTACACATCCATGCAGACACATTAAAACAGCCATTTCATGCAGCCAAGGAAGTCCACTGAATTGCTTTCAAAAGCAAACTATATAAATATTTATATATTTAAAAAACAGCTGCTGCCTTGGAGAACCTACAACAGTCTGACTTGGATATGGAGCATGCACAGAAAACATAGTACCAATCTACTTCCAGATGGACTGTAGCAAGCAGTGAACAAGCATTTAGAAAAGAGATGAGACGCTCCCTGACCAAGCTTTTGTGCCCTCTGAAAAGGACCAGCTGTCTGGGTCTAGTATTAACACCTGGATATTTTTAGATAGCTTTGGTTGCTCTTTTGGTTTTAGAGTTTGTTTACTTGTAAGGGGAAGCTTTTAGCTGAGTCTCACAGGCTCCCTAATATGTCACTCTCCAGATGTTTGGATTGTAACTACCATCAGCCAGCATGACCAATGGTCAGAGACAATGGGAACTATAGTCCAGAAACATCAGAAGGGTGCTATGTTGGGGAAGGCTTGTTTAATATACGTCAAGCAAGCCATGTACTGTTTGTTTTTCTCCTCTAGGAAAAGTGTTTCCATAGCCCTTTCCTGGCCATCTCTGCATGTGAACAGATCACACCAGAACTGTCCTTGAGCTTTAACTTTGGATGTTAAATGAAAGTGCTATATTTGAGCTCTCCACTTTCACCAGCTGGAAGTGAATTGGCCACTTAAGGCTGATGCGAACAGGAAGACTTCCTTCTGCACAGAGAAGACTTCCATCTAGGAATCAGCATGCAACTCCCAGAGAGGTGGTCACATGGAACCAATCACGCAGGTGTGTCTTTTGCCAAGACGGTACATGCTCTTGACATGCCATTGCAAGCTGAGACCAAATGCACACATGCAGTAGTCATCCCCTGATGATATGGAACACAAACACACAACTTGCATTCTAGCGCAACACCTACATGGAGCGATTGGTTGCATGCAGATGTTTCTCGTGCTTAAAGCAGTTTCAAGCACAGGGTGGCACGATAGAAGCTGCTTTCTCAAGCTCACCTTCAGGGCTAGTGTTGAGCTAGAGCTTTACTTGCAGGTTAACGCTCTGCTTGAATGCTCTGCCATGGACACAAAAGGTGCAGGGGAGCCCCTTGCTGGGGTTCTAGATGCCAGTCCCAAGGCCCCAACGGGATCTTGCTTGGCCCAGGATCACATCTCCTAGATTGCTGGGGTCTCCCAGCCAGCAAGCAGCTTACTGGACCTTGATCTTTGTGGCAGCCCTGCTTTGTGGCTTCTCACATACTTGGGGTTGGATCCAGCATTAGAAATATTTAGAACAGACCCACTGAAATACATGGGTGACTTAAGCACCATGGATTTCAGTGGGTCTAGTCCAAGAATGACTAAATCCAGATTCAACGAGATCAGTCCCCAGCTCTTCTTCCCACCTACCTTTTCCCAGGCAGACCAATGACTCTTCATCTGCTCAGTAATTCAGAGAACTAACCACAGCTTCCCTTTCCCATCACAATGTTTGGCACATCCCTTTGCTGTACATGCCTCTCTCTCCTTGGTACCACCACTAAGCTTCTCCTAAGCCAAGTGGATGCCCTAAGCACCTTAACATTCTTCTGTTTAATGCTGTTCAACCTTCATTTACCGCAACCCGTGACAAACTTTAACCCCCTGTTTCCAGAGATCTAGGAATAGGCTAAAAAACAAACACAGAGAAGCACAAGGGTTTAAAAAGAAGCTCTTTTAATTTTAAAAATCTTTCTTTAAAAATACGTATGACAAGTTTACAGCATAAAAATAATATCTCACTGGTATAAATGTGGCTTAATTAGAGTTTTAAGATACATTTGTAAACCTAGAATAATGTTGCATCTTTGGTACCTTAGTTCAAACACTTTTCTGCATTTCACCCCACCATGATGGCTTTCAAAAGGACTATAAGGGAAGACATGGGTTTTGTTTTTCACCATTCAGAGAGCGCTGTCAGTTGCTATAGGAGAACATTCTTGTGGCTAAAGCAAAGATCTAGAGCTTGGCAGACCTGGGTTCAAGTTCTTTCTGCAATAAAGGAGGATTCAATGGGCTTGACCAAGACACTTAAAAAAGCAAAACAAACCCAGGCTGGGAGGCTAGATGCCTCTTACACCAGAATCATAGGGTGGAGGAATCTGCAGGACAGAAAGTACCATGGGAGGTCATGCTTAACACCATCCCTGCCCGTCAATCCTCCCAGCAACCCTCAGTTTTTACACAGCTATGAAAGTGAGCCTGGTCAATTTTGAAGGGGCAGGTGCAACAGCAGATTGTCCCATAGAAATATCTATCCCCTCACACACACACACATATATCAAAACATTATACTTACCCGAAGGTAAGTCCCATTAATTTCAATGGCTCTTCTACGTAGACTGCTCAGCATTGCAATTCAAAACAAGACAAAAAGCATCTTGCCCACTCCTGAAATGCTGCTAAGCTGCCCCCTTTCATGCAGATGAAAGGTAAGTAGGGGAGAGTCAGTGTCTGGGCTGCACTCCATCTCCTCCAAAAATGGGCAAGCTGGGGCACCACCACAAGCCCTGCAGCAGAGTGCATATTCCACTCACGTGCACACACATCTCTGCATCAGCAGCACACAGGCATGGAGAAGCTGAGCTGCTGGGGGCAAGGTGAGGCAAGCGTGCATGAGCGACACAGAAACCTGCTCCAGTATGCAGATACTTTGCAGGAGATGGGCTTTATTGTGGAACTCCATCAGTCCATTCCAACTCGAGTCCCCAGTTTGTTCAGCAGAGGGGCTGCTGAGCATTTGGGGAAGGGATCTGGGATCAGCACTTTTCCTTCCCCTCCACCATGATGGTTCTGGAAAGTCAAGGCATGTCAACCACTGCAAGACCACTGACCCTTCTTTAGGTTGCCCCTTGCTGTACTAGAACATACATAAGAAGATCCATGCAGGGTTTGATCAATCCAGTTCAGCACTCTGTTCACACAGTGGGAAACCATCTGGCCCCTTCCTAGAGTATTCAGGCCATGCAGGCTCCTTCATGCAAAGGAGCACCAAGTTTTTCACACCATAACCAGCTGGTGTTTCTGGTGGAGGCAACCAAAGTACTAGAGTAATCACTGCAGGAAGAAAGCCTAGTCTTGGTGCACTTTCCACACACAAGTTAGGGGCTTCTCTACATGAGACATTTAACCCAGCATTTACTGAGGTGACTTCTTTCATTTTCTTTCCAGGAGGAAGAACGGCCTTTTACACAAGGGATCACAAATGCACAATACATATCTTGTGTAGAGAAACCCCTTGAACAATTGCCAGGAACAAGCCATTACAGAAATGATGGCACAGCTATATTGCCAGTATTTTCCCAACTTGTACCAAGTGCCGTGGAGTCCATTTGCCAGCTCCGGGAAGCCACTCTCAAAAGTCAGTTGCTCTTTGAATGGAAATTCAACAGCCACCACATCTCATTTAGGATCACCAGCTCTCTGGGACATCTTAGAAGTCAGGCATCCCTTTAACATTCCCTGGAAACCACTTCAAGGTCAGGAAAATTTTCCTGTAGATGTACATGGTTTCACTACTGAATAGGATTTAATTCATTTTTGATCAAACACCACATGAGTGAGAAAAGATATCAGGAATGGTGCTGCTTATTTTGGTTGCATTTATATTTTGGATCCATGCAAAGCCCACAGAAGTGGCAAAAAGGTGAATGATTCTCTGTAAACTATGTGAGCCAAGGAAGGACCTCCAATTGCAGATACATGATTGTAATACTCTTCTGATGCAAGGCAACCAGCTTGATTCTCCAATCCCTTCTTCTGTTCGGGATCCATTTAAATACTAGCTTGGAGTTCACTGGTTTCTAAACTGCAGAGTGCTCTTGCATGGCCTGGCCCTTTCAGGGAGCTGGTGATGCTCGGTGGGGAGGGAGGGGGGCTTTAAATGCCAGAACTGGCTGACTGCCATAAAACACTTCATTGCACTTCAATTTCCTGCCCTTCGAAGAACCTGGGGGCCCTTGGAAGAGTGGACAAGGCTGCTCATGTATTGCAAACAAAGTCCATGGTGCTCTGGATCACACAGCAACAACACGAAAATACAACTCTGCACTGCTCTACTTCCCTCAATTAATAAAAACAACACAGTCAAACAGAAAAGGAAAGTCAAGACTAAAACGTATACACATCAATCTTATAAGCATTTCAAAGGATAACACAGTAATTAATGTGGCAATATTCCTCTGGTATATTCTGGCTACATAGCAGTAGTGGCTGGCTGGAGAAGATGCATATATTTGAGCTGATAACATTGCTACAGCTGTAAATTAATATGCTATAGAAAAGAAAACAATACTCAAGAGATGAGACCAATCCTGCAAAAATGGGACATTCCAAAGTTTAACATGTTTCAGTCAAGATACAGGGAATGGATTTTGACTCACCTCTAGCCAGTATTTTTTTTAATGTAAAATAAAACCTGGCAAGCCAAAATGACAGTGACATGCGTAGAAATAAGAAGTGATGGTCCCCTTTAGGAGAAAGCTCATAGGCCAGATTGTGGCCACAGACAGAGTCTTAATCATCTCCACCTCTCCCACATTCTACCACTGTTGCCAATGTCAGGGCCCTCGCCACATTGTTCAGGTTTCTTCCATTTCTATGAACATTTATGAGCTAGAAGCCATAGGTCCTATGTCAGTGGCAGCCAGGGCTCAGGATGGACAGATTTGCTAAACCCAATTCATCTGTGTTTCGTGGGTTATCAGATGTTTTTTATTGCATTGTCTGCTCATTGACGGAACTGGATTGTTTTTTTTCTTGCTGTTGTGCTAGAATGGTGCTCCTGTTTGTAAATGTGGCACCTACCAAGCCAGGATGAACATCAGCATTTGAAAAGCCACAGTGTCCTAGCTTTTTTGGGTGAATGATTAGAACATCTGGTGACTGTTGCATTTCCTGTCTGGTTTCCAAATGACAGATCTGTCACCATTTAGGTTTTCACTGAGGGGGAGTCTACAGAAGCAGCTGAAAAAGGACCTTCTGTGGAGAATGTAAATGTTTAGGCTTGGACTACTTCAAATATTTGAAACTATGAGGCACTAGCTATGTGCTACTTTAGCCTTGGGAAGCATGAAGTGTGCTTTGGCGGTCACCTAGCTGCTCCACTGACCCCGGGTAGGAGTCTGGGGGGTTTTGCATCAAGATCAAGCCTTTGCTGCAGTGAGATGTGAAACTGAACTACTGTGCAGCTCAGTGGTGCAGAAGGCAAATCAGGTTGTTCGTCCTTGTCAAAGAAGCTCAAGAGCGGTGGAGCACATCTGCCCTGTTACAGATAAAGGGACTGAGCTATATGTAATTAAAAATCCTGGGTCGTGGTCAGGTCACACCAAAATTCAGCCACCAAATGTAGGAAGGTGTCTAATAGCAGGCCAGCCTTATATCGAATCTGTCAGCCCAGTATTGATGTCTCCACCTGGCAGAGGTTTTCCAGGATTTTGGCAGAGACCTTATCCAGGACCGGACTGCATCCGGGGGCTGAATCTGTGATCGGCGTGCTGACCAAGTACTCTGGGGCGCATTAGGACCTAACCCTAGTTTTTGGCCATAACCAAGCGTTAAGCCCTCAGAACAAAATGTTCTAATCGGCTTAGGAAAATGTACTGAGGGAGTTCAGATTACCTAGAGAAATTCTCCAGAAAGAAAGGGGAGCTAAAATTCTTCCATAACGTGGTCAATATTATGGGATTTATGCACATGGTATAGTAATGGTGCAAAATGGTCAAAAAGCATGATCTGGTGGTTTTATTCTGCCCTATCTCCCATACCCAAGGTGAAGGCCTGTAAGTAATTTCTATAGGCAACAATGCTGAGTAAGTGGCTGACTAGGAGGGGAAACTATGGCTCGTCACAGTGTCATTTCAAAGGCTGATTGCATGGGTGAAAAAAGATCAGCCCTGCACTGGCCGTGATTTATAGAAGGACCTCCTTTCAAACTATTATAGCACTATTCCTTTTAATATTATGTTCTTTTGGAAAGATTCCCGACCTTTATTGCTATTCTTAATCTAAACATATAAACAAACACTGACAATAGATCAAAATAGAGTAAATGCAATGTAGGAAGTGGGGAAGTGGTGCTGGTAGCACAGATGTCTAATTAAAAATGGGATGGGGACAGTAAAGGGATTGAAAAATCCACTGCACAAGGGGAAGGAGCAGTTTTCAGCAGGACTATGAGGGAAAGGAAGAGCCATCCCCCTCCTTATGGTCCAAATTCTGATTTATCTACCATTGTAACATCTATTTGTTAAAAAATAATAGCAACACAGGTACATGAAATGCAGTTGCACGTTTCACATAGCATTGGACTTTAATGCAGGGGTTGCCTGTGACATGCAAGGGCCAGACTGGGAAGGGGGGAGTGGCTGAACAAGCACCCCCTGCCTCTCTGTCCATATCACAGAGACACGTGCCAGTGGAATGCCCTGCTGTGGCCACAGTAGAGTCCTTAGCTGTCAGTCTCTGTTTGCTGCTCCGTATGCCCCTGGGCCATTAGGATGTCCCTTTGGGTCTTGTTTGGACAACTACAAATGCCCAATATCTCTGAGTACCTTTAATCTGTGCTACATGTAATACTGTACCATCATTCTTGTGTTGCTGGCCCCATAGCAAAAGCATTGGAAAGCCCAGGAAAGGAAACACAGAAACAGAGTCAGAAGGGGTCTCCCGGGCCATCTAATCGGACCCCTGGCTCCAGCTGACTCTACTCATGACACGCCTACCATGTGCATGTCCAGCCTATCCTTGAAGAGCAGAATCCAGCTCTAATGTCTAGGTTTGCTCTTCTGATGGCCACCATTCTAACGCTGCTCTGAATACCACCCTGAATGGAGCATCCATTCAGTGTTTGAAAACTGGCTGAGACTGTGGGCGGACCAATTCCCTGTTAGTGCATCTTGAAAGAGTCTGTACATGCATACATATGTCACCTTGTTTCATGCTTCATCCCTGCTTTCCGATCAGCTTTTAAAAGGGATGATTTGATAATGAACGGCCAAGAATAAACTTGTATGAATGGAATGGAAGCACAGGTAAAGGTGCTCTCCAAGGGAAACCTTGGGGAGGTCATCCTTTGCTTGATACAAGGAAGGCTTGCTTTTCCATGGAGACTACTTTTATAGATACTTTTCTCTCTGTCCTGCAACAAGGTAGTTCATGCCGCACACAGACTCACAATATTCTGGGTTAGCAGAGAGGACCATGGATGGAGAACCTGCATTAGGTGATGGAATGGAAATAGCCCCAATTAAGAAGTTTGGGGAGTCACACAAACAACCACAGGACACAGACTTCAGCTGGGTTGATCTCATCTGCAGTCTTACTGGTAGGTACTGGTAGGTACTCTTGGCCCCAGAAAAGTTTCTTCCATGTTACAGTTCCTGGGTTCTGCTTTGAGCTGAAGAGGAAGGAAGGACAAGCTGCAACTGCATTGTAGGGCTGAAGGGAAGGGATGTACCAGTTTTGCTTGGAAAACCCCAGCACCACCACACGTGCCTGCATGTCCCCCTTCCACAGACGCAGCTCTAGTAACCCTAGCAGTC
This sequence comes from Varanus komodoensis, assembly GCF_004798865.1. Taxonomy (NCBI): domain Eukaryota; kingdom Metazoa; phylum Chordata; class Lepidosauria; order Squamata; family Varanidae; genus Varanus; species Varanus komodoensis. Next base: position 16,659,525 of record NW_025336480.1, read on the forward strand.
TGACTTTAGCACTAGTGCTTCTTGTTCTTCTTCTTGTTGAGGAGCTAGCGGGCTGTCACAGGATATGGTAGATGAAGTGTTGGCTTCATTCAATGTAGAACTACAAGGTAGAAAAGGAAAGAGAGAAAGAATTAAGCCTCAGCTATAAACAGGAGTCAGTTCATGAAAGACAGAGCTGGAAGCCATATTTATTTATTTATTTTTATTTATTTATTAAAACATTTTTATGCCGCCCCATTCGCCGAAGCCTCATATATCATGAGAAGAGCTGACATTTTGCTTTCTGAAACCAGTTCTGCTTAAAAGCCAATAACTTGCTGAGAAGTCACATTCCAGGCTCCAGAATGATCCATCCATCCATCCATCCACCCATCCATCACACTAGCCAACATCTTTGAAGAGTCTTTCTGTGGATACATTCCTTGGGACAACAAAGCAGAGATTCCAAAAGCTGTGGGCATTCCACCAAAGTTCATTCTCCATTCTACTGTATATTCCAGGGTTGGCCAAACCAAAGTTCAGGGGCTGAATGTGGCTCTTTGAGTCTATTTTGCGGCTTGCTGCCACAGGCGCCCACAGGCACCTGCTTACCACTCCCCACCTGCTGCCACCTCCTGTGAGCACCTGCTCATTCCTCACTGCCCACCGCCACTGTCGATGGGCACCTGCTTGTGGCCCCCAAACATCTGACATTTACTGTATGTGGGTATTCTGTTGAGCAAGTCTGGCCACCCCTGGTATATTCCTTAGACTTTTCTGTTCTTCATTACTTCACATGCCTATGGAATGTGCAAAGCATATTTCCAGCCATCAGAGAGACTAGCATTTGTGTGAATGATTGCGTTATGGGAGAAAGAATGAAGGAAATGCTGACCTTGCCCGACTACTGGGTGCTTCTTGAAGGTTGTCACTGATACCTTCTGGTTTAGGGTCAGGCAAAGGAATGATATAATCATTGTCCAGTCCATTCTGCTCCACAGCTGTGTAGAGGACAGGGCTTGAACGAGCAGTGTCCTCAGCAGTGGAGTTGTTGAGTGCCGCATTCCTGGGCCTTGTGCGGACAACAGCAGGGTGGTCGCTTTTCAAGAACTCTTCATTGACTTGTTGATACCTCTGCTCTCATATAAGGCAGACAGGAGAAAAAGGGATTGTGAGTGTATAAAGGCATGAGTCTTACACGGGGACATGATCTCAGTGAGTTAATAAATATTATGATGCTGAACTGCTATTGATTCTATTGACCCTGAATGGTGCCAGAACCATTAATATATTAAAGTTTCAATCCTAAATAAAAGTATGTTTTAACTTGAAAACCACTGGGAACTTATTTGCAAGGAGCTGGAATATATACAGTTAGGCTTTAAGAAATCACAATTCATTGCATAATACAAACCGCATATAATAACCCAATTCAAGCTACAAAGCTATAAATCTATATTCATTTCCATTGGAATAACTGAAATCCGTGGGACTTTATTCTGAGTGACATGCCTAGGCTTGAGCTATAAGGCTATTTGGACCCAATGAAATCAGTTAGACTTACTTCTGAGTAGGCATGTGTAAGATTGTCCTGTCAGTCTCAAAACACAGCCCAGCATGAAGACTGTGTAAACAGATCATCTGTTTCACCTGTATTGGGACCGCTGCCACGCGACTACAGTTTGTTAGCCTTGGCATTGCTGGCAGCCAAATCAAGTGAAATGAACAGAGAAAAGGTTCTTTGTACTTAGCCTGTCTCAAAATTTTGAGGGGCCTTCTGAGGAAAAAATATGTAGATGTTTGTCTAATAAAGCAGGATTTAAACTGGGGCTACAGGGCAGTTCTTGGTTCCAGTCTGGTTCATTCAGTCTGTAGTCATAGCTTAAAAGCTCACCATTTTAACTTTCCTTCTTAATGTTTACTGTATTATTTAAGGATCATGGACAGACTAGTTATTTGGGGTTCCACCAAAATTTAATAGCACCCGTGTTTGTCTGTACAGGACTATTCTGTAACTTTCAAGTTTTATGTTTAAATGCAATTTTGTTTGTTTATGTTAGAAATTTTTACGCTGCCCTTCAGCCATAAAAATGAAAAAAGAGAATCGAAATGAAAAACATAACTGCAGCTAAACTTAATTAAAAAACCACAAAACCTGGAAGAATAAAACCATTGTTGCCTGAGAACAAAAAGACAACAATATGAGAGCTAGTTAAGCCTCTCTGGATATGGAATTTTATATGTAGGGGGCCACCACTAAGAAGGTCCTATGACTAGTTGTCACCTGCCTTTAGAGAACTGCCAAATATTACTCCAGCACACAGGGAAGCTAATATGGGAACAGGACAAGCATTTAGTTCACAGGGTTCTGCAGATGCATTGCACTTTGTTCCTGGTACCAAGCATAGCTGTTGGTCAGGAACAGTGGGAGATGCAGTTCAAAAAACAGGTTGGGAAGGCTGGCTTAGCAGTTTGTAGTTCTCTGGTTTGATGTAACCAGGCAGGAAAATAAGGCCCCATTTACAGGCTATGATTGGGGAAGGGGTTTTGCTGAAGAGGTAAACTGCTTGGTTAACATGGGAAAGGCTTATATTACAGTTTCTAACAGCATTCTTGTGGTGCAGTGCTAAGTACCACACCACAAACCTTCTTGAGCTCATCTGTTAAAGAAGAAAGCTCCAGTTAAGTCTGGCTGTAGTGAAGAAACCAAAAATCACACTCCAAAGCACTGTGATGAAGGATGTACCTGCTTTCTGCAAGTAATGACCCAGTAAACCAGACTCTCACCCCGCACATCCTTCCTGCCTGTTGCAAGCATCAATACTTATTGACCCTTTCTGGTTTTCATGAGGAGCATTCTGTCATACTAAACTTGCCCAGCCTGAAGCAGCCCAGCTGCAGTGGACTTCAATTCCCATCATTCCCTGGTTGTGGAAGGCTGCCATATACATTCCTTTCTTTCTTCCTTCCTTTCCCCCTCAGTCTACCCAACCATACCCTACCTTCTTATAACTGTCTTCCAGGAGGTTTCCCATGAGTACAACCAGCTGAGAGAAAGGAGGTCGGATTTCAAATTTCTCTTCCCAGCATTTTTGCATGATTTCATAGCTGGAAAGACATAAAAGAAAAAAATGGCACCATTGGGAAATGCTGCACTGGAAGAAAGGGTGGCCATTTTCCAGTGTGAAAAAGGCAAATACAAACTGCTAATACTCACATCTCATTCGATGCATGGGTAGGCTTGGACATCCGATATCCGCGCTTAATGGCATTATAGAATTGTTCGTTCATAGGCAGTTCAGGATATGGAGTCCCACCTAGGATAAGAAAAAGATCAAGGAAAAGGGGTGATGGGACAGCAACTTTATTCTTCGTGCGAATGACGCCAGGGCAACTGTCCCCCACATGCCCCATTTCACTTCTTTCTCATCTCCAGGGCTGCACCAGCAGGCAACTGCAAATCTCTACTGCTGGTGGACCCTCCCAGTCTGAAACAGAAAACTCGGGACTGGGGTGAAAACACCAAAGGGGGAAGGACCAAAGGGGGATTTTTCTTTGTGTAGACTAGTAACGTCAGCTGTTTGCTTTATGTAGGTTATGAACTGGTGTGGTGGGAGGGCAACTCACTTCATGCAAGATGCTGGAGGGCCATTCGCATTGCTTTCCTTTTGCATATAGGAAATTTGAAAAGCAGGATGTATCAAAGGAAGAAAGGACAGTGCTGCCCCACGTTACATACCCAGAGTGAATATTTCCCAAAGAAGGATCCCAAAAGACCACACATCGCTCAAGGTGGTGTAGAGGTTGTTGAAGATACTCTCGGGTGCCATCCATTTCAAAGGCAAGAAGGTCTGCAATGAAAGCACATGGCAGGAACACCTTTCAATAAATTGTCCGCCCTCTGGCAGCAACAGGCATGGCTTTTAATGGAAACTTGCTTGCAGCAAGAGAAGAGCTGCCAGGAACCCGAGGCCATTGCCAGGGAGGCAATCCCCTTTGATGAAGTTAAATGATACTCCTGGTCCTTTCATTTCTTCTCCCAGCCCAGCTCATTTGATATAAGGAATGGAAGTTATTAAATCCTGACCTGGAAGAAGGGTCTTTATAAAACTTTAAATGAGAAGGCAGCTGTTTCTTAGAACAGGAGCAGGAAACTTTATTTGTTAAGAGCTGCATTCCTTCAGGGGAAATCTATCAGGAGCTGCAGCTGCAGCTACAGGCTAGGAGTTGTATGAAATTAGTACAAAGAAGACTAATTGCCCACCCCTGTCCTAGACCTAGGAAACTTTGGGTTTTAAGGTTGCCGATGTAGGCTTGCTTTACTTGAGCTCTATTAATTGAATAGTCCTGTCTTGCCAGTAGCATTTTACCAAATGGCCTCCTTCACATGGGCATGCAAGCTTGCATGTACACTTGTGTATCCAACAGACCTAGAAATGCAGGAACGTTTTGCAGAATTGTTTTTCACTGCTCCTTGACAAAATGGGGAGTTTAGCTCAATATGCCAGCAGTTTAAGCACAGACACATTATTTTACTGTGAATGTTTACAGGAGGAAAATGCACCCTGGATGGGCAGGCCATTCCTAAGAACAGACCCTGCATGGATGATCTTAACCCAGCTATCCCTTTTAAATAGCTGTGGGTGCTACTTCACAGAATCAAAGAACCACCAAGTCCACCTCCACACTCATTGCGGGACCCTAGTTTAAAGCATCCCTGACACATCACTAACCTTTTCCTCCCTCCTCCCCCCACCAAGCCACAGTTCCACGCTTACAACTGCTTTGTCATTCTTGATATATAGGAACAACAACAAACTTGGTTGCAATCCCTGATTTAAAAACAAAATGCTGAGCTGGTGTAGTTTTGCATTTTAAATACATTTAAACCATAGCACCATCAAGACTATAGGAATCAAATGGAATTTGATACTCTTTAAGTGGTCAGTACCTACCTACCTACAACTTTACACAGCTCCCTAGCACACCCTCTGATATCTACAAGTTGAGCATGGCTGTCTGACCAAGGGAATGTTCCCCAAAGGACCTCTAGACCTCCCTGTCGGTTGTACACGTAGAGGTCTATCTGTGTTGGTCTCCGTTGCTCAGACATCCTTGCTCCCTATGTGGACGCTGGACGGTGGCGCCAGACCAAGGCCCACGGTGAACCCTGATCATGCGCACCATGCATGAAGGAGCTCCGTAAGGTTCCAGTAATATAAGGGAGCTATTTAGAAACACTTCTGGTTTGTATGGGAATGATCAAGACCGAGGTTGAGTTTGATGAGCACACGGGGCCCTGCAAAGAGGACTAGATGTCTCCTCCTTGCCACCCTCGCTTCCTCTGTTGCCTGCCCAGCCCCAGCCCAGATTTATTTGTGGCACAGGAAAGCAGCCTGGTTCTGGTTTGCGTGCTGCTCCCCTACCGCCATTCCTCTGCACTATTTGCGTAACCAGCCTCAAAAAGGATTGCCAGGAAGGATTGCGAAGGGCCAGGGAGTTTCATTTCCCATTTGCTGGAGAGAGTGACTGTCTAAGGAAATTCAGAGATATGCTTTCTACTCTGAGCCCTGAAAAATGACTCATTGTGGAAACTTGGTTAAAAAGCTTCAGTTTTTGCACAGGCACAACTGGTTAAAGAAAACATGACCAACCAGGGGCTTGGGAACACAGCAATAGAATACGGGTTCTCAATCCTTTGGGCTCTTGGGCACATTTGGATTTCGAAGGCCCATCCGGTGTGCTTTCACAGAATGGTTTCCAGGGTGGTGCTTGCCCAAATGATTGCCATTGTGTGACTGGTCACAGTCCACTCATACTGTGCAAACCAACCATGTATTTGTGCAAGGTGGAAGGCAGAAGTTCTCAGATATATCACGGACTGCCATATCATAAGGGTAAAAACACAGCTGCCCGCCTGTAACTGCGGTTGTTTCAGCGGGCATTCTCTACAGCCCCACACATGGGCAAGCTCTCATAATCGCTACAGGCAGGACCTTCCAGAAAGCTCTGGAGGAGTAGGAGCACTTGCACACCCATCTGCAGTACAACCACATTCCATACATGATCAGGGAAGGCTGGACCAGCACCTTGTTGCTTCCTCCTGTCCCCCCACTATCCCAGAGAACATGGCTTAAGACTACCTTCTGCAAAGTGAGCAAATGGCTCTTGGACAGATAGGCATCCACTGTGGTGACTGAGGCCCACCGGGACTTTATTTTCTCCCCTTAAGGCCCATGTGTGTGCTTGTGTCCAGAATGTCCAACAAATTGAAGCTTGCAACAACTACTTCAACCAGTAGGTGGCAGATTCCCAAACCAGCACATAGCTTTTCAGTCACGAACAGTTTATGAAGCCGGAGGGACGGAGTTACCAGGCTGGCCCTTCCCTCTTTCTATGGGGCATCCCCACTCTGAGAAATGGGGTGGGGGGACCTCTTTAGCCGGCAGCTGTAGGACCGTACCATGGCTGCGGTTGTGCCTAGGGCTCTCAGTGACCATTGCTGAGGGTGGCCATTGCTAAGTCCAGGCATTGGCAGTTTGCAAGTGTCACGGTATCACAAAAAAATGCCTTTCTCAACGTGTACAAAGTCAGATATGTTCCAAATGAAATGTAGCTGCTCTTCATTCAGTAAGGAGGAAGGAGATATGAAGCGAAAGAAATTTGCATGTGGAACTGGAAATTAGGGAGGAGAGGGATCAGAGATTTGGGAAACAAAGCTTGATGAGACCAGCTTGGGGCCATTAGGACAGAAGAAGTCTTCTGCCTAGTATACTGCAGATGACTCATTGAATTAGAGCAATGCATACGCTGTTGTGAAGGCATCTGCTCTGAGCCGCATGTCATCAAGGAGTCTGCTGGAGATGGAGACAGAGATAAATGCATGTAGGACTATTGCTAAAGGAGGGCCGAGGCTCTGAACTGCCTGAACTCCACAATGGGCATCCCAGCTAACCACACATGCACAGAGACTGGAGTGGCATGCCAACAGTTGTGAAGTTGGGTCACCTGATGGCAGAGCTGGAGAAGGAAGATGGAGGCCAAAGCAGTTGCAACACAGGAGAGGCAAATGAGTGATGTCTGAGATTACTAGGTTTTGCTGGACCTCATTTCAGATGCCCAGTTCCCAAACCCATTTGCAACTGCTCATCCAGACTGGGAAGAAAAAGCAGGAATGAAAGAGCTGGCTGAGTCCATGGCTTCCCCTCCCAATTGGAATCTATCTGATATCTCCAATCTGTGGGATAGTGGTTAGACTCTTGGACAGGGGTTCAGGATCTGGGTCCCCATTTGGGTCATGAAGATCGCTGAATATTTTGGGCCAGACACAGAGTTGTTCCATAGATATAATGGAGAGGATGCTGATAATGTAAGCCAGTTTGAATTCCTCACAAGGGGAAAAAAGGTGGGGTATATAATAATCATGATAAGTAATCACGGAGATAACAGGGGATCCCATTTCATGCCTTTTGCCCTCCCATTTAAGTGTATAGCTTTACGTAGGCCTAACACTGTGCAAGCAAAGACATGCTCAGAGAGCAGGGGATCATGCTACTCACATTGCCTTTGGAGATGTAATTTGAATCCCGCATGATGTCTCTGGCTAGGCCAAAGTCACAGATCTTTACCAGCTTCCCCTCACAGATCAGCACGTTTCTTGCAGCCAGGTCTCGATGCACACACTGCGGAGTAGGAAAAAGACATCTATATTGTGCATCTCCTTTAGCCTTTCCCTGCAAAACCCCCCACTGTGCTCTGCAGCATGCTACTGCAGAAGAAAGCCTCACAAGGAAACTGAGAACTGAGTGCCCAGAGGTTGTGTTCGGACCACAGCTTCAGAGCCCTGGAAGTGCTCCTGCAGTTTTGTCTGCAGTGCATAAACTCATTTTCTTAAGCTACTCTCAGGCTGCAGCCCTCAGTCTTGCTGAGCGTTGTAATGCTTCAAGCGATACCCTGCAAAAGCTGCAGCAAGATCCCAGTAGTGCAATCAGCAACTGCTGCAGGAGACAGGCATGTATTTTGCTTTTGATATGATGACAGCTGTTACCTGTTGTCCAAAGCAGGTTTAGCTTAGAGCAGTTTTCAAATTATGCAAAAAAATGGCACATATCTACAATGATGCAGTCCTTTCAAAGGGGGAGGGAAGTGGAGGTCTGTTGCTCAAAAATATTTGCTCTATATACTGTGCCCGTTATAGGTTACACCAGGGGTAGCGATTCTGTTTTGGGCCCGCAGGCACATTTGGCAATTTGGGAAACCGTCATGGGCACCACCACAAAATGGCTGCCATGGGAGGCATGGTTAGTCACAAAGAACAAGTCACCTTCCTAAACTATTGTGTACAACACAATGGTGGGGTCTGAACCTCACCATACAAAAGAATTCTTTTAAACCCACAGTTTCAGTCCCCCCCCCTTTTTTTTTTCTCCTTCCTTTGCTTGGCTGGGAAATGCAGCTGTCCTTTGTCTTCATTTCCTAAGAATTTCTCTGAATGTAGCTAAAGGCATTCAGGGGAAAAGATGATGGCAGTGGCCAGAAGGCTGCACTTTGCTTGCTGCTGCCAGTCAGAAAAATGCTAATTAACAGTGTGTGTGTGTGGGGGGGGGGGGTTGGGCACCTTGGAAGGCACCAGGCAAGAAGTGGGGGGACACTGATGCCCACAGGGACCATTAATTACTCCTGGACTGAACCATTCTTCAGAGGTAAGTAAGGCAGTTTTCCCCATTCCTTCACCTTTCCTGGAACATGGGGCAAGCAACGGCAATTAGGATTCAGGGCTCAAGAAAACAGTGGGGAAGTTCCCGTCACGTGCCCTGACATGGCAGCATGCTGTGGCCAAGGTTCCAAAAGAAATAGGCAGCATATGTAGCCTGAGAATCTAACATTATGGAATTCTCTCCATGTTGGCTTGAGCCTTTTTGTAGCCTTCTAACAAAACTCTTGAGGGATCCCACCATTAATTAATTAATTAATTAATTAATTAATAGCTTTTATATACTGTCCACTGCAAGCACCTTGGGATGGTTTTACAATAAAAGCAAGACACGATAGAGCACAGCATCCAATTTCCAATAAATAAAACCACCTTAAAAACTATTAAACTTTAAAATAATGGGAAAATAAAAAGGGTTTTGCCTAGTGCCAAAAAGAATAAGCTGGCGCCAGGCGAACCTCTCTGGGGAATGTACTCCATAATCTTTCTTTCTGGGACCTTTCTAGTGCACAGTCCTCTGGCCATTTCAACTGCTCTCTTCCCTTATCGGTGTCCCTTCCCTAGGAAGCGCCATTTGGCCGTACGCTGGGGCTTATGCTTTCCAAGATGTTTGCCCAGCACTGGCCAGCTTCAGGGCGGCCGATATCGCATGTCTTGCGCTCCAGAACAGCCGTACCATGTGGAAGGCCTCTCGTGCAGCCTCCTGTGTGGTAACTCCTAGCAGTGGTTCTGCCTGCTCAAGCGTTACCGCGCTGACCACGCTTCCTTTCCCCACAGCTGCTAGCGCCTGTGAAAAGGATGTCTCAACAGTTATCGAGGACGGCATGGCATCACTGGAGCGGCGCCTTGAAGATATTTGGTGGTGACAAACTGCATTGTGCAATTCAGCTGTGAAACCAAATTACACTGAATAACAGCATGGCCTGGAGCTCGTAATTATGGAGCACAAATGCTTCACTTTCAAACTGGGTATGGAACTGATAGTCTGTTATCCTTCCAACATCAGAAAAAGGCGAAAATTTATTCAAGGAAGACTTTGGATCTGTGTGTTGGGTGGATGCCATTTTTAGTGTTTTATTGTCCTGTAATGTGTTCAGTAGCCTAACCCCATGCCTGTTTAGACAGCAAGAAGTCTGAAAGTTCCCAGCTCTCCTCAGCCAGCTGGGCAGGGTAGGAAGTGCTGGGAGTTGTAAGGGATTTTTTTGGTCTAACTATGCATAGGATTGCATAGGATTGCACTTTGACTCCAAACAGTTTGCACTTCAAACTGTTTACTAAGCCATCCTGAGTGCCATTATTTAGTAGAAAATAAGGATACGAGTCCAGTCTATTGGGAGGGATGGCTGTTTTGAGCACTCAATCTCAAGGACTGTTGGCCACAATGCAGAAGATTCAGAATTGGAATGTGCAGCAGATCAAAGGGGAGCTGGGGAGGATGGGACATGCTGACACTGAGATGAAGGAGGCAGACATGCTTATCTCAAGGCCAGATTATTCGGCAGGGCAGGCACAGGCAGTTCCTGGAAATAACTAAGAGGTACAGCCAAGGGGAGGGGCTCTGGGAATGAGGAATTTTCTGACGGGAAACCAGGCAGCCCCAGCTCTTGACCGCATGACGAGGCGTCAGCAGAGCTGGACAGCCTGATTAAATGATAAGCACTAGATTGGGTTCAACAAGCTGCTCTGTGCATGCTCAGAGATTCGTTCTGGGAGATTTGTACTTGGGAGCAATAAAGAACATGTTGCAAGGAAAATGGTCTGTGGCATTTGACTGCTTGAAAGAGGAATCTTGGCACTTGGCACAATCAGTCACAAAAGCCTCTGCTTTCCTTCTTTTTGTTTTTTAAAAGTAAGTTTTTAGCCATCTAAGTTTCAGAGAAACTTATGGAAATGACAGAAACTAGTAAAAGACTGCAGTATTATTCGCTGTGGCTAGGAGGCATAGCTGCAGTGGCTGCATTGGTGCTGTGCCTTCCCCATGGTGAGCAGAACCAGAATAAAGTGTGCAAAATATATGCACATGTGTTTATTTCCAAGAGGTATACCAATCTCTACACCAAGTTTTTCTTCAGACAGAATGTGGCTTAGTTCAACACAGATTTTTTTAAAATTACAGCCTCAGTTGTTGCTGCAACATGGCCTTCTCCAAGCTGATGCCTCTGGCTACCGTGGCCTGCAATGGCAGCTTCTCCCAAACACCATGGATGACTGGAGCATGCTGGGAGTTCTAGGCCAACACAACTGGAGGACAACTGGTTGGAGAAGGCTGCTGTAACAGACCTGAGCAGGCATCCCACCCTCTACAGCCCTGCTTTCAGACCTAGTTCTGGTGGCTGCCCATTTTTTGTGGCATGTCGACATCAGTTTGTGATTAAGACTGATCAGAAAATTACATTCTCTTATTATCTATGTGAGTTCCAGTACTGTCTATGTGAAGATTCCTAACATCTTGAATGAAGGATAGAATAGTGTAGCATTAACAGCCTGAGCTTAGAGAAAATGGCTTATACGACTGCCTGGCGACAATGACACACGCTTCGGTGACTTCCCGCCTTGACTTCTGTAATGCGCTCTACGTGGGGCTACCCTTGAAGACAGTCCGGATACTTCAATTGGTTCAAAATAGGCTGCTGACGGGGACTGGGCGTTATGTTCACATGACTCCAGTCCTCCGTCAGCTTCACTGGCTTCCCATTGAAGTCCGGGCCCAATTCAAGGTGTTGGTGATGACCTGTAAAGCCCTAAACGGCTTGGGTCCTGGCTACCTGAAGGAGCGCTTACGTCCATATATGCCCGCCCGCCCCCTGAGATCTGTGGGAGAGGCCCTTCTCCGGGAACCCTCCGGGAAGGAAATTAGGAGGGTAGGTACTTGGAGGAGGGCTTTCTCAGCGGTGGCGCCCAATCTATGGAATGAGCTCCCCAGAGAGGTCCGCCTGGTACCGTTGTTATTTGTTTTTCGGTGCCAGGAGAAGACCTTTTTATTCAAATGTTATTTTAATTGCTAATATAATTTGCTTAATTCTTCAGCCAGAGCTACTTATTTTATAATGCTAATGTGTTTTATATTTTTAGTGTTTTATGTTTTAACTGATGTTGTAAGCCGCCCCGAGGCTTCAGCGAATGGGGCGGCATAGAAATTTTTAAATAAATAAATAAATAAAGCAATGATACATATTCTTGCTTTACGGAATGCAATGGTTCTGCTCCCTACACTGTGTAATTAGGCAAACAGTGCCTCTTCTGAGGAAGAAGGAAGTTGTAATGTCTAAAGAGCAATATCCCGGTGTCTAATAACACATAAATCAACAGTCCTGTCTACACTGCTAAGAAAACCTACTGAGGTACCCCTGTTTTCCCCCACTGGCTTTCATGCCTTTATTTTTCCAAAACCAAGCACCAGACAAACAACACTTTCTCCTTTGAAGCCAGTCATCCCTAGGAATGATTACATAATTCTGAATACACAAGTATATTTACATTTTTGGAAGCTAAGAACGCCATTCCATTGGCCACTTGGAAACTAACTCCAACAAGGTCTGCGTAGCTGAGGAGGGGAGACTCATTTATCAGTGTCACCTTTTCGGAAGCTGGGAACACAGAGCAGAGGCACAAGAAGTTGTTTATTATTTGGTTTCCAAAGCATACAAAGATGGGGTTGGAAGGGACCTGAGAGATCATCTAGCCCAAGCCCAGCTCAATGCAGGCTCTGCACTGCAAAGTGCAGCTGCAACACCCCTGTCCGATGGCCATCCCACTTATGCATAAGATACACTACAAATTTCACCTAACACAGGACCTTGAAATGCTAGAATGTGAGACAAAGACATTTCAGGGGAAATATTGAGGGTTGCTTCTAATGACACTGACAGAACCATCACATCAGGAACATGTAACCTGCACCCTCCCATGACCCCCTCCATTCACTTTAGGGTTAGGGTTTCTCCTCAGTCCTGCCACCTCTGCCACTGATGGTTTGATTCTCCTCTCAATGCCACTTAACCCATGGGCACTACTACTTGATCACCTCCATCTTCTGCAGTGATGCAGAGTTTCAGTGCTGCCCATGTCTGCAAAGGCTCTGGGAGTCAGGGGCTCCTAGAGGACAGGAAACTGGTCGGAGTGCATTTTGCAAAGGAAATTACAGAAGGAAGCATTCACTTTGCAGGAGGTGGAGGAGGAGGAGGGCGTTTGAGGGAAAGCAAGGTAAATCAGCAGTTGAAAAAACTTTCAAGCAGTTGAAAAAACTTGCATAAATTAATGCACAACCCTTTGCATGTTTAGCAGGAGAAGAGACTTACAGCTCCAAACATGTCCCAGCTGTCTAACCATGCACAGGATTGCATCTTTAACGGGAGTAAATTTATATACGTTAAATGAAATAAAATTGGAGGGGCAGCATGATGAAGGTGCCAGAAATTTTTGCCAGAAAGTAAAGTCATGGACTATAAATAGCTAAAAGGGAAACAGGCAAGGAAAAGGCCCCCCAAAACCTGGCCCATCCCCAGTCTGGAAATGGTCCTGCAGTGAAATTACAGCATAAACAAAACCGTCACTTCTCTACATTAGCTGTTAAAGCACTAAAGCCACTATAAACTGACACAAGAAGGTACTCCTGGGTGCAGCATTCCTGAGTTCACTTCCCAGGAAAGGCTTACCTGAGGGGGAATAGCTGTCCAGCTCGTAGGGAGTGCCATAATTGGAGGGGTCAATGTCCACATACTTGATTTCCCCCTTCCTGTCTGACATGGGCATATAATCCAATGACTCATCCTTACTCATATCCATGTAGCCCCCATCGCTTTCTACAGACAAGGAAGTATGGCTGCAGGGAGGAAGACATTTAGTCCAACACTGTCTCTGCCTTATTAGGATAGGCCTATGAGAAAGAGGAGAACCTCTAGAAAAAAGCAGGAAGAAATGAAACACAGCACTGCTCAGTTGTGTTTCCTCTCCCACTCCTTCATGGCCATTTGCAAAGTTCCTCAAAAACAAACACAAGCGGAAACAAAGAAAAGGAAGGCACAACACAAAGTAATCTATTGACATGAGAAAGAGAATGCAATAAGTAGCTATAGACAAGCACCTGCTTCTGCTTGGGTTAGGAGGGTTCATCCCAGCATATGAGGTAATTAGTATTACACGTGGCACATTGGTTGGTATAAACACATCCATGACCAGCGTTATATCAAAAAGGCTGACTATCGGAAGCACATGAAATGTATGCTTCATTTATTTTAGCTCACATTTTCAGCAATTTAAGGATATGCAATGGAACATGCATACATCTGTAGATGCTTAAATGAACATTTAAAGCACTATAGTAAAATAGGCCTCCCCTTACCCTCCCCTAGGGTAAGACACAAAACAATATAATCCTTAGAACATAGACCCTACAACAGAGGTGGTGCTTTATATTGGAAGATTGTGCAAATAGTTTGAGTCTGCTTGGTCAGGAAGCAGCAAACAAACTATGTGATGGTGGAATAAAATAAAAAGATCACAGTAGAAAAATGTATCTGAATGGAAATCAGAATAAACCTCCAACTATCATATCATATTTACTATATATGACACTATGATACTATTATCAGATGGTAACTATTCTTAGAAAGAATTCTATCCAGTAAAATACCTAATCTTTCAGACTGATTTTGTTATATGCAGACAGCATATTTGTAGCCTCCTCAGTGGAAGAAAATTGTGTAGATAGGAGAATTTATATAACTGAGTTTCACATATTAAAATCTAGGGTTATATATTCAGATGCAAGCTATAATGTCGTATAAGTGAAATTCTCTAATCAGGACTTCATTTAAAGAGTATATATTTTGTTAAATCAGTCCATCCAATCCAACTGCTGGGATAGATAGAGAATATGCACAGCTTGAGGCACTTGGATTTTCCCTTCCCTTAATGTGGAGCAATAGACACCACACAGCAGAGAATGTTACATGGCATTACTACTTTCTTGTACAAGAAAGGGAAGAAAAATGCCTGATGGATGCAACATTACTTTATCCTGAGGATCCATTTGGAAAGACTTTCCCTTTCAAATTACCTTGAAGTTATTTTAAAGAATTAACTTACAGCTTTTGCTTTTGTTTTGTTTGTTTTGCATTTCCCCACAAGTGGCTTGACTTATTTTCTTCAATTATATGGATGATTTTCCTTGCATTCTCCAGATCCATAGTGAGTCAGATCAACGGCCCACTTTTATTTTTGCAGATTCATCACCACCACCATGTAGCTGATTAACAAGTGATAGCATTCATACGCAGAATGAGTGCCCATGTGGATTTGTTATGTGTAGGTGAGTTCCAGAAGCTTCTCACCTTACAAATACCATTTCAGGCCAAGGAAGCTTCTCTTAGACCCAAGCAGCTTAGACAAAGTAGTATCAAATCTAGGTAATGGGCCAGTTTGCACAATCACAACCGGAGAAATAAGCCATGGTGGCTTATTTCCCTCACTGCACATGCCTTGAGAGATTAATAGAACTAACTACCTTGGCAGCCCAGCTTGCAGGCAGAACGGTTGCTGCCTGGTTAACAAGCCACAGGAGATTCCTACAGCAGTCCATGGATTCCAGGTGTCTTGTGAACCATGGCAACAAGCCAGCCTGGCCACGTTCCCATGACACAACAAGTTGGCAGTGTTGCTAATCCCCCAGCAGGCAACCAGCCATGGTGGCTTCTTAACCATGCCGTGATTTTGCAAATCAGGCCATTCACTCCCTTGATAATGACAACAACAAAGTCACGGAGAACTAAAAATTACATGAACACATCAACATGGGGGAAAGCCAGTTCTATGCGGGATTTGCCAGCATTTAACTTTGCTTACATAGAGCAAATGACCTCTAAGTTTCTGTTTCAGTACAGCAGAAAAGCCATGACTGTAACGGAATAACTGCTGCATACACTAAAGCGAGAGGCAAATGCTGATTCACAGGCACCTTTGCATCTGGTCCACGCTGGGGGCATTCCCATACACCTCAGCTTCCTGTTTGGCTTTCTCACTCCAGCTCTGCAGGAAAGTGTGCTTGTTCCTGTGTAAATAGTCCACCAAGTCTCCATACCGACAGTATTCCGTTATGATGTAGATCGGCCCTGTGGAGAAGAAAATCGCCAGTGAGGTCTGCAGCTGGGTTCCCCTGCGGAGGGTCCAACAAGAGGCCTTAACTGTGACTTCCCTGGGCAGCCACTGCAAGCCAGGTGGGCCCCACCTGAACGAAGGCTCCTCCAGGTAGCAACAACGAACACAAGAATCCATGCATGAAAACTAGCATGTCTGGAAGAAGCTAGGCTGAACGCTTCATCCTGACTGTCGGAAACATTTTGTCCAGAGGAGCTTTTTTCAGTTATGTGAATTCCCACCTTCAGTCTGTACATGAAGGTCATATACAGCATATATGAACTAAAAGTGTGTGTGTATAAGAGAAAGAGTTGGAGCAGGGGGAGAGAGAAACATGCTTCTTATAAAAGTTAAGACGACATTGCTTGCTTTCTCTCCATGCTTTTCTTAGAAACATGAATTCCACATGTCAGCATCTTTCACACAGGCATCCTGAACTGTGTTGCTATTCCAGAGTGCTCTCGTTGCACCGTATGCCACATGTGCAAGGACCAAAGCCGTCATCAGACAGTGAAGAGTAAGAGCTTGCCCACTTAGACTTCAGAATAAAAAGGGCTGGGGCAGCAGCTGCACGTGTTGCTGGAAATGGGGCAAATGTGCACAAAATAATGCAGCAACAGGTAAGGAAATGTATATCATGCCAAAATGAAATGCAACGCCCAAACATTGCAGGAGCATCTCAGCGCCTAAAAGTGAGGCCAGGGGCCCTGAGGCAAAGCATCCCTCAGCAAGGCAGGCTTGTCCAGCAGAGGTGCTGGGAGAGGGATGCCATTGAACTGGTGTCCACCTCAGGTAGATGCTTCACAGCCTGCATTCACTGCTGCCCAGATTTGGTACGAAGCAATATGCATGGCCCTAGTTAGCCCAGCACCTGAGTCACATCTCCTTCTATCCAACAGGGCCACGAAAGGAGCCTGTGGCTGAGAATGATGGATTTGCTGAAAGTAAAAGGGTTCCACACAAGGAGCGGGCACAGGGCTCTGGCAGGCATCCTGGGACAGACAGCTGGGGAGACGGTGGGAGAGAGCATTCTTGTTTCCACAGTATGGAGATGCAGATAGTGATGGGGGAATTGGCAGGTGTTCTTTTACCATCAGGAAGCCACCAGTGGATGAACAAGAGTGGTGCAGAACACCAAGCGGAACAGCCCCTCTCTCTTCCTGCCAAAAGGCGGATCAACTATTAATATTACCCATGTTATGATGAGAGCGATCAATTAGCAGCCCTAGGCAAGGTTTGCATGCATAGCAAGAAGAGAAGAAAGGTCGGGGCACAGGGATGTGCCCAAGTCAACACAGAACACAAAGATGCTGGTACCTGCTTTGGTGCAGGCTCCAAGCAGGTTGACAATGTTCAGATGAGGCCCCAGGTGACTCATGATCTTCAGTTCTGACATCAACGCCTGCTTCTCACTGCTTCGGGCAGTAGCTGTAAGGGAGATGGATCAAGTGATGAAATATAGAACAAAAAGCTTTATAAAGGTACCCAGGGAAAGAAGCGGCCTGGACCTATCCATGGTCTTCAGAAAAATAGGAACCCCAGCAAGGCACAGAGAGATGATCAGTGTGGGAGACCAGTGGAAAGAAACACCGAGGGCCAGTGCAGACATGCACAAACAGGCTTAGATCAAACTGAAAGGCTGATTCAGGTGTCACTTTTAGCTCACCTGGCCATTGCCAATTCCCTGTCCCCACCCTGTATGGCACTGTTAATGACAGGTGTACACAGCCCAGGCCAGGTACAAACCATGAGTGATTCCATAGCACATTGGATTTGGGAGGTGGCGAAACGTTACTGTGTTCAACCCTGCATTTTTCTTTTGTGATTTTCCCCCTTGGGCACAGAATATAGACAGGGAGGTGCAAAACAGCACAACAGCAAAGGAAGCTCTGGATGACTACAAATGCCATCAGTTTTAAATTATATAAGAAAAATATATATTGGTAACCACTGAGTGATTTTATAATATATTTAGAGCTTCTCCCCACATCAGCAGCTGTGATGGATTCCGAAAGTGGCTGTTCTGAATCTGGAAGATGCAGATTCCTAAGAGGGGAAAAAGAGAAATAGTTGTGGCACAAAGCTCATGACCTGTCCACAGATTAAAGCCATGTGGATGAAGACTTGTGTGTCGCTAGATCTGGACACACATCAGTATCCTTTGCTTGTTCAATCTGGAAGCAATTGTAAGAGCTTCTCTAAATGAGGAGTTTAACCTGGTGCTTTCCCCTCACTTTCTTTGCAGGAGAAAGAGTGCTGTTAGTTTCCCTGCATTCCCTTATTTTAAATTATACAACCATAAGATGGTGCCGCAGTGTAGTGCAATTCTGGAATTTGTTGTTTAGTCACAAAGTCGCACCTGACTCTTTGTGTCCCCATGGACAAGCCTTTATTCTAGTTTGTTGCACCTTAAAATTTGTTACCTCATTATCCCTGCCAAAGCTCACAAAAATGGCTCTGAATTGTGGGAGAGGTGCTGGAGGATAGAAACCTCCAGTAAACAAGGCACCAGTTTCTGTGAGTGAAAGATCACAAGCACACAATAAATTCCTCATTTAGAGAAGTCCTTAATCTAAGATATTTTTTGCAGCTGCATTCAAATGCCATAAGCTTTATACCACTCATCTCCTTGGCTTTTTTCCCCTTGGGAATTTCCATCTCCCAGCACTCCAAACTGCTGTCCTTAATATCCATTTAACTTCATTGTTATTGATGAGAACAGAAGCCAAAACGTATTTTAAAATCACTATGTTAGATATTTCATATCTCAACATCCTGTTTGTGTGTGCATGTGTATCCCATGCCAATAATCATTAAATACACAAGCAGAAGAGTGGTGAATGGTGAAAACATATTGTATGTGAAATGAATTAGAAAGGCAGATGTGGGAAAAGAGGGTAAACATTTGGATGCTCCTGCACAGGAAGTGAGAGAAGAGATTCCACACTCACACTTGAGCATTTTCACAGCAACCCTCATGGCGGACTGCGAGTGGCTCAGGCTGTGGGCTATTGCTTCCACCACACGCCCAAAAGCTCCAGAGCCCAGCGTGCGTCCTGTGCACACAAATGCATATATATTATCAAGAGCATCATAAGAAATAATAATCAAAGTTACTGCCTCTTGCTAGATACTAACAGCCATGGGAGAAGCTCTCAAAACAACTGCATGGAAAATGCTGAGCTCCTAACTTGAAAGTTTAGACAGCACAAGTTATTCCACTGCGGAAATGAATAAAATTGATGTCTGGATAAGAGCTGTTGTGCTTCCAAATTAGGCTTTTATCATGCAATTGCATGAATTCTGCCTCATGGACAGAATTCTAGGAATAAAATCCCTTTTATGGGTGGCATCATCTTCAACTTGTAAACTTCCCATGTTTCTTCTCTTTGCCACAGAAAATGCACGATGGAGGGAAGATGGAATAGCAGCCCAGTGGTGGCAGTGCTGGGAGCCTTCTGTCTGGAATGATGGCTGATGGGCTGACTGTGCTCCCAATGGAATTCCTCCACATAATGCTGCTTACATTCTACATGTGACCGCTAGGTGGGAGCGCAGCACAAATTCCACAGCAGTTCTGTCTTCTCAGCTGTTTACGGGTGGTGCGACTTCTTACATGACTTATGTTACTTTCTCAGGTACAGACTGATATTTATAGCCAACCTTCCCTATTGCTTTATAGGATTTAGACATTCCGCTAAAACATATTTTGAGTGGTTCTAATAGATGGTCTCTTTCTTCCAGTTTTTATTTAAAGTATTAGTGATAAAAACAACTCTTAGATGCTTCTAGTTCATGACCATTTATGAAGGAACGGAGGTAAAAAGATTAAGAAAGGAGGAGGAGAATCTCTTGTAGTATCACCTCATTTATCTTTTCATTTGGTAAACTTGGATATGGTTCTGCAAGCAATTATATTTTTATATGATCACCACGCCATGGTAGCTCTTTGCTGTTTATGTTCTCATTTTAGTATGCAATCTCCCAAAATAAGCATTTTTCTACAAATAGAAGTGTGATGAAGTGCATTTGATGAAATGCAAATAGCAAAGTATAATTGCACTTCAGCTCACTTACTAGTTAAGGAAGTACAGATTTTATTTATTTATTTATTTATTTATTTATTTATTTATTTATTTATTAAAACATTTCTATGCCGCCCCATTCGCCAAAGCCTCCGGGCGGCTCACAACATAAACTTAAAATACAAGAAATAACAATATAAAATAAGTCGCCCTGGCCAGATAAAATAAGCAAATAATATTAACGATTAAAATGACGCTTAAATAAAAAGGTCTTCGCCTGGCACCGAAAAACAAATAACGACGGCGCCAGGCGGACCTCTCTGGGGAGCACATTCCATAGATTGGGCGCCACCGCAGAGAAAGCCCTCCTCCGAGTACCTACCCTCCTAATTTCTTTCACGGAGGGTTCCCGGAGAAGGGCCTGTCCCGCAGATCCCAAGGGGCGGCTGGGCATATATGGATGTAAGCGCTCCTTCAGGTAACCAGGACCCAAGCCGTTGAGGGCTTTATAGGTCATCACCAACACCTTGAATTGGGCCCGGACTTCAATGGGAAGCCAGTGAAGCTGACGGAGGACTGGAGTCATGTGGACATAACGCCCAGTCCCTGTCAGCAGCCTGGCAGCTCTATTTTGAACCAATTGAAGTATCCGGACCATCTTCAAGGGTAGCCCCACGTAGAGCGTGTTACAGAAGTCAAGGCAGGAAGTCAACAGCGCGTGTGTCACTGGATTTGTCACTGGATTTTTTGGTGGATTTGTCTTAAAATGCAATCCAAATGACTGTTCTTCCATTCCTAGCAAAAAGACATGAAGGGGTAATATTTGTCCCCCCTGGAAGAAGCAATGGCAGCTGCCAGCCACCTGGCAGAAGAGAGTTACTAGAAGTGATTTGTCCCTTTCATGCTTAGTGGCACCAGTTGTTCATCACTGAACCTCTCCCTTGGCCTGTTCCTCTCCTCACCTAGCACCAGCTTGTCCCTGGGAACTTCCCAGCTGGAGTCATAAGGAAGCTGCATGGGGTCCACATAGATATATTCATGTCCATCAGAGCTAACTGACTCAATCACCTTCCAGCGGATTTCGTAGCGAGGTTTCTGGACAGGGAGAAAGTGGGGTGTTAGGAAATGGCTGTGCTTTGTTGGGTACAGCATCGCTGCAGGGCAAGGCAGGCCCAGGAGGCCTAGCAGGAAGGCTCCCACATGGTATCCCACAGAAGGCAGCTCACACGCGAACCCGTTCTCTGTCTCCATAGTTCAAGGCTTCTTGGTGAGGGATGCTGCCTCCCCTACAAGGCAAACCAGCTGGAGACAGTGACATCACAGGCTCAGCACCAACCACTGCACAGTTAGACCCATTGAAATCTCGCTGAGTTCAGTGAGGCTTCTGTGTACATCACTGCTCTAAATTGGGCCCTGTGGTTTATCTCTCCTACCCGCTTCCCAAGCCCTGCACAGCTTGCAGCAGCAATGCAAAAACAACTACTCTTCTTCGTTGCATCAAGTATTTTGTCTACATTTTGCCAACATTCTTTTGCAAACACCAATGAGTTCTCCCCACCGGCATACATTATTTAAAATTGGGAAATTGCAATGGGGGGGTGATTTTAGAATTGGAATGTCAGGTGGCTTGTAGCCTACTGCCTCTGCTCAGCACCTTCCTCAAGACCTCTCCTGAATTGCCACATTTTCCATGAATACTTTCTGATTTGCATTCCAACTTTATTCTTCATGACTGTGGCCAGCACCTGACACCCGACAGTCCATAGTAGCTGAACATCAGCCAATCAACTCATATCTTGAAACCCAATCCTAACATCCCATAGTTAAGGAGTGAAAGCTTTATAGCAATTGCCAGAGCAATTCTGTTTGATTTAAGATGAGGGAACATGGTTCACTACCTGCCTCACCATGGATCTTTCACTGAGAAAGGAGACAACCAGACTCTTACCTTTCGCCACAGCACAAAGAGGATCACCAGGAAAAGACACATGAGCACCAGCAGGGCCAAGATCACTGAGATTATGATCACTTTAAAGGGCAAATCTGAAACAGTCAGCAAATGCAGAACCATTAGACTTCCGCAGCCAGTCATACTCAAATATTTTTATTGATCAGAATGGCTCCCAAAGAATCTTACAAGATAAGAAGAAGAAGAACAGCAACCGCAGCAATAATAACAATTCTCTTATAAAACAAAACACACAAATATTATTAGCAGTGGTTCATCTTGAGAGTGTGGCATGGTGGTTTGAGTGCTGGACCGGGGACCTGGGAGACCTGAGTTGTAGTCCCCAATCAGCCATGGAGCCAACTGGGTGAATTTGGGCCAGTCACGGACTCAGCCCAACCTGCCTCACAGGGTTGTTGCTCTGAGGATAAAATTGAGAAGAGGAAGATTGTGTCAGCTGACTTGAGTCGCTCGCAAAAGGGGACAAGGCAATGTCATCACCATCACCATCTCGTTTTTAACAGAATCAGCACGCAAGTCAGCACTGTCAGAAGGTCTTGATCAGCACCTCTTCCTTACTGCATCTTGGGACCCAGAAGGTTACTCATGTCCAGCCTTCCCCAATCTGATGTCCTTCAGCTATTTGGGGCCACAACTCCTATCATTCACAGTCAATGAATGTGTGCTGGGACTGATGGGGTTTTAGTCACACACATCTGCCAGGCTCCAGATCAGAGAAGGCTGCTTTAGTCCAAGAGGGATAAAAAGCCCACACTCTCCAGAGTTCTGCAACTCTTGCATTATGTACAGTAACTAAGCCAGCCTCAGATATCTGGCATACCCCAGGGGATTCTGCTCATAGTCACAGCAGAACACTATTTCAGGCATGATAGTAATGCATGGAAAGGGGGAGATAAAGCCTGATCTCCACACACTCAGAGTAGGTCCTGAAAACTCTCCTGCATGCCATTTTTTAGCAGAAAGGCAGGGCAAAAAGAAAATAATAAAATCCCTCCGCTGTATATACTAAGGGATTGTCCAAGTCTTTAGGTAAGGTAAGATAAGGTAAGATGCAAGGTAAGATCTCTGTCACTTCTAGCAAACCACTGCAGCCCTGGCACAGAACATTAAAAAAGGAGGTGCCGGGGGGCATGACTGCTTTGCCATGCGACAAACCCCTTAGCGTAACTCAGTTCACATGCCAGGCCTCCTTTGCCACCCATGTGAAACAGGTCTTATACTCTATGCTCATCTGGCCCCATCACAAAGGAGGAAAGGAAACAATAGTTATATAGAGGCAAAAAGAATGGAGTCGGCAGCAAAAGACTGCCCTGCTGTGTGTTGCTTTCCTGCCCCCTCTGATTTGGGGGGACTGCACCTCAGAGCACCTGCTTAGCATGCAAAAAGCCCCAGGTTCAGTTTCTAGCATCCCCAAGCGGGGCTGGGAAAGATCTTGCATTCACTGCTCTAGTGCCTCCCATGTCAGTGGGACTATGAATTCACTGCAGGCCCTGGGGCTGAACTTCAGAGGACCTATCCATGGTGCTGAAACTAATTTGTGGGGGAGGATGACTATGAATACAAAGATAACTCCTATTTTTCTATGCTGAAACCTGGAATGGATGGCGTTTTAACTTCCACTGCTTGGTCTGAAACTCTGGAGAAACACTTCTAGTCAGGGCAGTACTGGGCAATATAGACCAGTGGTCAGATCTGAAGCAAGGCCACTTCCTGTATTTGTATGAGTGACCTGTGGAAAGGAAAACATTTTTGAAGATCAGCCACTCCAGTCAGCTTTGCTTTTTTTCAAATCTTTTACAGCTGGAGAATAGGGGAAGCACACAGAGAGTGTTTCAGTGAAAAAGAACAGAGAAGATGAACTTTGTAGCAGGTTTGGGATCTGATCAGATAATGGGCTGGTTGGGTGGCACTGGGGGCTTGTAGAAGAAATTGGACTGTGCATTTACTAAAAATAAACATTACACTTCTCAGTCTTTTCTTTCAGTTTAATGCCATCTGCTTTTGGAACTCAGCATTTATGTTTGCTATGTTCATGCCTTTAACCATGAAAATTCTGAACCTGTTTGTGCATTAAAAATCTGCCCTGTGATTCTAGATGAAATGTAGGGTGCCCATCAGAGACCCTGCACCATTTCTGCAAATCTAGAGTAAAGAAGAACACTGTGCATACATATTTCAAAAGACATGCATGGAGGGACTCACTCTGTGGGACCAGGGTGATGCTCTGAGAATCTGTCCCCAGGAGATTTTGGGTGACACAGCTGAGGAAGACGGGGTCATTCAGTTTGTGGAGCTGCAGCTTGCTTGTCACAATGTACATCTTCTGGTCATCATGATATGTGGCATTCACTTGCAAATTAATCTCTTCAGAGGTATTCCCCAGGAGCCTGGTGACTTCCTTGTCACACCTGTTTTGGAAGGCATCAGCCAATGGAGGAGATGCTTGATT
This sequence comes from Varanus komodoensis, assembly GCF_004798865.1. Taxonomy (NCBI): domain Eukaryota; kingdom Metazoa; phylum Chordata; class Lepidosauria; order Squamata; family Varanidae; genus Varanus; species Varanus komodoensis. The sequence continues at coordinate 16,683,794 of NW_025336480.1, forward strand.
CATTTATGCTCCGTCTCCTATGCCTGTCTACTCAGAAATAAGTACCACCTAATTCAAGGAGGCATACCCACAGATTAGTGTGCATGGGAATGCATGCTTGGGCACTAATCTGACCCTGCTAATGCGACCCACACCATGGCTTGAAAGCACGTGAGGCAGCAGCTGTGCTGAAGCTGACCCTGGGCTGGGGGAACACCTGGGGAGCTCAGGTGCACCAGGTTGCCTTCTGCAATGAAAGGCAGGTAGGCAGGAGATGGCTGTAATAACAACAACCTCTGGAGTGAACCAGTCATGTGCAAGACAGCGGTGCTGCATGCCACTGAATACTCTTGCCAAGCGGGGTAAGAACTCTCCTCCTCTTCTGGGAGTTGGGGAGAGAATACTCAGGACTGTGGAGAAGGGATGCTTAAGATAACACAGAAAAGCAAAGATAGCTTCTTATGCTTCATGACTATCTGCTCCCTCTGCCCATTGTAGCTGCTATTTTAAAAAATAAACACAAAACCCAATCCCCATCTCCCCAGTGGGGGACTGAGATCCCAATGAAATGTGGATGTTTGTTGAAAAAACCTGGAAAACGAAAGGTGGTGGGGTGGGGGAATGGCCTGCTGGAGGAAAATACAGCTGGCAGGAGAGCAGTAGTCCTATTCAGAGGTGAAAAGATGCCACAACATTTTGCCTGTAGGTCTCACAGGTTGCCATGTGATTATTGCCAGCCCTTCATGAGCAGCATGGCAATGTGAGCTGGACACACCCGCTGCATGACACAGTTGCCGAAATGTGCAGGAGAGTCCCTCATCTCTGTCTTCAACTCCATACGTTCCTGCGCAGAATTCTAAGCACAGAAGATCCTGGGACAATGGTCTCCTCACCGTTTCGCATCATTGCAGGTATACCAGGTCACGTCTGGCTGGGGCATCCCTTCAGTGACACATGTCACGGTGTGCTCGCCACTGCTGCTGTTGCTGTCTTCTCTCAGAATGGACACCCTCGCTTGGACTGGATATATTGGAGGAAAGAACACAACACATAACCGGTTAAAGAAAGTCAGGAAGAAGTTGGTTTTCACAATAGAGGGAATTAAGCTGCAGGCCCCTGAAGGGTTTATATTACAGATAGTACCAAAAGTTATTTATGTAATCTGAATAAATAAATAATGCCACAGTCTATTTAGAAATGCCACAGTCTATTTAAAAATGCATTTATTTGTGCAAGTTTTTCAGAAGAGGGTGTAGGCAGGTGTTGTAATGATGGTTTTACTGCATTTCTATCATATATCTTTAGGGTTGTTACATTAACTGTGTTGATGTGCTTTATTTTTTAATATGGGTTCTCAGCTGCCTTGAGCTTGTGCAAGGAAGGGTGGGAAGTAAATAGACACTCTGTTCTGATGGTTAGGCATATAAAATGTCCCATTTCCAGATTACAGTCCAGCTGTCAGATAGTGTCTTGGGCCAATTTCAGGGCCTGAGCTTATCTGGGAACACCCTAGCAATTTTGATGCTCGCGTGAGCCAGTCAAGTCATTACAGAGCAAACCAAGACTCTGTGGGCGGCTTATGTTGGTAGACGTAACAGAGTGTTGCAGTCACGCTCCTGTGCCCTGCCTACTGCACAGTCTGCAGCTGAAATGATTATTGTTTTAAGGAGCAGAAAGTGTGGCAGGATTAACCAGCCGTTCCAGAGCATGTATGGCAATGCTGCAGCTGTCCCCCTTGTGGCATACTGTGCCAATGGCACCGCCACAGTGGTCTTGCGTTGAGGAGCCGATCCACGCATGGCAACATCAGAACGCCTCCATGAACATGCAGGCCACAAACATGGCAGACAGGAAGATGCTGGTACTGAAAGGACTGGGGCTCAAGGCCCCAGGACCAAAAACAAAGGCAAGCAAAGAAACTTGCATGAACTGATTTAAATATGCTCTGAATTCTGTAGAGGGCCTTGTCCCCAAAGGACATTGCTATCATTAAAATGAGATGTACAGGCAGTGGAGAGGAGGTCATTTGATTCCAGAAAAGAAAACCTCAGGCAGAAAAAACCAGCAGGATGCTGGCGCGGGCTAAAGCACACATAGGGAAAAGGCCAGCTAATCAGATGCAACAAAGTTGGGACCACTGTGCCCTTGGGACCTCTGTGCGCAAGGACAGCAGGGTAGTGGGCCAGATGGCTTTCCAGAGATCTCAGGCTTCAGATGAAAGATTTGTGACTCCAGCCCTAACAGGCAAAGTCCTAACCCTGCCTCTGTTCATCGGCTGTGGTACAATCAATGTGAGTCCACTAACGGATGCTCTTCATACTTCCTTACAAATGGTATTCTGAATCTCCTTCACTCCCTCTCAAATGAGAACACACACACCTGGCACCCCCTTCATCCCATCCACCCCTGCGTGGTCAGCCACAGCCTTGTGGTGGAATTTCCTAGCAGACCTTGTCACTCTCACCCGTCCCTTTCCTGCCCCTCTGCCCTGCCACCCACAGTTCTTGCAGCCCACACTTTATACATTCCCAACAGCACAGATATCAGGAGAAACTAGAGCAGGGGTCTCAAACTCAACTTACCTGGGGGCAGTCTGGGTGAGGCTGGGCCGCATCAAGTATTCCACCCCCACGGTGGTGGTGGGCCGCTCATCCCGCGTCGCTCCCGGAGGCTGGCCCGGGCGCCACCGGTGCTTTGAAGGCCGCAGGGCCCCTCCCCCCTGCCCCGCCCGGCCCGGCAATTGGCCCACGGGCCGCAAGTTTGAGACCCCTGAACTAGAGAGAACAGGGACAACATAAGGAGCCTAAGCTCCAGAAGGGTGTGGTGAATGCTCTTCTGAAGAGCTCTGTGCGGAAGCAAGAGGCAAGGAAGAGGCTCATGACCACATGGACACAGTTGCGAAACAGGCAATACGTTTATTGGGAAGGATCAGTGGTACAGTAAGTCCTTGAAGCAAGACAGGTGAACAACCTTGTTCCAGTGGTACCCCCTGCACTTTTGAAAGCTGCTTGGTGGAGAGCAAAGCACTGGGGTGGCCTTCACCTCCATCGCATTCCCCCAGTGTCTGCACCTGTTGCCTAGAAGTCAAGGGTCTTGCACAGCTGCAGGAGCACTGTGAGAAGGAAAAGGGGTGCTACACAGGGAAGCAAGTCAATTTGCGCTTGTGGTTGCTGCTGCCATGGCCTCCTTGTGGTCTATGAAGTGGTGGGCTTAGGAATTCTCCTTGCATCGACACCTCTCATAGGGCTGCCTGGAAAGAGACAGAGAGAAGCAGGGGTGGGTAAGGGCCAACAGCCAAGTTGTGGTGAACAGTGCTTGGCCTAGAAGATGGTAAGGAGTGAGTGATGGATGCTTCTGCCCAGGGACTCTTCCGCAGCCTATGCCTCAGGCCTCTACGAGATATCCCAAGATCTTATTGACTATTTATATTAGATTTCTATTCCACTCTTCTTCTTACAAAGAACTGAAAGCAGCTTACATCATTCCCCTCTTCTTGCTCTCAATGTTATCCCCACAACAACAGCCTATTGAGGTAGGTGGGGCTGAGAGTCCAGGACTGGCCCAGAGTCACCCAGCTGGCTCTATGGCCTTCTGAGTCCCAGTCCTGTGCTGTTAAGCTCTACACCACACTGGTTCTTGTCTGAAGATCCACCTGGAAAGTATTTATTTTATTGATTTTATTTCTCTGTCAGCCAATAGCTGAAGCTCTCTGGTGGCTGGCAACCCAGTGATAGTGATAGAGTCATGCAGTCCTTGAGATCACACTGCCCTGCCCAGACTAGGCAGCTGTTGTGGAATTTCGACTGCAGCTTTGGTTTGCCATGCCTGGCAGGGACCTGATGAAAAGAGGTGTGTGTGTTGGGAGGGGGTAAATAGCAATGGGTGAAGTGGAATGCTTGGCCTTCTCCAGGTAGATATGGCTTTCTACTGCCTTCCCCAGCATATGGCGGCAGTTCATGGCCAAGAGGCCCTAACTCTCTCTGCACAGGTTCTACCTGTGCTGTGTCCCCTATGCCGGCCAGAACCTGACTACCACTGAAGGGAGGGCTGGTTAGCCAATACACCGTTTCTCACATTGAGAAGTGAGGTGGGGTGAGGACACAGGAGGGATGGGCACAATTCATACATAGAGTACAGACTGCTTGCTTACCTGTGAGCTGAGATATTTTGTCCTTGCATGCCCAGTTCCAAAAGTGAAGAAGAGTTTCTTGTTGGCTGCTTGTCGGTGGAGTCCTGAGAAGTACCTATAAAGATTTGGGCTCTCTTTTGAGTTCACTTGGAGTGCTCTGACTTAGGCTACCTCTTCTACCAGTATTATATGGGGCTGTGGGGATACCGGGTCCTCTCTATGTCCCGTTCCTCCTGATTGCCATCCATTTTTAGCCCCTGCACCAGTTGCAGGATTCTACGAATGTAACACCACTCGGGCAGGCTGGAAGACTTGTTCCCCCTAAATTTCCCCTGCCCTGCAAATATTTTTACAAGCAGATAATTGAACAAATCGATAATGCCTTTCTTTCAAAGTCCTGCAAACCAGCTGAGCTGGCCACTGCTACTTTTTGGTGCCCCACAACTTTTCAGGCTGATATCAGGCCTGCATAACCACAACACTATGCTGACAGAGAGGCCTGGTGCCAGTGTTTCCTCAGCAGCTGCTAGGTGAGAATGTTCTTGCTGCTAAGGTCAAGTCCGACTTATGGCACCCCTATGGATGAAAGCCCTCCAACAGCCCTGCTCAGTTCTTGTAAACAGGATGACGATGGGCTTTCGCTTGTTCTCGTGTGTGCTCACCATTCCTTGCTCAAGCTTGTTTATGGGTGCTTTGGACAGCATCGTGGCCCTCCAGTTTTGCTTGTTTTTAAGGAGCTCTTTCATGTTTGTTTATTTGTTTTTGTTTGGGAGAGAGTAAAATCCAGCATTTTTTCACACCTGAAACAAAGTGCAAGCTCCTACTAGTGTAATAGCATTATTTTGCAGTATCACAACACAGTCCAGGGGTTATGTAGCAGAAAGTATGGAAAGGCAAGAAAGGAAAACCTTTTTGTGTTGAGGTCTGATCTCAGTTCTGTGTCAAAGAGATACAGTGGCTGAACATCCTTGTCTAGATGAAGTGTTTGTTTATAATAAAACCCTCTCCACACAGTGGTGAAATACAAGGATTGGACTGGGTTGTTAGTCAGTCACTGAGAACAATTATACTTGCATAATAATATGGACATATTTGGAATATTGTAAACTGATTTCCCCCTGTCAAAGGAATATTATATAGCTGATAGGACAGAGAAAAGGGAGACAGTGACTGAGGTAGGGGGAGTTAATTATTGTGTGTTTATCAGACCTTGGCATGTTTAGCTTGAAGGAAAAAGACAACTGAAAAGAAAAATGATAATGTTAAATTTTATGAACAGAATGGAGAGAAGGAACCGAGGGCATTCTCTCGCATGCTGTCAAGACACTAGAACTTAGGGTGTCCTAGACAATACTGATTGTTTGTATGTTTCAGACAAACAAGAGGAAGTAATTATTGATGTAATGCACAATTACCATGTAATTAACTACCATGTGATACGTGATGGGTTATATTTGTGGGTTTATGCATGGGTTTATATTCAAATTAATTGGAGATAGAGCTATTAACCATAACTGTCTAAAAATAGAACACCTATGTTCAAGGGTTGCATATCTTGGATTGTTGAGTGTTTGGGGAAACAAGGAGGTGGATATTTCCCTTTTGCTCAATCTATGAATTTTCCAAGGGCATCTGTATGGGCAAACCATTTTTTTAGACAGAGTGATGGCCTTAATTGGACCTTTGGTTTGATCTCACAAAACAATTCTTAAGGTCTTATTAAGGGGACATATGCATACATACAAATAAAATTACACAGGCCATTGGTAAAGGACTTACCAGTGTGAAAGTTTCAATGGGCTGTTATGTTTAAAAAGTTTGTTTATGTCAAAGTTAATGAACACAGCAAGGCCCATTCATGTGCAACGCAAGGGCTATGCCCATCTGGACTACCCATCACAGACATGCTAAAACTCCATGTGAATGGGCTGCTACATGTGAGTGGTCTGAGCATGGATGCAATGTCCACATGGTGAGGCATCTATGCAGATGTGAATGTGGCATTGTTCAGGATCTTCTGGAAGATTTCCAGGTGATTTGTAATGGATCAGCAATGAGTTCTGATTTTTATTTATTCAGTAACAACAACAAGCCTGCTTTTCCCACCTGAATTAGGTGACTGAAATAGAGAGTTCATGTAACTAGGAGTCAAAGGACTGCATGTCCAGTTCAATTTTGAAATGAAAGCCAATTTGCTGGACTCAGAAGGTGTTCGGAGTAATATATTCTTCAGTTCTGTGCCATTTAAACTGGCTTTTGGATCTTAGAGTTCTAGTAACATACCAACCAGATTTGCTATGTGAAGTCTGCTCACTTCTGGTCTAAATGACATCTGCTTTGGTTTATTTGTTTAGTGGCAGAGAAGTGAAGATGTGCTGGCAATCCTCTTGGTGGTGTGGGAGACTTGTGCACTGCTGGGGCGTATGAGAGACAGCATGCTTTTGATCAGGGTTTATTTAGTTTGAACCTTCTAGATGGAACACAGACTACACTGCAATCTGCTGTTCAAGTCTATACATTTCTGAGCTTGCAAAATGATTTGGGGATACCCAAAAATGCATTGACATTGTATATTTTTTAAAACATGCACACACACACACTTCAATCAATGGGAGTAGAATGTGTAGGTCCAAAAAATACACATGACTGAAGCCTGTATTTGGAAAACTTCACATGGAGATACATACAGATTTTTTTTTTCATGATGACAAAAACAGTTCACAGGTTAAGTCAGAATGAGTTCTGAGATAGAATCCAGAGAATGTTGGTGGTCTCAAGTTTTGCTGTATCAACATCCTATGCTCTACCCTCAATTTTTGAGGTGCCATAGTCTAAATGCAAATACATTTTGTGCCAGATAACTTTTGTGGAAACATGTGCTCACCATTAATCTGCAGATAAAAGGAGAGCTCCTTTGAATCATCTTCATGGAATGCCCGTACAGTGTATAAGCCTCCTTCACTCTGTTTCACCCTTACAAGGGTTAAAGTAGTTTGATACCTGGAGGAAAGGGAATGTTACAGAAATTAAGATACTGGGAAAGAAGACCAGCTCAGGCAGAAAAGCACAAGGCCTATTGCACTAAAAGGGGAAATGTTATAACTCTCATGGTGGGGCCTATGAGCTCACTTCTGATATCAGAGCCAAGAACAGAGAAAGCAGCTTGAGCAACACAGAGGGGAAATAATGTGCAACAGGAGGAGAGGGCATCACACTTTTCTTCAGTTGACTTCTTTTAACTGCACTGCTCTTTCTGTGGATGGAGCAGGCAAATGAGGAGAAATACGTGTTCAACTCTATCACGTCAAGGCATGCAGTCCATTTCTTCTTTAATTTCTCCTCTCTCATGGAGAAAGAAGGGCCTAGGGTGCTGTGACCTTACATAAGAAACTGGCACTGGAGAAAGAGTTAAACTCACTTAACTTTGTATAATATTTCCAATAAAATTTGTAGTCTCCACCCATGGTTAGATTTGGTATATAGTAATCAATAATAATCTCAGAGAGCTTTTCTACGTGAAGTCCTTAGGGTGTGCTCATCAAGCCCTACTCACATTTTATCTGGGTTATTTAGCTGTTGCTCTGACTATCCAGCTTGTGTTTTAAGAAGTATTTTGGCAAACAACTTCAGAGCTAGGCAAACGTGGTATTTTTTGAGACAGTGAAAGGAAACACTTTTACCACATTTCCACCTAGAGGTTGTTTGTTTGTTTCGTTTCTGTGCTGCCCCACAGCCCAAGCTCTCTGTACGTGGCAGGAAAAGCAGGAAAGGAAAGGTTGTTTGTGAAGTGCTGTGCTTTTCTGTGATGTAATCAAAAGCAAATACACTGGATTAACAGCTTTGTGTAGAATAGCTCAGAATGTAGCTTAATTCAACTGGAATGCATGCTAAAAGTATGACACAGTTTGTTGTGAAACCAGATAAGGGTCTTTCTGGTGTACATATCTCTGATATCCAGCAGGGTAAGGTTGCTTTTCCTTTCCACTGGAAATGGGAAAAGGAAAGAGAAGTGCAGAATAAATCCTTTGTCTCAAATATGTAAATTAAAAAGGATAACTTACTTAATCCTGAAAGGTTTGAATAAGAAAATTACTGAGGGTAAAAAAAGAACCCTTTTATTTTATTTCTGTACTTTTAAGCACTGGTTTTTAGATTGGCTGATTTCAGACCATTTACCTGGTTTCTGAGATATTTTTGCTGCTGATGGCAAATTCACTGCTGCTCTCTGAAGTCAGGGGCTGACCATCCTGAAGCCAAATGATGGTTGGGCTTGGGTATGCCTCAATCTGCACATGGAAGGTATGGCTTTTGTGCAGCTCAGCAAACATGGTGTCATTCAGGAGAGTGTGGAAGTTCACATAGCCATGGTCTAGGTCAGAGAGGATGGAAGAGAAATGTCACAGGAATGGATTAAGGCTCCTTGGATTTTCCATCCACTTTTGAGGACTTGGGTGGCAGTGCCAGTGTGGAGGCCAAGGGAAAGTCAACATTTATCAGTGGCAACCAGGAGAAGTGGTTGGAGGTACTGGAATATAGCTAGGATCCTGTTCAAATATCAGCCATATAAGCAAGGGCTGGTGTCAAGGGTGGGAAGGGTGACCAAGTAGGCACTGCTAGAATTGAGGGCATGTAGCACCAAAAAGAGGACAAAAGGGGCCAGCAATTGGCATATGATGTCCACAATCTCTTGCTAATTTATATGTGCATATCTATTTTTTAGATAATGACAAGAATTTAAATTTCAAAGAAGATAAACCAATTAATTGTCTATTGCAAGCACTCCCTCTAAAATATTTAAATAAATATGATTCACCCATTCTGTCCTGCATTCAATCAGTTATACCCAAATGGTCCAACTTCTGCTTCAAGCTGAATTTCCTTTCAACAAATTAGCCTTATACACATCAATCATTCACAGCATTATCCCCTCCTAAAATCATAGTATAATCATGATAAATAGGGTCTGCACTGTAATTCCTTCTAGTGATAGGGCTGGGATTCCTACTAGGCAACGAGAACACACGGCAGTCAGGTGGTCTATCTGTGTCTTTTTCCCCTTTTATGTAAATAATGAAGCAGCCAAAGTCAAGGCATTGTGGCAGCTCAACTGAACTGAGCTGAGCTGAGCTTAGCCATATGAAGGGAACCCTCAAATACCTCTTGGGTGGGAGGGAAAGGAAAGGACACACTCTGTATTTCTTCTACAGGGCAACTATATGGAAATATACATGACTGCCTCCATAGCCTGTCCATGAGGCAGCCATTTCTATCCCCATATAATCACCCTCCAAAGGTAACACAATCCTTTGATTTCCCTTCCTTCCCTTCATGGAGGCATTTGAAATTCTGAGTGGCACCATGTAGGAAGCATCTCTGTTCAGCTGTCACACATAGTCTTTGGCTGCCACTTATGTTTTTAAGCGGTCAATGGCCAGTCTCCTTTTTGACCAGTACCAGCCATTTTGACTTTGGACACTTTTTCAGGCCACTTTTATAATATTGCATCATCTGGGAGAAGAGAGGACCTCCCACCATCCCACTATGGAGGCCTAATAATGAGGGCCCCACTGCCGCAGGGGCCCATGGGGCAGCAGCTCCCTGGAGTTGCCCCTCCTCTTTACCATGGCAACCCGCTTGCTCACCTGCCTCTCACCCTGGCCCAGGCAATGGAGCAGGTGAGGAGGAGGAGCAGGAGGTGCTTGGCCTCCCTGCTCACTGGCTGTCTGCTGTCAAGCAAGCTGCTGGTGGCAAGGACAGCAGGGAGGAGGAGAAGCAACTGCAGTTGTGGCAGTGGCTGAGAGAAGGCAGGCCACCTGAGGGAGAGGCCTGCTGAAGAGGCCCTGCCCCAGGGCCCTCCAAAACCTGGAGCCCACTCTGCTTGCAGGGACGCTCTCTGTTTGGGGCTAATCCACCTTTTTTAGAACTATTTTCTGTAAGGGAGGAACTTCAGCTTGAAGGACACCATGACTATCACTGTAGAGGAGGGCTAGATCTGGATTTTATTGTTTGGCTCCAAAGAAAGGTCCTTTGGCAATGTGTTGAGATGCTTAGGGTGATTGCCCAGTAAAATAAACAACATTATAAACAGGTTCTGGGGCAGGGCAGCAATCATCTGATCAAACTGAAACATAAACCAAAACAAGTAATGAAAAGAAAGCAGTAAAGACCCCCATCCCCTCCGTGGCATCAGAAACTGTTGTAAAAACTCAAACAAAAGTTGTTCAAAGGAATTATTTACTAGCTCCCCAGCCTGGATTGAAAGGAAGCAAGCAGCAAAATGAACTGAACCTATGAGTAATAAACCTTTATTTGAAGTTGCTGCTGGGGATCTTTGCCAAATAGCACTTACTTGAGAATTGATGCTATAGGATGATCTCAGACATGGGGAACTGCATTGCTAATTAATATAGTGCTATATGAAATGCTACATGAAGCTCACATTTTAATTCTGCTGCTAGCTAATTGCAGAAAAGCAGTGCTTCAGTGGCACCAAAGCACTCCGGTGCAGAAGCACGCTGGCTGTCTTCGGTTCCCCAAGGAGTAGCAAGCTTGGGTATCTCAGGCTGATGCTGAAAAAGATTCTGGCAAACATACCAATCACTTTAATGAAGATGTGTTGTGTATCTTTTTGCCCAAAATAGGTGTCAGTGGCCTCACAGGTGTACACCCCTTCATCTTCCAGCTTTGCATTGTGGATGGTTAGGGTGGAATTCGTATAGTGGTGGACACCTGGTGCATCCTGAGTCAGGGGCTGGACCTTCTTGCCTACCTGCAGAGGACAGTGAAAAGGAAGCACTTTGCAGTAAAGGTGTTCTTGTGAGTGTAGGGTCTGTCCAATGCAAGTAATAGGAACATAGGCATCACCTAACAAACGATCAGGTCCTCAGGAAAAGCTCACTCTCAGTGGGACTGAAATAAGGTGACTCAGTATGCTTGGCATGGCCTTTCTACTCCTCCACTGCTGCAGGAGCAGAGTGCCTTCTCTCCCATGCCTCTTATTTCATGAGAATTAAGAAGCAGAACTGCTCCGATAGCAACAAAACAGAAATGCTCTCATGTGAGAGCCAGTGTGGTGCAGTGGTTAAGAGCTTGGCCCTGGGGCTCAGGCAAGCTGGTTGCTAGTCCCTGCTCGGCCATGGAGCCAACTAAGTGGCTTTGCACCAGTCATAGACTCTCAGCCCAGCTTCCTTCACAGGGTTGTTGCTGTGAGGATAAGATTGAGAAGAGGAGGAGAATGGTGTAAGTCACCTTGAATTATTTGAAAGGGGAAAAGTTGGGATATAAATATAGCAAATAAAGTGCACTGCATGCTCAGAACTATGTAAGCACAACTGAAGCCTGCTAAATGTTCAGATATGGAAGTGAGTTGCAGGAGGACACTTATGATAACAATTATGAAGTAGAAGCCATATTGCAAGTTGGATCCCAGATCTGCCCCTTGTGAAAGGTCCCTCTGCTCAGCTTGGCAGGATCAGGGAAATCTACTTCGGTCAGCCCGTTTGTTCACACCTAAATGTGGATCTAGCCCTTCTTTTCAGCTAAGGAGAAGATAACATCATGTTCTGAATTGATATTTGGGGTCAGAGGCTGAGCAAGCACTTAGTTTTTAATTGCCTTGTAGTTTTAACTGTTTTGCTGTTTTGATCTTTGTAAACCGTGATGAGATTTTTAAAGAATTAATGACGATGCAGAAAAGCCATAAACGAAACCGCTGGGAGAGGTCATCAGGAGGTGTGGGCTGTGGAATCATCAGTACGCTGATGATACCCAGCTCTACCTCTCGTTTTCCACCAATCCAGGTGAGGCAGTGGCTGTACTGAACCAGTGCCTGGCCGAGGTAATGGGCTGGATGAGGGCCAATAAACTGAAGCTCAGTCCAGACAAGATGGAGGTCCTGTTGGTTGGCGGATCGGGCTTCGGGGAAGGGGAATTGAACTTAGTCCTGAATGGGGTTGCACTCCCTCTTAGGGACAAGGTCCGCAGCTTGGGAGTGCTCCTCGACCTAGAGCTTTCACTGGAAGCTCAGGTGGCAGCGGTGGCGAGGAGCGCTTTCTATCAGCTTCGGGTGATCCACCAGCTGCGCCCCTACTTGGAGAACGACTGCCTGGAGACAGTGACACACGCGTTGGTGACTTCCCGACTTGACTTCTGTAACGCGCTTTACGTGGGGCTTCCCCTGAAGACGGTCCGAACACTTCAGTTGGTGCAAAATAGAGCTGCCAGGCTGCTGATGGGGACGGGGCGTTATGCTCACATGACTCCAGTGCTCCGTCAGCTTCACTGGCTCCCCATTGAAGTCCGGGCCCAATTCAAGGTGTTGGTTATGACCTGTAAAGCCTTAAACGGCTTGGGTCCTGGATACGTGAAGGAGCGCTTACGTCCATATATGCCCGACCGCCCTTTGAGATCTGCGGGAGAGTCCCTTCTCCGGGAACCCTCCATGAAGGAAATTAGGAGGGTAGGTACTCGGAGGAGGGCTTTCTCTGCGGTGGTGCCCAATTTATGGAATGCGCTCCCCAGAGAGGTCCGCCTGGCACCGTCGTTATTTGTTTTTCGACGCCAGGTGAAGACCTTTTTATTCAAATGTTATTTTAATTGTTAATACTATTTATTTATTTTATTCTTTAGCCAGGGTGACTTAAATTATACTGTTTTATATTGTGTTTATTTATTTATGATTGAGAGCCGCCCCGAGGCTTCGGCGAATGGGGCGGCATAGAAGTTCTCTAAATAAATTAAATTAATAAATATTATAAATTAAATCATATTTCCACCACACTCTATCCAGGTCCTCAGGGCTTTATTTCATTTATTAGAAATATTTATATGGTAGCTTATAATCATGTTCCCAGGACAGCTTAACAAAACAAACCTATTCACGTCTATTTGTCACACTCACTGGGACTTATTTCCAGGCATACAACATATTAATAAAAAAAGCCACATAAAAACAAGCCCAGATGAAATGAATTTAAGGCAGGAAGAAATTAAAATGCTTGGGAAGATAGTAAGAGATGAGTGCTTGCTTCAGTATTAGTTCTTCACTGCAGTGTGTTTCCGTCTTTTTACAGTAACGGTGGCCAGGTAGATCCATGCGCTTCAGGGAGATGTGGATGACATTCAGCTCCCTAAAGGTGCTGGTGATGGGCCTCCCCTGATAAGGCCACATATACTTTTTGGGTGGCGCTAACCGTCTGCCCAATCCAACATCTGGCCTTAAGGAGTGAGCAGCTTGCTGCACCCCAGGTATTTTGGCCTGCTGCTCCCCACTAGTCCCATTTTGCTGTGCTCACAACCCACCATGGCTTCTTCTGTTGTGGAAACTCAGCCTCTAAAGGCCCACTTAGATGCCACATGAAATGTGGGGCTGCATTCAACGTGTTTTCTCTTATGGTACAGAATGATAGCTATGTTGGGGGTAGGATGATCAGGACTGAAGCTGTAGCCTACAAGAAGGAGGGATTTAACCCTTTCCTCCATAATGAAGTCCCAAATAAAGTGCCCCTCCTGCCACCAAATAGCAGCCAAACTGCTATTTTTTTTCCCCAGGAGATGAGTGGCCATTGGTGACACTGCAGTCCCTCTTCTGGAATAAATGAGGGGTGGACAGATTTTCACTGGGGCCATGGTGGTGGGGTTTAAACCCCTTCCTGATTCCTCATGGCCCCAGCCTGAATTTCCCCTTCCCTTTGTGGCTATTAGTTTGAAAGTTTAAAACTGACACTTTAAATGCATCCACACATTTACTATCATGTCTCTTTGGGCTCTGAAAGACTCTGGGGGAATAATTCAGACTTGGCTTCCCATTTCTTAATCTTAATAACCAGATGTTTGAGGCGCAAGTATTAGTTAAAAGCCATCTGTATAGACCCAACCCAGAGATGAATGCCACGCAAAACAAACTTCCCTAATTGGCTAAGACTTTGGGGGACCTCTCCACCTATCACTAATAGATCAGTGATATATCATTCTGTGTAAAACAGAGTTTCACGAGTGGTGATTCTGCTCATGTCAAAGCAGCAACATAAGGTCTTGGATCACTTGAGACTGTGAAATGCTTCAAACTTTGCAAGCAGAAGAACCAAAGGAAGTCAAATGCATGTCCAAGAAAGGTCATGTGGTTTTACACTGGTCAGCAGAAACGTCTAGGGAAACAACTAAGCACATCATCAACTGCACAAACACAATTAACACACAGGTTATTTGTGACATTATTTGTGACGTAAATAGCAGTCTGACTGACCCCAGAACAATGGGAAGAGGAACAAGATAGAGTTTGACTCTTCCTTCCCATCCGCCATCCTGACAAAATCCATCAATCTGCATTTCACGGATGCTCCCATTATGGCTCCTCCTCCATGCACCCCTTCCCATATCTGAAGCTCCTGGGGCTTCCCTGTGGCTGCTCCTTATGTAACCAACTTCATGCTCATTAACTGCATTCATAGAATGATGCACCCACTTTGAGCTGCTATGTAGGCACTTGGATTTTCTAGACTAATTGTCACATTTCAATAGTTGGCAGTCTGCCTTAATGTCTGCCTAGATAGTCTCTCCGTTAGTCCAGCATGCTTGCTGTACTTTCTACAAAGGTGTGTGTGTGTGTGGGGGGGGACCAATCTTACAAGCAAACTTTCCACCTCTTGCAACATATGCACACTTACCTTCTCTCCAGGATAACTCCAGGTGTAACTGATCAATTCAAAGCCTCTCACTGTACATGTCACAGTTATGTTTTCACCTTGCTTCACAACAGTTTGAACTGCACTGATAGAAATGTTGATTATGTTGGTGGGAGAGGAAGGAACTAGAAAAAAGGAAATTTCAAGTTAATATGGAAGAAACCTAAGTTACATCAACTTATAGGAGAACCAGTTTATTAGATATGGATACATTTAGGAACTTTGGTTTCTCCTGATTTCTCATTTTTCCAATCTTAAGTTTGGCTTGTCTGAAACACGTCTGCATGAAAAGTCATATCCATTTTTGTATACACTTCCTCTAATAGATGCATTTTCGAATGTAACTTTAACTGATACGCAGGTTTTGCAAACAGAGATTCCAATAGGAACACATTTTTCCAGTGTTACTTTCATTAATATTCATATTTTGTGTGTAAACATTTTGACTGGAGAACTTCATTGCAAAATTTGGAGAAGTGAAAATTCTAAAAGATAACCGGATTTCAGTTTGAGCATTTATTCAAAAGCATAAAGTGAGGTACATATGTATTTAAAAGTAAACAAAAGACTTTCTTCCCCATCAGTATGGTTCACATGAATGACAAATGACTGGGTTCACAGAACATAACAAGCCATGGTGGGGTTTTTTTATTGTTGTTTATCTGTTATGTCTTCTGAATCCAGTCATGGTATTTCAGCATGGTTTGTTAGGGCGTTGGAAATCATGATTTTGAAAAACTTTTTTCTTCATGGTTTCTACTTACCACAATGGTTTCTTGTGATGTCCAAACCCAGGATAGTGATTTCCACAGTCTGGGTATTCGGCCATCACAGAGTCCCCTGGAAAGAGCAGCCACTCTGGGAGCAACTCTAGCCATCCAACATCAACTACCCATCTCTGCCTAGTGACAGAAGCATCACTACTTGCCTCTCTCCTACAGGATGCTCTCTGTTCCCATTCCCCACCATCTTCTCTGTAGTCATCCAGATGTCCACCTGTCCTTTTCGCCCTGCAGAGAAGCGTGCAGAGCTGCCCAAATAAGCAGCTGTGGAGTTTGCTGGTCTTTGCAGATCCCTGAATGGATCTGGCATGTCCTTCCCTTTGAGCAAAGAGGTGAGTGAGCTTCCACTTTATCTGCTTCCTTTCCAGTTGTTCAGAGTGGCATTCCCACCTGATCTAGGCTGCTGAATTACAGTGAAGAAAGCTCTTCACATTGAAGAAAGATCCCTTTGCCTACACTACTGAGAAAAGGCTCACCTTGGATGCTGTAGACGTAGTATGGTTCAGAGTCAAATTCCTGCTCATTCAGCGTTGCCCTGCAGATGTAGGCCATGTCATCAAAGTATCCCTTAAAGCCTAGCTGTGCATAATAAGTGCCGGGGACTGGGTCATTAAACCTCTTTTCATAAAGGGCCACTGTAGTGTTCGGGTTGGTCACACGGCATGGGATAATGTCCTCACTGTAGCCTGTGCTGAAAATAAATAGGTCTTCCACATTGCTTGGTAGGAATGGCATTGAGTGATCTATAGAAAGGAGAGGGTTGAGAGAAATATTATTATTTATTATCATTTATTTAATTTCTGTACTGTCCAATAGCCGGAGATCTCTGGGCTGTTTAAAACACATAAATAACTAAATTAACTAGGGATAATATCTAGTAGTAAGAATACAAACATTTATTTCTGACATAGGATAGCTACAAAGATAATCTAAAACAAGCTGAGATTAGTTTGTTCCAACAGCCTCCTAGCTTTAAGATGGAGGATAAACATGAGCAAATGTGATTGGATATGGTTAAGTACGTATTTCCAACATATGGTTTAGTGTTAGTTCTGGAATACATCAGTAATATTTTCTTTGTGGTTTGGGCAAGGCAATGTTTTCTTGCTAGTGAAGAAAGCTGACAGGAAGAAAATCGATGTTTGAAACGTGCTTTTGGAGAAGAGCTTTGCAAACACCCTGGACTGACAGAAAGAGGATCAAGTGGGTCCTAGACCAAATCAAGCCAGAACTTTCCTGTGGAGAAAACCTGACAAAACTGAAGCTGTCACACTTCAGGCTTATCATGAGAAGGCCGGACTCACTGGAGAAGACAGTCATGCTGGAGAAAGTTGAAGGCAGAAGACGAGAGAAGAGCAACTATGAGATGGATTGATTTCAGAAAAGAAGCCATAACCTTGAGTTTTCAAGAGCTGAGCAGGGCCGAGAAGTGTCAAGATAGTGTCAAGATAAGCCAGAGACAACTTGATGTCACATAGCAGCAACAACAACAAAGTTTGGACAAAATTATTACAATATAACCTCAGTTAAATTGTCTGTATTTTTAATATAGAGAGCACTGGTGCCAAATGGGTGTGGTTAAGGCAGCCTTCCCCAAACTGGTTTCCTCCAGATGTTTTGGACAACAACTCCCACCAGGCCCCAGGCAGAATAGCCAATAGACGGAAATGCCAGGAGTTAAAGTTCAAAACATCTGGAGGGGAAGACTGGGTTAAAAAAGGAGGAATGGAATAGGAATAAGCCTATTACCTGCAAGGATGTGTGTGGGGGATGCATGTGAATTTTACTTACTGTCCTTCACAAAAATAAAGTCTGCCACATTTATGTTTCTAAATGGGGCCCGACCTTTCTTCAGAATGGATGAAACAGCTGCCTCAGAGGCTGATGCTAGGAACTGAGGAGCTGCAGCAATGTGTTGGAAGACAGAGGCCCTGCATCCTCTAAACCAGGGCTCCCCGGCCTTTTTGGACTGATGGGCACATCTGGGGATTTGAGAAACAGCTGTGGGCACCACCACAAAATGCCTCACTAGTGGGTGACTGCCTTGATGTCTACCTGTTGAGTCTGGTTCTTAGGCTGTGCCTTATTCAGCAAAGAAAATGTTTTGTGTCTGTCGGGCACAGCAACACATATTGAATCAGCCAGTGTCAAATAGGGCTAATTTAGTGCGATGCAGTTAATGCTTCCTTTTAATTTTTCAGCCATGTTCATTAATTGCTTCTTTTGGGGAAGACAAATAAATTTTGTATTGAAACTATCTAATACTAATATACTACATGCTTTAAATTTTTTTTACCTGCTTCATAGAAATTAACAAATGAAGGGTAAGTGGATGCTTTGGGCCCTTTTGGCAGCTAAAAGACTGATATCACACAGCTAGAAAGATGAACACATGGCACCTATAATGCAATGGATGGAAGACCTTGCAGTGCATTTGGTATCTGAATGAGTGGTGTTGTCTGCTCCATGCTTTTATGTGTTTTAAAATTTGATTTTATTTTCTGTAAAATTGTTGTAATCTGTTTAGAGAATCTTCAGACCAGTTATAATGGAATATAAGTTGAATACATAAATAAACAAATAAGGTTTGGTGAAGCCTGTGCATTACTGCCAGAAAGTTGTATACATTTCATACAAATCCATGTATGTATATTTAAAAAAATTTAAAAATAGGAAAAAATAAAAAATGTAAAATCTGGGTTGAGAAGGCTTCCAGTTCACACTTGGCCCATGGATTGGCAGTTCCCCAGCCCTGCACTAAGGATGCCAGGCTTCCAGAAAGCCACACAAAGCACAGGCAGATGCTTAAAGAATCAAAGCAATGCAATTGGTCCAGTACCTGGTACAAAAATGTAGATGGATTTTTCCTCTGGGGGTTGATCGGTGGAACAGGAGTATTCGCCCGTGAAGGAGCCAGTCACATTTCTGAGTGTGAGCGTGCTAACAAAAGTGCTACCACTCTTCTCTTGCACAGCATCTAATGTGGTTTTGCTGTCCTTTCTCCATAAAACCTCGTTCTGCCCTGAACAAGTCAGGGAAAAATCGCTGTAGAGATTGAGGATAACTTCACGGTCACTGGGAGAGATCTTCAGGGAGCTGATTTCTGGAAGCCATTGAAGAAAGTATTTAGAAAAGCAAATAATCAAAGAGGGTTCACAGTTTAGTGGTACACAGTGGCCCTTCAGATGTTTTGACCTACAGATACCATGTGCCCAGCTATCATAACCAATAGCAAACGTTCACAGGAGTTGCAGGCCAAAATATTTGGAGGGCAACCTGACACCCACCCTTGCAGTGCATGGATTTAACAGGAACCAGGATCAGAAATGAAAGTAACAGGTTTATTTGTCTAGTTATTTATTTAAACTTCATCCTGCCTCCCCCACAAAAAATGCCCCTTAAAGTTACTTATAGTAACAAGACAGGATCAAAATGAAAGCATAATTTAAAACAACATGAAAACAAAGACATTAAACACACAGTTGAAAATATGTGTTGTTTATATATAATAGCAACTGCTGATCTGCCTCCAGAGCAAAATTGTAATCCTTCTGGCAGAAGCACCCCTGAGGCTGGTCCACCTTAGGAGTTTCATGAGAAATGAAAGTTACAGACCAGTAACATGATTGGACCTCTGACTCCACCTAGTGTTCTCTCAAGAGGAAGAGCTCAGTGTTGGACGTTGGAAATGTAACCTCATTTCCTGTTTAAGTTACAACAGAATTAGACATTATTAAGGAAACAAGAGGTTTGATATTTGCTCGGATATGATTGCATGATGTGAGCAGATAGTTTAGACATGATGCAAGGGGCAACTAGGAAGCCCTAGGAAAAATGGGGGCACTTTCCTACCTAGAACGTGCCATATTCTGAGTTAAAGAGTAGGGTGGAAGGGCCACAAACAACTGCAGTTCTGTTCCCCAGCTGTTTTGAATCAAGCACTTTAAAGGCCTAAAAAGTCCCTGCCGCCATGGCACAGGTCTCTGTGATGTGGTTTGTGTTGGAGAGATCTAATCAGGCTGAGGATGAGAAAGAAAAATCACAACAAAACTAAACATAAAATTGCCAGGAAACCATTGAGAAATGATAGGGTGGATAACATCTTCCTGAATTGCTTCCTATGAGCCCATCACAGCTTCCTGGTTGTTGTACAGCCTCCCAATATTGCTAGAGAAATGGGGGCAGGGATGCAGGAAGGATGTGATACATCCCATCCCAAATAGCACAGTATTGTCTATGCATGTCTGCTAGGAGCACACCCCTTAGATCTTACTCTCAGCAAAGTGGGTATATGATTGCAAATGTGACAGCCCTTTTCATAATGGAATTCAGCTTCTGCAGGTAGCGCATTGGCCAGAGGAGCAGAAAATGGCTGTTTTTCAGCCACACACCATTTGCTGCTGCATAATGCAATGAAGAGGGAAAGCAAAGTGCTTCAGTGTAAAGTCTGCCCTTGGAAAGATGGGAAGATTCCTGCCAATATTACCAAGTTGCTGCCCATCGAAATGGTATTATCAGTTCCAGGATTTCAAAATTCCATAACACAAATGACCACGCATTTATACCTCACCTTTCCAGTAAAATGGGCAAGTTGGCCTACAAATGTCAAAAGCAAAGTGTGGTACTGAGAGTCTGTCCCCATTCCCAAACCCAAGAGAGCTTTCCCTTGGTGGAGGAAACTGGGGATCCCCCACTGGAAGGAGGGACAGGGGAGCAATTTCACAGTAACATTTCACTGTGTTCTGATGGGGGCTCCAGTCCTCCAGAGAAGTTTTTCAGGGGCACTGCAGTGGGAGGAGAGAATTGGAAAGAAAGAGAAAGAGATCTCCCCTTTCCATTTGCAGGAACATCCAGTTCATGAACTTTTGCTTTGCTGAACTCCAAATTCAACCCAATAAAATAATTACGGAAGCTATATTACAAAACAGCAGTGGATAAAACACATTAGTATCGACTTCCAAGGTAGGTAAGACATAAAAACCATTAGACTGCTGCTTCTCCTTTTGCTTTTGGTTTCAGCTGGCTTGCCTTTTAAATATATATTTACCGGCATCTAAATAGACCTGAGGCTTGTCTACAAAATGTTACCCACATATATAGAAACAGAAACTCACTATGTTTAGGGCTTTTATAAAATAATGGAAACAAATGGTGTCATTACAGCAGGAATAAAACAGGACATTGAGAGTCAGTGGCAAAGACTTTGAAGCCCTGAGCTCTGGGAATGGCCACCTAGGCAGGGGCCCTGGCATTCCTCTTGGCCCTACAGAAGCTGGAGCTGCTTGTGTTGACTCACTGGGTGCCAAGGCACTGCAGCTTTACTGTGCAGGCCCCTGCCTGAAGGAAGCTGGAGAGACAAATTCTCCAGCTGCCAGAGAGTTTCTGTTTGTGCAGCAAACCACTACAGCAACTTGCATGCCCCAGATGCACGACCAGTCCAACAGCAACATTTTGTTGCCTGCCAGGTGCTCGAACCCCTCCCCACAACCTTCTGTTCCTGTTGTTCCAGGGGCAGCTGGAAGGGATCCCTTTCCATACACGGTATACACCGGAGTTGCCAACTGACTTCTCTTGAACCTTTTGATTGGGAGCATGATGGAGCGTTTTGCTTACTGTGCAATGTTCCAGGCTAGAAACTATTGTCATTGTGGTGGTCATCATCATCATCACCCACCCAATATAAAGGTTGTCTGGGTGGATTACAAATGCCATTCTTTTAAATCCCCTTTTAATAAAAGGGTCACTATATTTCTGTACCTGTTCACTAAGGCTGCCTGAATTAAATGTTTTAAATTAATCTATCAATTTAAGGGTGCAAGCCCAGGATTGCACCCTCAGTGCTCAGAAGCTCCTGAACTCAGAGGCGAGTAGCAGAGGCCTTTTCTGTCCCTCGAGTCTCCCGCTCTGCATCGCTGCCAGACAGTCTTTCTTGGAATGCTCCCTCGTACGTCCCCTCCAAGGTCAAATTTGTGACCTTGGAAAGGCAGCCAGCAGAATTTTTTTGTGCTGACTGCGCGAGAGGGGGAACTGGGAGGGATGCACTGCCGAAATTCCTTGGGCAGATCACGCCCTATATATGTCCAGATATTGGCTTACCTGTGAGAAAGAGCAGCAAGGAGATGAGCATCTTCAGAGACACACGCAGCATAATGGGAGCCTGTTTTATAGCAAGCAGCACCCTGTTAAAAAGCAAAAGATGATAAGTAGAAATCTGGAGAGAACACAGGTTCCTTGAATGGCAAAGAGAATACAGATATGAGCAATAAATAAAATGTTCCAAAAATGGCCTCCTTCTTTCACATTTTATTACTTCCAGCTTCATCCACAGTCCCAGAGAGGGATCACCAACTTTGTGGATACAGGAAGTGGGCAAAGGTAGTGGGGATCACAAAGCTGCCTGGCTGACTTAGGTTGACTATGAACACTGAGGCAGGCCTCGTCCACAAGACAAGTCTACACGGTGCAAATCTTGAGGCTGGTTATGCATCGGCTGAGTGATGATGACTTGCCAGCAACTGCTACCTGCCCCACACTGTACTTGGGATTTCTCCTGCCTGTACATCTGAGAATGAGCTGCAGCAGACGGAAGTGGCCATGGATGATTGCTCAACACCGGTCTTTGAGCAGTGCTGGCAATGGATCCTTCTCACAAGATTCCAGCTTAATGAGATAAGAAGCATATCATGACCACCCTTCACATTTCCTGTGTCATCTAAGAAGCAACGTACTTTAACAGCTGGATATAGCATTCATATGTGTGAAACCACCACATCTGCTTTCCCTTTATGGTATGTGGCAATCCATCTTCTGAGGTCGAACACATTTCCTGTACATGTGAGGATGACTACTGCTCTTGCTGCACAGCCTTGTGTAGGACTTTTGATCGTTGCAAAGGGGAGAACTTAATGAACTGTAGCTCTCTGGAACAAGTCCACAGGGACGCTCCCGCAGAACCGGAGCCCAAGAGCCAGGATGTGGCAAGTCACAGCCCGTGAGCAAGTTGGCCCATGCACAGAAGTGGCCAGCACATTGGCACCGTTGTGTGAAGCATTCCTAGCACTTAGAGTTTTTTGGAAGGTAGTGGTCAGAAGCAATGCTGGAATTTGTTTGGATGAGGGCTTTGCCTTCTATTAGCTGGGTAATGAGTGTGATCAATTGCAGAGGACACACAGAGCCTAGTCACAGCAGCCAGGTTGCGCTGTCCGCTTTGGTTCATGATCCCCTCCCCCAGGTGCATCCTCAGAGATTCTCTAGCAGAACCGCATCCATTATGCAAATACTCAGTGATTCAAGTCTTGCTGTCCATCAGAAGGGCATCATTTTCCAGTTCAGCTATTATGCATACCACAAAATAAGCAATCCATAATCCTCGCTCTTAATGCATTCCAGTGACCACTCAGAAATTATTTATTATCACATTGCATTTAGATGCTGCCTTTTTTCTCCTCTTGTGAGGAATGCAAGGCAGCTTACATAGCTTCTTCTTAACAAACCTGTGAGGGAGGTTGGGCTGAGAGTGAGTGACTGGACCAAAATCACCCAGTGAGCTTCATGGCTGACTGGGGACTAGAACCTGGATCTCCAGGGTGCCCAGCCCAGCCCTCTCACCGCCAGGCCACGCTGGCTCCCAGTGAATCCTTAGGGCTTTTCAGAAAGAATCAGTGCATTGCAACGGCCATTCAGTTTCATTCATTTGACCATGTCCCTGATTTGGAACTCTGCAGATTTTAACTAGGGACTCGCATGATGAGGCTATAGCCCATCCTTTTGCAGAATGGCAGTTTCCACACATGTCAAAGCAATCTCCTACCTACCCCTGCCAATATGGCCATTCTGGTTGGGGGTGATGGGAGCTGCAGTCCAGCAAATGTGGCAGATGCCAGTCCAGGGAAAGCTGAGCTATAGGAAAACATTCCCCACTAAACACACACACACACACACACACACACACACCCCTCCCTCTTTGCCTGCACCAGCACCACTCAAATGGTTTCCAAGTCGTTCCTCAAGAGCCAGGAACCCCCAATTCCATTTTTGTAGAGCCGCAGCAATGGCAAGAATGCCTGCTGGACTAGGGAGAGGCCGGCCTAGAAACAATCCTTTGAGGCAAGCAGAAAAAATAATGCAAGACTTTATCAGCAGGTACTGCTGCAAGCTCTTGACTTTCCAGATCTGTCACTGTGAGGGCAATACAATCAGCTTTTCACTTCGCCTTCATTAATATAAACTGCTTTACTCCTATTAAACTTAGGATTTTTTCTATAATTGCCTGGAGAAATGGGACTTGGTGTAAATTTAGAGATGTTTTCAAGTTATTATAAACTGATTTGAATATGACTATAGAATGTTAAAAATATGTAGTAGGGGTTGACCCAGTATATGATGACTGATGTTTAAAATTTTAATAAAATTTCTTAAAAAATTAATATAAACTGCTTTGAGACCCATTGTGATTGAAACGCAGTGTGAAATGTTGCAAAACAATACACAAATAATTCTTGAAAATGTAGGTTGAAGTCCTGTGCAGACGTTCTTGGGTGCAATTTACACTGAATACAGGGAAACTCATTTCTGATATGCATGCATTGGCTTAGGCTACAAGGCCATCTGCAGCTAAATACTTTCTGTCCAGCTAGGAGAACATCTTTCTCCTTAGCACTGACCCTTGACTGACTTCAATGGGTAGCCTGAGAACAGTACAGATGCAATTCGGGTAGGGGTTGAGAATCTCAGCACGGGGAAATGCCTATTAATTCAATTTTCCCAATCACAGATACTCCCTTTATTCCCACATAATTCAAGGGGGGAAGAGGAAGAGAAATAAAATTCATCAGACAGTGTCACAAAACTATCCTTGTTCTGGTTCCTTTCATTCCTACTGGAAGCTGCATTTAAAGGGGGCAGGGGAGTGAGGACTCTGCCCCATCCTTTCACATGCTAAAATAAATTAGCTGAAATGTTTAAAACAGATCCCCAAGCTCTTCAGCATTGAGGGAAGGGGAGTTTCTATTCAATAGGCAACCATGACAGTCCCTTCAAATTTTAAATACATCCATTGCAGCTGGGTGGCAATGTAAGTCTATTGCATAAGCTTAAATCAGTCTGTGGTCATATTTCTGGGGTCCTGTGCCGCATGGCATCTTGAAGCACTGTGAACACCCGGAAAACTGCAGAAAATATGATGGGACAGATGAACCAGAGATCAAGTAAAACTTATAAACATGACACTGCATATTCTGGACAGCTGTACAAATCTCTGAAAATCTATGGCCTGCACACAGTTTAGAAACAACTAATAGTGGTTAAGAGCATGGGAATGGGACTCAGACGATCTGGGTTCTAGTCCCCACTTAGCCATGGAGCCAACTGGGTGACTTCGGGCCAGTCACAGACTCTCAGCCCAGCCTACCTCACAGGGTTGTTGTTGTGGGGATAAGATGGAGGAGGAGAATGATGTAAGCTGCCTTGAGCCCTTTGCAGGAAAAAGGTAGGATATAAATCGAAAAATAAATAATAAATAAAACATGAATTGAACTGCAACGATCATGAATAAATCAGATATTCTCAATAGGAAAGAATGCAGAGAGGTTCTGTCAAAGACACAACCCCTTCTGAATTGCATTCAGCATGTGATAGCCAACATGGATCCTTGCCATCGATGATGCAATGACAGTTTAATGTGGACTCCTGCTCTTAGCAGATCCACCCAGTCTCTCTCATCCAGGAGTTTCTGTATTGTGAGCAGTTCTAAAGAACCTCCTCAGATGTGCAGACGTCTTTTCACTCTTTCTGCCCATCAATCTCTAAAAATATATATTAATTTACTTGACATGTAAAATCACGTCCAAGTTGCTAGTTCTCTTAGTCTTCCTTGACCTTTCTCTTTCAGACTTCCTCTGTCCCGAGACCCCATCTGAGCAAAATGTGGGAACATAATTTTGTAGATGTTACTAGACCAGATAAGAATACAGTGGTACCTTGGCTCATGAACTTAATCAGTTCCAGGACTCCGGTCGTGAGCCAAATTGGTTGTGAGCCAAGTTAAATTTCCCCATAAGGTTCCATGTAAATAAGGTTAATCCGTTCTGTAACCATTTTTTTGACTCACAAAAATTTGAAGCAAATTGACAAAGAACAACAAAGATTGCGGCCATCTTCCCCTCACCACCCCGAGCACAAGCACGGCCATCTCCCTGCTCCCCCCAGCACGACCGAGCTCGCACCTGTCATCCCTGCATGCGCCTGTCATCCCGGCGTGCTGTGGGGGGAGAGAAACGGGCACGGACGGGGCGCGCTGGGGGGGTGGAGATGGGCATAATCATGCTGGTTGGTGGGGGGAGATGGCTGACATTGCGCCCGGCTTTCCTGCACAAGCGCAACCACAATCGTGGCCATCTCCCCACTCGGGGTGGGGGGGTGGGGAGATGGCTGTGATCTTGGTTGCTACCCAATGTGGAGTTAGCAACCCACATCAAAATTTTCATTAAATGTTTGTACGCAACCCAGTTTGGTCGTGAACTAAGGTGTTCATGAGCCGAGGTACCACTGTCTTCCAAAATGTTTTACTGTGCCAGCAAAAATAATTAGTTTAGTTTGGCTCAGTAAAACTACTTGTCTCCTTCTCCTTCTCCTCATGGTGGGGCCAAACAAGTGTACACACAAACAAAAAAGACAATGCAGAAAGGGGTGTGGGGAGCTGCCCCAGGCCCAAGGGTGAAGGAGACCACAGATTTCTGGCAAAAGAAAGCAACTTTGGGGGAAAGCTGACATGTTCAGCAAACAGCAGCACTTGTTGGAATTGTTGGCCTGGGAGCGACATGGGAAAGAAAAGCAAGCAAAAGACCTGTAGGGCCAAATTTCACACTGGCACTGCAGAGAACTGTCCCCCTGGCCCTGCCAAAAAAACACAGGTAGCATGGACGGACCTGACTTTGACAGCAAGAGGAGTGCACTGGTGAGGGAGACGGGATTTGTGGGGGCCGACCACACCTCCACTTCTCAGCCTGAGGGTTCCTCTCCTCAGACAGGCTCCAACGCCAGAATGGACTCAGCCGGGGAGGATGCAGAACTCTTTGCCAGCACCCAGTTTATCTGGCTGATAAAAGTGGACATCTTGGATCTTCTTCATGCACTTGGCACAAGCCATATAAAGAACTGGGCATGCCAGGGATTTTATGCCTATATTAGGTCCTTGCCCTGTCCTGGTTGTATCCTCTGAAGCCATCTTCTAACCAAGTACCTTCCTGGTACTTCAACTCCCATCAGCCCCAGACAGCATAACCAACAATCAGGAAACCTGTGGAAGTGTAATCCAAAATATCCAAAATACCTGGGAAAAACTGCTATAAAGCCGTAAATGCCTTAGGCCACAAGAGGGCAGGAAATAAAGTACAATTTTTGGTAGAAAGGTGTGGTATAAGTGACCAGACGTTCTGGACTTCATCTCCCTGGGAGCCTGGAGACCTCCTTTCCGTCCCCCCTTGGCTTAGGCTCAATAAGTCTTCAAAACGACCTCCCTCCAGGTGCCCCATGACAGCCACCAGGAGCAGCCGAGAAAACATCCTTTAGGATGCTGTCTGTTAGTGCCCGACATTCTGCTTATACTTTGGAAAGCATTCTGTAAGAAACCCCACCTATCTGGGATGGTTTTCCGGGCTAAGTGTCCAAGGGATGGAAGTGGATCTGGTCTTACTTTGCTTATTCCTTTCAGACTCTGGGGTGAGAAAGAGCAGGAAAAAAGATGCTGCAAATGAATATTTTCTTCCCATAAAACTACTGCAGGCTACCCCTTCCTTCTTCACAACCAAGATGGAATCTTTCTGGGCAATGGTCTCAAGGGAGCATATTGTCGTCACTCAGCTGCACAGGAAATCCCAGTGTTTCCCCTCCAGATTATGCTTCAGTTGCGGGGAATTTCATTTTACCAGAACTCAGTCCTCAAGCTGATATCACTGGGAAATGCAACACTGCCCAGTATCCACTGGCCATTTTCCTGGAAGCTGAGCCTTTCACATTCCATCACACTGGTGAGCTTATGTAGACATAGCAATTTTTAAAACGATCCTGGTAAATACCAGCAAGAGCGCCTTTCCTCACAGTATGCTTATCTTTAGTTTTTGGCAGTCTGCTTGTCCTCCTCAGTAATCATCAGTGGAATGTGGTTTCATTTTTATTTTTTTTTAAGAGACAAACAATTCAATTGGCAAACAGACACAACAGATTTGTTCCCTCAGCAGCAAGACAAGAGCAAGTCTCTGTCAGCAGGGGGAGAATATTCTGTCAGTAGCCCAGATTAACTGTGTTAATAATATTCACATTAATAGTATGCAAGAGAAACAAGAAATAAAGATTTTTATGCCGTAGGCCCCAGGATATGGCTTCCAAGCATAGTTGATCATCACTTTTTGGAAATTAAACACTGACCCTTGCCATGGTAACATTCCTTAGTTCAGTGATTATTTTTTATTCTCCGTTGCATAAAAGACTAATAAGCTGGAAATTCCCAGAACAACAGTGTCCTGTGACACTTTAAAGACATTTATTGTGGCAGAGGTTTAGAGCACAGTTCATCAGATACAGGGTCAGAAAGGGCATCCTCCACCTGCAGTGGAAGCTCTTCTGCAAAAGCAAAACAGGAATGGAGTGAGAATTCATCGTTCAGGATGATGGATACAGGATTTGCACCCAGGATGATGGACACAGGGTAATGGGCAGTATCCAACAGGGCATGACTTTGCAGTAGCATCAACTGCTCAGGCAAGATGCCAAGGGTTAGTAGCTTTTCTGGGGAAATTGGCACAACAGCTAATGCTATTGGCATTGTGTGAGAATTGTAATGCGTGGTTGTGGTTTTGCTCCACTGGATGTTGTCCAGTCTGTACCCCCGGGACTTCAGCAATGAACTGGTTGCCTTAGTCAAGTCACTACTCACTCCTTATCAGTCCTCTGGTGTCAATATATGAGTAGAAATCCTGCTTGGACTTGGGGACAAGCTACACTTTACATTAAACACATCACTTGGCAATACATTCTCGCTTTAAAAACTGCCAATAACACAGTTGTAGTATTTATGAAAAATGCATTCATCACAGTTGGGGCACATGCTAATGAATACGGTATCGTAGGCAAATATAGAAGACAGGGGAACTGGAAAAGGGATGTATGCAGGGAGATAGCCTTTTGAGGTTCTTTTGTGTTTGTGCTTGTTTGTTTTAGTTCTGTTAGCTATGCAAATTTGCAAAGGAGCAAAAGAGCAGACATAAATGGGAAAAAATAAAGGATTGACAGCTCCTCCTGCCTTCTCGTAAAAAATCATGAAAAAAGAGAAGGCGTGGTGCTGCTTGCTCCTGGCCACCCAACCCTTATGGGGTAAAGTCCACGGGACCAGCACCCCACTGGCCTCTGCCCAAAAACAAGCAGGTGCAGACCTGTTCCTGTGCAGACTTTCACATGCATTAACATCAAGGGGATTAACTTGTGAGTAAGGCCATCGAAGATACCTGATTTACTTCTGAGTAGACACGTGTTTCAACTGGTTATTTCTTGAGCAAGAGGATAAAGGAAACAATTCAGAAGGCTTGAAAAGACATCATAAATAGGTTAGGGGACAAGTGGCTGGAGAGCAGCACTTATGAAAGGGATCTCGGGGTACTGGTTGACTGCAGGCTGAACATGAGTCAGCAGTGTGATGCGGTGGTCAAGAGGGCAAACGCCATCCTTGGTTGCATAGCTGGAAGTGTGGCTTCTGGATCGAGAGAGGGATTACTGCCACTCTATACGACTCTGGAGCGCCCACAACTGGAGTATTGTGCTCAGTTCTGGGCTCCACATTACAGGAAGGCTATAGCCAGGATATAGCCAGTGCAGTGTAGGGCCACAAGGGTGGTGGCCGGATTGCAGGGAAAGCCGTATGAGGCAAGACTGAGGGAACTGGTTCTCTTCAGCCTGGAGGAGACTCTGAGGGGATCTGTTGGTGACATATAGTTACGTGATGGGGTGCCACACGGAGGTGGGTAGAGACCTGTTCTTCCCTGCAGAGGAGGGCAGGACACATTCCAATGGAGCAAAGCTCAGGGAACTAAGGTTCAATTTGGATGCCAGAAAGTACTTCCAGATGGTTAGGACCCCAAGGGTTTGGAATGGGCTTCCACAGGAGGTGGTTGAAGCCCCATCGATGAGGGTGTTCAAGGCTAGGCTGGAAATGTACATGGGAGGCATGTCATGAGTGGAGCTGGCTGGAGCCGGGGGTCAAACTAGATGGCCCGGGAGGCCCCTTCTGGCTCGCTCTGTTTCTATGTTTCTAAACTTTTTCCAAGAAAGGCAGAAGGGGAGGAAGGAAGTGGTGTTGCATTTCTAAGAAAAGGGGTGGGTAGAGGCGGGAGAGGGAGGCTGGGAACACCTGAAAGATCTCCATGTTGCAGCTGTTCTGCCAAACCCCCAAAAGGACACGTCTGCTTCTCTCCAGCCCACTGAAGCCACTCTTCCTGCTCCCAGAGTAATACCACAAGTTTAGCACACTCTGAGGGGTGGCATGTGTGTGTGCCAGGAAAAATGGAAACATGTTACAAAATTGTGCTATGACTAGTCTGAAGAAATCCAGGGAAAAAATGGCAGAAACAGCGTGAGGAGGCTGGGTCGTGGTGAGCATCATGCGACATCCCAGTGAGTCAGGCATTAAGATGCCAGTAAAACTGTCCAGTGTAGATTGTCCCCACATGGAGGGAATCAAGACTGGGGCTATGGCACACGTGGAGGAGGGTTTACCCCATTCTCCTCTTTCCACAGAATCAGGGGACATTGTTGAAGCTCGTTAGCACAAGAAGGAAATTGCCATTTATAGCTGCTTTTGCATGTTGAAACAGCTCTAAATATTATTATATCGAAACACGAAGTGACTCTTGTTTCACCTTTCATCTGGTGTCAATGATCAAAAGAATGCAAAAGGAAGAAAGAGAAAGTATTAAACCACAGCTCTCGTTGTCCTCTGGAAGTCTTATGCTGCATCAGTCAAAATCTGTGCCAGGCAAAATTGACTACTGGATGAACTGTGCCTCCTTAAACTGGTTCAGCATGTTTTGGCTTCACAGCTGCCCACTCAACATGGAGGGGGGAAACAGATTCTTAAAGGATGCATGGTCATCAGATATTTTGCTTATTCTTTCACTTCAGCTTGAACTAATTGATTTACCAATAACTCCTAATGTGTTTCTGATTAATTGAGCAACTTTCCCCCAAATCTTTGGATTCTTTCTTTTCTGTTTCCCCTACTTCCCCCACCAAGAAAGAAAATACCACATGAAGAATATACTTCTTGTTTGCTTAGCATGCAGGACATTGATAGACCATAAGTACTATGGCTGTTTCTAGATCACTCTCTGGTGAAAAATAATATAATAAGGGTTTTATTCTGGAGCAGCTCAGTTTGTACACAACATGGAAAGTGCAGCCACAGTGCTATCAGATTTCATTCACATTTAAGTGGAAAATTGACAAATCAATCCAATATAGATGCATTTGATGTCAAAGAGGAAACTTCTCTAAAATGAGGGGACTGGTAAAAAGAAAGTGGAAAGGGAGGAGTCAATTCTTTCCAAAATGTTTGGAGGTTACGCAAAACCATGATAACAGAAGTTCAGCTAGAATGTATATCACAGGCCAGGAAAGGGAGCACCAGGTCGAATTGGTTACCAGCTTGCTTAACAGGCAGTGCTAAAGAAGCTGTTTGATAAAAGAAGGCTTCCTTTGGCAAATGGAAGTCCTGCCCAAATGAAGAGACAATAAGACACATAGTAGCATATTGCTAATAACATTAAATCCAATAAGAATTCCTTAATGAATCAGAAAAAGGAAACCAGCTAAAGAGGAGTTGGATTACTGGATGACAATGGAATTAAAGGCATTGCAAAGGAGCATACGGACATTGCATAGAAGCTAAGTAAATTCTGTAGGCTGGTTGCTTACCATCTGTTCCAGGTTAATTTGTGGAAAGTTTAATTGAAATCATAAAGCATACAGGAAGACAAGTCCCATGGAAACTTGGGACAAGTCCCATGGAAAAAGACTCAACATGGCTTCCACAAAACTATGCCTGTCACTAATCCATTAGACTTATTTGAGGGTGGTCAGTAAGCATATGGACAGAGGTTGATCCTACAGAATGAACTTTTTGCTCAGACTTCCAAAATGTTTTTGACAGTCCCTCATCAAAGACTTTAGCCAATTAAAAAACTGAAAGTAGAAAGCAGGAATAAATTATTAATGTTCACAGTGGAGGGATGTAAACAGTGGGTTCCACAAGGGTCTGTTTTGTCACCAGTCCTTTTTAATTTATTCATAAATGACTTGGAGTTAAGGTTGAAGTGGAAAGGTTTGCTAATGACAACAAATTATTTAGGCTGGTAAACAAAAACCAGTTGTACAGAACTTCAAGTGACCTCTCCAAACAGGGGGAGTGTGTATTAAAATGACAAGTGTGGTTCAGTGTGAGTATAAGCTAACACAGGTGGGGCAAAAACTCCCACATTCATGATATATTTCAGCTACAGCTAACTGACCAAGAAAGAGATCTTGTGGTTGTGTAGACATCTTGATGAAAATGTTGACTCAGCAAGAACCTGCTGCTCCCAGTACCAGAACCAGGGTCATCCTATGAAACAGAATGGTGGGAAACAGGTAAAAGGAAGTATTACTTCATACCATGGGTAGTTAAACTATGACATCTGCTACCATAATATGTAGTGCAGGCCACCAATTTGTATGGCTTTAGAAGAGGACAGGACAAATTCATGGAGGTGAAGGCGATTAATGGCTACTATTCCTGATGTTTCAATGCTGCCCCTGGTATCAGAGGCAATATGCTTGGGTAGATACACCAGTTGATGGGAAACATGGGTTGGAGGGAGCTGTGGCACTTGTGGCAACCTGGTGGGCTTCCCACAAGCAGCCTGTGGACTAGATGAAAGTACACTGGACTAGATGGACCTTCTTGTAACCCAGCCAAACAGGGCTCTTCTTATGTTCCTAGGGAGCCCCAGGGAGAGGCTTTGAATGGATGGCAAGCTGCCATCTCTGTCCACAAGGCACTTCGCAGACTGGATATCCCCAGACTCTGACTCGTCTCCTTTTGGGGGAAAGCAGCCCTATCCCAGACAGGTTGAACACCATTCCTCTAAAAATGTACCTGCTATTAAACAATGGAAGAAGGGGAGTCTGTGAGAATGACAAAACCATTTGGAGAGAAAGGGAGGCATTGGGAGACAAAGGGAGGCGGCGAAGATGGGCACAAAATCAGAAACGTGGAGTGAGCAGAGGGGTTGGTGCACAAGCACCCTTAGAGAAGACCAGGGAAGTTGATTTGTAAGAGTCAACACAAATTTATCAGGAGACACAAACCAGCTTGTGCTGAAATGTATCACACAATGGATAAACAAAGCCCATGTTGCCTAAACTACTACTTGGTTTCTCTTCTGCATTCTGTCCGGTACTGACAAAATTCACATGTGCCACAGATATCTCAAGAGGTCTGATATGCCTCAATGGGAGAGGCAGTCAATGCAATGCTCTTCTGGACTGTCTTCTCATATCTCCAGCTGTTTGTGTTCCTGGCGTGTTTGAAGAAAACTGCTATTTGCAAGAAAGGGTGGGGGGGCAGGTTCATCATGCCAGAGGTTGTCAATCTTTGTCTGGATCTCTTCAGCCTCTGCCCATTTTTTTCTGCCTTGGTGGAGTGAGTTAAAGATTTGAGGAAAGGTCAGTGTTTCCCAGTCTCCCTAAATATGGTCCATATTGCCAGTGACTTCTCTTTACAGTGTTGACCTTGTTGCAAAGAGAATCAAGGAGAAAATCAGAGTAGGCCCTGCTCCTTTTAAGGGGGCACTCTCCCTTCCGCTTTCTGTGACTCTTTCCCAAAAGAGTCCCAAAAGAGCCACATGAGCCCCCGGACAATAAATCTTCCTGTCAGTCATGAAGGTGGCTCATCTCTCCCTTCTATGCATGGAAGAGTTTTAATGCCTACACCAAGAAGCCACATTTCATTCAAGAGCCATGTGGAGTCCATCAAATGCTGCTTGTTTGACCTCACCAGGCAGAGTGCACAGAATGAACGTCACACTTTTGCACTTGGAGATAGGAAGGCATTATCAGGAACTGAGCGTGGCGGTGCCTGTGGGTGAGTGAGAGATTATAGAAAGGGGTAAAATGATAATCTGTTGTTGCATTAGGCAGAAGTGGGGGGAATGAAAAGGGACTGCTGTGAAAAAGATGGTGGCATCTGCCAACAGTGCCCAGTCCAGCAGCAACTGTACAGTGGGTCAGGGAAGTGTGCCTTCATGTGTGCTCAGTGCAACTTGCACACATCTTACTTACACATACTTTACACATTGCTCAGTGCAACTTACAGATATCTGTACTGCTAACTTCAAAAGGTTGTGTATATTGATCAATATTTGATGAATGATCAAATATTTTGTTTGATCCTTTTAAGGCACAATCCTATGCAAGTTTAGACAGAAAAGTGCTGGCTGGGGCATCCTGGGAGACGTAGGGCCTTTTCCCTCAACTAAACTTGCCCATACTTACACATACTTTACACATTGCTCAGTGCAACTTACAGATATCTGTACTGCTAACTTCAAAAGGTTGTGTATATTGATCAATATTTGATGAATGATCAAATATTTTGTTTGATCCTTTTAAGGCACAATCCTATGCAAGTTTAGACAGAAAAGTGCTGGCTGGGGCATCCTGGGAGACGTAGGGCCTTTTCCCTCAACTAAACTTGCCCAGGGCTGCATTCTTAGGCATCTTTCAAAGTGACTTATCTATACTCATGTCAAGAGTTTAGTAGGGAAAAGGGAAAACAATGCCCACCCCTTTTTTAGTGGCCAGATGTTCAGCTGTGGATCTGATGTGTGTATCTTGTGGATTTCTCCTGCCTTACTGTCCAGATCTGTGCACATCAGTTTCCTAGTTGATGTAATGGGCATGAGCAAGGGGTGTGTGCATGTGCACTGGGGGTGTTTTTCCCCATCCTATTTGTCCTTTCCAGTATATGAGAGAAAACTGAATATGAAGCAGTTCCTGAGGGGGAAATTTACATTTAAAACAGATGCTGTTGACTGAGGGCAAAGTTCACATACTGCTGCTTTGTAGAGCAGGAAGAGGGGATTTTGTGACGGCAATTTTTCTCAGCAATCTGCATCTGCCACAATCACTCTTTTTTATGCAACTGGTAGAAGGATACACCAGCCCTTCCTTCCTTCTTCTGGTGCCCCTGCTAGCCCTGGGCAGGCAGCTTTCCATCCGGAGACTCCTCTTTTCACACACTCTCCCCTGCAGTTTGGTGGCTTTGGATCTCTGCCGGAATACTATCCGTGAGAGCTCATCATGAGGCTGCCCCGACAGCTGCCACTTCAGGTCTCTGGCGGGGGCAGAATGACCGCGCCTGTGCCACACGGCCTGGGACGACATCCCCTTCCTCGCTTGTCAAGGGAAGTGGATGGAAGTCCAAGGCCCTTTCCCCATGCAGCTCAAACAGGACAACACCCTGCTGCTCCCATCCAAAGTCACAGTAGCTAAAAAATACAAAGCAGGCAAGTGTGGAACCCAAGCTGGAACACAGGGGTTCAAGGGCTTCAGCCATTTCTGCGTGCCAAACTCCACCATCCCTTGGCAAGCTAAACTGCCCAGCAGCACCTCAAGTTCCTTGAGGCTGTAGAGTTCACACAAGCAGATGCTGTTCCTCACCTGAGCACCAGCTATGAGGGGGTCCTCATAAGCCAGTAAGGAGAGATACACTCAGTCCCCTTGCTACCATGGCTCCTACAGGATTCATACTGCAGCAAGAGCAGCATTTCCTGAAAGACAGCCTGTCTCCTCGCCGCCCCATTTTTCGCTCTGCCACAGCACTGTACAATGGGAAATAGTCAGCAACAGCCTATCGTGGGAAGGTTCTTTCTTCTGCTGCTTTGGAACAGACTTGTTTATTATTGTTAAGAAGGAATGTGGCTAGAAGACGAGATGAGAGGTCGCTTCACTCTGGGGTACAACTTGATCTGAATGGGAAACAGCCCTTTCACTCACTCCTGCAAACCACGCTGGAGCAGAGCAATTTTGCACCCTCTCAGCAACGGTGACGCGCAGCATTCCCCACGCTGCAGCTGTGTGCAGGTCCCACTTCCACTCGCTCACACGGGCCGGCAGCAGGCTGGTGGCACATAACCGGATGAACCAGCAGCTGCATAATCTGTATCATGCCAGGCTTGCATCCTGCACTGATACAACCCATTTGGCCACTGAACAGGGGCATAACGTTGCTCTGGGATCCCAAAAAGCAAGACAATTGTGCATCACAGACAAAAATACTTGAAATAAATCATGCTGGCTAGCCACATAAAAAATACTTATTATTTGTCTCATTTGTCTTCTATGCTGCCCCATCAACCCAAGGGTTCTCTGGGTGGCTTACAAAGTGCTAAATTGAAGCAGAATCCAGACAAGACTGTGGACACTCCTGCACTTCAACTAGGAATTTTTAATCCACCTTGGACAGGGTTGCACTCCCCCTAAAAGGATAAGGTAGGCAGCTTAGGGGTGCTCCTGGACCCAAGCTCTCCCTAGCTCCTCAGGTGGGCTTGGTGACCAGGAGTGCCTTTCTTCAGCTTCAGCTG
This sequence comes from Varanus komodoensis, assembly GCF_004798865.1. Classification (NCBI taxonomy): domain Eukaryota; kingdom Metazoa; phylum Chordata; class Lepidosauria; order Squamata; family Varanidae; genus Varanus; species Varanus komodoensis. Next base: position 16,720,032 of record NW_025336480.1, read on the forward strand.
ATATCTCAGCTGCATTCCTGCCTGCCCCAGTGACCCCTGCTGGTACCCTCTCACCTGGATTGCCATCTTGAAAATGATCTGGATACTACAACTAGTACAGAACGGGATGGCATGGCTGCTCATAAGGACCAGCCGCCAAGAACACATTATGCCTCCATCAGCCACACTGGCTCCCTGTTCCTGTCCTGGCCCAATTCAAAGTGTTGTCACTGACACATAAAGCCCTTTCAATATGCTGATGACACGCAGCTCTACCCCTCTTCTCACCTAACCCAGGGGAGGCAGTGACGGTTCTAAACCAGTGTTTGACTGGGGTGATGGACTGGATGAGGGTCAACAAATTGAAGCTTAATCCAGACAAGATGGAGGTGCTGTTGACAGATGGAGGATATTTGCCCTGACCTGGATGGGGTTACACTCCCCCTGCAGGATGGAGTTCAGAGTTTGGGGTACTTCTGGACCCTGAGCTGTGGCCAGGAGTGCCTTTTACCAGCTCTGGTTAATTCAACTTTGACCTTATCTGGACAGGCAAAATCTAACATCAGTAATCCATGCCTGATAACCTCTTGGCTGGACTACTGTAATGCACTTTGTGTGAGGCTGCCCCTGAAAATGGTCTGGAAGCTTCAGTTGGTGCAAAACAGAGGCCAGATTGCTAACAAGGACTGGTAGCACTAAAGATATAAATGTGTCCTCTATCAGTTGCACTGGCTGCTGAAGTCTGGCCCTGCTTCAAGGTACTCATTTTAATGTATAAAGCCTTAGAGCAGTGATGGTGAACCTTTTAGAGACCGAGTGCCCAAACTGCAACCCAAAACCCACTAACTTATCCCAGAGTGCCAACACTGCAATAAAACCTGAATACTGAGGTTTTAGTTTAGAAAAAACAACTCACAGCCCGTCCAAGCATATCTATCTATCTATCTATCTATCTATCTATCTATCTATCTATCTATCCATCCTTGGCAGCGCATTGACTGGCCATGTGGAAGCTCAGATGAGTCGTGGCTAATGTGATGCAGCTTGTGATGCAATTGCCTGGTGCTGCTACTCCTTTCCAAGCATGCGCATGGCCCCTATGTGCGCTGTCATCTGATGCTTGGCTGCTGGGATGATGCTGAAGCAACTTGGCTCATGTGCCAACAGAGAGGGCTCTGCGTGCCCACTGTGGCACGCATGCCATAGGTTCACCACCACTGCCTTAGATGGTTTAGTACCTGAATATCTGAAGGAAGTTCTCCATCCATGCAAGCCCACCCGGACCCTATGATCTTCATTGGAGGTGCTGCTTCAGGAGCAGCCTCTACCCCAGGGGTCTCAAACTCGGGGCCCGCGGGCCGATTGCCGGGAGGGGCGGGGCATGGGGGAGGGGCCCTGCGGCCTTCAAAGCGCCGGCGGCGCCCGGGCCGGCCTCCGGGAGCCACGCGGGATGAGCGGCCCACCACCACCGCTTGATGCGGCCCAGCCTCACCCAGACTCTACTTCCAGCGGCCCCCAGGTAAGTTGCGCTTGAGACCCCTGCTTTAAAGGATGCTAGGAAGGTGGTTACTTGGGGTAGGGCCTTTTTGGTTGAGGCTCCCCATCTGTGGAATAGGCTCTCCAGAGGTGCACCAGGCACCTTCTTTGTACACATTTTTTAATACCTTTTTATTTTTGGAGTATCTTAATAGTTGACAGTTTTAATTCAAATTTTAATATGAATGAATTTTAATATTTTATTTTTATTTATAAGATGCTGTCCAGTCTGTTAGTGTATGATGTTGACACAGTTGTTGCTCCTGCTTTTGGAATGGATGCTTTTATTGGTACTGATGTTTTTTATTGATGTTTTATTATTGAATTGTTATTATGTTGGTTTTTATGTTTGTTTATAGTTTTTAACTGTGTAAACTATCCAGAGAGCCATTTGGCTATTGTGACAGTCCATAAATACACAAATAAAATCAACTTCCTGCGTCATGTCTGCATTCCACAGGGAGACCTCGGCTTTGACAGAAGCTCCTGTCATGCCAGCTGGAAAATCTTCTAGAGCCTTCTGGAAACACGCAGGATCCCTTCGTCTCCGAGGGGAGACCAACTTAACAGCCCACCCCCCGTGGAGGGGAAAGGAACCTCAGAAGAGAATGATCTGCCTATGACCAGGGGGTAGCTGTCAGCTCCCCAAGCACCAGATCACCGTCTTCCTGACCCGTTGAGAAAATCAGACCCGGACAGTACTCCGTCTCATGCATCGGGCTGGTGACATGTTGGGACAACCCCTTGCTCAGGGCTGCCATGAAGTCCTGGGCTGCCTCTGCAAGGCAGCCTCAGCATGGAAAGGGAGGGCACCCAGGACCAACATCCTGGGGGTCCTCAATTCCACCCCCATCAGCTCAGGCAGGGAGTCAGCTGGGCAGCAGGGTGGCCAGTACACCAGCAAAGGCAAAATCCCTACTCCATCTAGATCACCCAGCGCCAGGGAGATACTCAAGGCCTGGCCCTGAGCGGACAGAGAGCCTCAAGGGGGTGGGGGTGGAATCCCCGTGAACCAGCACAACCCCCACCCCCCTGCCCTCAAGGCAATGCATTCGGGTGGGCACCACTGGGGGAGGAACCCCTCCCATTTCCCCCACTCAGGTCTCGGTGATGCAGGCCAGCAGGTCAGCACCCTCATCCACAACTTAATCATGGATCAGAGAGATGTCATTATGTTCCCACTTAGCCTTTAGTAGCAGCATCACCGAGCTCAAGAACAAGCTGGTTACCAGGGACCATCTGGCTGTGGGGAGAACAAGAAGAGGGGGCAGCAATAAGGTCCACTCCTCTCATTCTTTGGCCTGTCCAACCTCCCCCACCGTACCTCCCGCTGCCCATAACCACTGCATTGGAGGCACCCTCTATACTCTCCAGAGATAAGCCAAACAAGCACAAAACAAAACAAGGCACTAACACACACACCCCTTACAATGTTCCCAACTCGCTTCCAATCTTCCAGTTAGTCAACCTATGTACCTTAGCACCTAGTTAACACTACTCAACGTTCTCCATCCAATCCCTACTCCATCTTCATCAGTCCTTGCTATGTCCCAACACTAGTCAACCAAACAACACTTACTGTACCTTCTTCAGTCCTCTAAAAAATTTCCCGCCCAACACACACACACACACACACACACACACTATCTCCTCTTCTAGGCTGCCCCAAGCTCAGCCACCGGGCAGGCACCAAACGGGCACTGCCCTATTACATAGCCTAATGGATGTACATTATTGTATGAGCAAGACAGGGGGCCAAACAGTAGCAGCTGAACATGTCACTATGTTAACACACGCAAGTGTGGAGTCATCTGGCCCTGCCGTTAAGCAGAGTGAAGTGCCTGCCTTTGGCAGCAGATTTCAAAGGCCAAAAAATGTTAACTGTGCATCTTGTTACTATTTTATTTTTCCTGCCGGAGGCTGAGAGAGACATTTGTAGGATTTTCTGTTTCACGTTCCAAAATATCCTGCCTGGTTTGGGTCCTGTGTTGCTTGATTCGGGTGGGTGAGGAGTGCTCGTTACTGCTTTGCATCAAGCAGCAAAATGCCTGGGTCAGCCCTGCTGAAATGTAAAGAAGTGGAGTTCATCCTGGGTTTAAACATCAAGGCATTTGGAAATTGTGCTTCTTTTTCCTTGTCTCCAGTTTTTGTTGAAACTCTTGTCAGACATAACCATGGAACAATGAGGGCTAGAAACTTATGTTTTCTTCCTTCAGTTAAAGGGAATCCTAGAACGCACAGACTCCAGAAAGTTCATTTGGAGAGTTGAGGGAGGAGGTTGTGCATTAGAGGATGTCATTCCTGCTCTGCAGCTACACTGAATTATTATCAATACTGGGACTCAACATGGATACAAACAACATTCCTCACACAATAATGTTACAATGCCAAAATGAAATGCTGCACCCTTTGGTCCTGTGATCCTTTTGCTCTGGAACAGTTGTAAACCATCCCGAGAATTGTAAGCCATCCCCAGACATTTGGATGGGTTAGAAAAGCTTTTAATGTATAAATAAAATAAAACAAAAAATTTACAAATACTTGCATCTCAATAGATAAATCACACAGGCACATTCACCCTTCTGATCAATAATGCCAGTTTGCAGCCTGAGGCTTGCTATCTAGAGAGGCAGAGGACGTGAGCGAGGGGCATGCCATGCGGCCAGCACAGCTTGCAAAGAAAGCCTTTTTCAACACTAATGTAAACAAAAGGCAGATTATTCTGACTGGAAGGAGGCGAAGTGTGGGCAGATGCTGGGCACATGCAGCTCATTTTTTGCATTTTATTATGTATTTTATGTGGCACACTACATCTGACCACTCACATCGCGGCTGTGCGCATTAATCGTATGCACTGCAGTCCTTTCAGTGGAATCTACTGAAGATGCATATTCCATCTGAAATGCCAGGTTGGCCCTGTAAGTGAATGCTATAGGTTCCTGCAGAAACATTTGGTTCCAGCATTTGCCCATAGAAGGTAGTTTTGGTAGCAGGTCAGCTGCTATCACCTGCGAGAACTCCTCCTCCTCTTCCGGATCTTGATTACATGCAGGAATCCTTCCAGGTACGGCTGGACAGCCATCAGGGAGGCGTGCTTTAACCTGGAGCCCTGCATCGAGCAGGAGTTGGATCCAATGGCCTTACGGGCCCTTCTAACTCTACTATTCTTTGATTTTATGTTTTTAAGAAATAGGGTCTTTCTGGTGGCTGGACTTGTATCTTTAGGAATTCTTCTGATTGTGGGCCGTTGATCACAGCAACAACACATGAAGATGTCCAAATAAAGTTTTATCCAAGGTCCAAACATTTGTTGAACGCCTGACAAGCCTGAAGTGCAAAGGGATGTCTGTTATAGGATGACTGAAGAAGCCGCTGTGCAGAAGGAGGCAAAATGTGAATCTACTTGAAGGGCATTTCCGGCCAAAGGGTTTTCCACCCACCAGGTGTGCTGATTCAGCAGTCCTGGCACCTCTAAGCCATGTATGCCAGCCCCTGTGTTTATCCTTTGCTAGCCCAAGCCTGCACTCTGCCAGCCAGATGGCAGACTGAAGATTAGTAGGACTAGCATGGATGGTGCAACATCCCCCATCCCACACACACACTGCAAATCTCTCTCTCTCTCTCTCTCTCTCTCTCTCATTAATGCTCCACTGTGGCAACTCTTCTCCCCCTTCTGGTTCAGCATTTCAACATAAAACAGAAGTGGGGAGGAAGCTGATATTCATGCAAACCCTGAAAAAAACACCCTGAAAGCTGTTGGCTTCCAGAAGGCCCATGGTACTTTGAACATGTGACATTTCCAGGGTCTCATTCATCTGGTGTGTGAGCCAGGACCCTTCTCTGAAATAGGCTCTGCAACCATCTGCTGACTCTTGTGATATGCAAAGAAGTGTACAATTGCTGTTTCATCCATTCTGCAATTGGGCAGGCGCAGCGTTATAGTTGTGCAGCTTCCATGAGAATTATGCCTGAGGAATCATGATTTGTCTAATGAAATCTAATTCAAGAAGACAAGGTGGATGCTTATTAAAAAGCTGAACTTGTCCCAACGTTCCGTCCTGCTGGGGTGTGGGAGCTGCCCCACACCGAGTCAGGCCCTGGGGCCATTGCGCCCAGTCTTGCTCCCAAGTGTCAGGCAAGAGTTTTCCCAGCCCTACCTGGAGATGCTGGAACTGAACCCGGGACCTTCTCCATACAAAGCAAGTACCCTGCTGCTGAGCCACAGTTACTCTCCTTTGCACAAATAGGTACCTGCAACCCCACAAGTCTTTTTTGATTGCCACAAACAGGACAAGAGAGTCCTGTTTTCCTATATCTTTCATTCTGAAGGCCTTCTTTCTGCTGAACCAGCTTGCTCAAGCATTAAGATCCTTTTCAGAGATCCTGCCAAGGTAAAATTGGTGGCCATGTGACGCAGGGCCTTTTCAGTTATGGCACCTTCGCAACTTGGCACTTTCACAGTCTCTAACTTGTGATGGCATTTAATGCCATTCCATTCTTTTGCTCAGTTGCTGATCAAGGGTTAAGCCTGGAGCAGAGTTGGGGGTGGGACCTGGATGGCTTGCAGGTGGGGGGCAAAGTCCCTTTGGTCAAGAGTTTCCATTCCACTGGCAGGACACTGTTGGATCCAAGCCTAACACTGCTTTAGGATTTTATTATTTGATTGGAGGGTCTTCTCTTTTACAGAGGACAGTCCTTTATTGGAAGGTGTCCTCTATTTGGAGGGATGCCTGGTCCAAGTCCAATTTAAGGTTAATGAATGATCAGATAAGAGGTTCTGCTGCCTGTCTGGAGAGCAGGCTGGCCTGGCACGCAGACCACTTGGTTGCTGTCTTCTTCACTGTGGTGAGATGCACTGCAATTCTATTTGAATTATACCCACTGTTTCTAAATGGCATGTATACTTATGCATTAGCACATGCAAATTTTATGCACGTACAGCACTTTTGTCCTCCTTTTGGGTCAATCCCAAGCAGCCAGCCTAACTGTATTTCATGCTTTGGATATTAAAATAGGTTTACTGTTCTGGGTGGCTTGTTAACCATGGCAACAAATTCCCCTCGCCAGGGTGGCATGACATGGCAAGCCCCACCAGTGATGGGAATTGTGCTAATCCCTCTGGCATGCAACTGGCATGGGGAAATCCAACAGCATGGCTTCTTTCCCCCATTCCAATCATGTGAACCTGGTCAATGTCGAGCTATAACAAAGAGAGTCTGGTTACCTTTAGTAACCTCAGTTTTCCTAAAGATTAAGGTGACCTCTCCTGATCACTTAGAAGCCCAGAAGGCGCATATGAAAGATGGCCAAAAGGTGGAAGCTGTTCAGCACACCCTCTTAGGTACCAATTCTCAGTATTCCCAGCCTGTGGATTGCAGGTCTTTCTCTTTCTGAAATCCCCAAAGGCAAACACATGGAAACTAGTGGTGGAATCACAACAGTAACACAAATACTCCTGGAACATTCCTAGGAAATCTAAGCAAGCCAACGAAATAAATACAAGAAGAATAATGGAATTATAGAAATCAACAGATTAAGAGTGAATGTAGTCAGCAATAAAGCTGAGGACCTACAGAAAGGGGACAGAACTGTAGACATTTGACAGTCTCTTGTTTCTGTAACCATTTTATGTTTAACTGTTTGGACAAAAACCACAAGGGATCTCACAGCAAAACCTAGCTGAGCAACACCTGAAACTTCATCGCAAACCCACCAGACACCCTTTATCAAGTCTGGTAATTGATAGGTGATCCCTCTTATATTGGGAGGTAGGATGATATATTCCCTGTCCCACACTGACTTGAGACAAATGCTATACCATAGATGGCAGATATGCCATTTCAACAGAAAATACGCAAGAATGGAGCAACAGTAAGAAGAGATGGGAACAGGATAACGTCGAAGGCTTTCTCGCAAGTCAGATTCTTCACAGTGAGGATAAAGCTTTTTCCTTTTCTTTTCTGTGTGCTTCCTCCTCTTTTATAAGGGCTCAGCCTGCCTGCACTTTCAGGCTCTCCCACAATGCTTTGCTAGACTGAGATGCTGCCAAGCAAGCAAAGCACAGCTGTTCCAAATTAGAAGCAAATAAAATACATTTTATTTCTTCTTTTAAAAAGTGGATCTGAGTCATTAAGTGAGATCACGTCCACGTGTAATAAGGAGTACAATAAGAATGCTCTAGTTTTATTTTGGCGCAAATCAACAGGGACCCCAGCCAGGTTCTCCTATGATTACAAAGTTCTAAGCCTTTCACACTTTTTGGTGACAAATGGTTCTTCCTGGAGCAAGCCAAGGTAAAGTGTAAAAAGTGTGACATAAGGATCTGCCTTCTCAAGAAGCACCACCCGCCCCTCCTTTTGTCAGCCTGGCCTCTGTCAGACCACATCTTTGCCATTCTATAATCTAAATAAATGAAAGCATCTTTCCTCCCTTTTCAGCTGGAAACATCCGTTATTGCAACATCTGTCCTCTGGGGTCTTCAGAGTCCCATGACACCCTGTCTACTCATAGCCCAGATTATCATCAGAAAACCATTTTCCCATCCCGTAGCTGGAGTCAAGAACAGCATTCACATATGGGGCAGCTGTGAAAGTGCATAAACAATTGATGATAAAACACAGAAGTCTGAAATCTGAAACCAAGTTGGGACCGGCCATCTCAGGAAATTGGTGGTCTCTGTGCCTGCACACATGGAAGCATAAAGCTTCACTGCTCTTTTTCTAGGCAGCTTCATTTTGGAGTGAGAACACGTTTTACCTTGCTTATCCAGTGGAAGGAAGCGTGACCACGTGACTCTAGCTGAGGCTTGACCACAATGGACAGACATGGATGGCACCTTTGCTGTGTGGCTGCAGGTGGAGGAGGGATCCAGACAAGATGTTACCCAGCCTGGGTTCAGGAATCGGCTGTTAGATACCAGGGAAATGCCTTCCCTCACTCAAGCCAGTAGCTTCAACTGCATACTTGATCCCAGTTTGGTGCAGCATCACAGCCAGGTCCCCGTCTCAGCAGCTGCTGCAAACAGACGATTAAGCAGCATTGCAGAGAGGCATCATACAGACAGTGCGCCATATCTAAGTGGCTACATGGAATGTGGTGCTGGCCCAGCCTTATAAACCATTCAAGAGATCCAATTTCTCATACAGTGTGAAAATAGTCTTTGGCCATGATAGCACGTCTCAGCGACAGCCACTCCGGATCGCTGCAAGTGCTCCAAGTGAGGCTAATTTTGAAGTCTTCGGTTCATAAAATGTTTTGTTTGGCCCAGAACACAGCCGACACGCCGCACCAATCCAGCAACAGTAGTGCTGGTAACTCCACTGCACCCTTCAAAGCGCTGGGGATGACTGGAACACCTTAAATGGCTTCAGCCAAGACACTGTAGTGACTGGCTCCTTCTTTATCATCTTGCCCACTCCCAAAGAATGGGAGGAGAGGCCCCCCTCTGTGCCTCAGTGGGGTGGAGCCATGCTTTGGAGGAAGAGAAAGGGCCTCCTCAGAATCTCAGTAGCTAAAGTCCAGTTAGGGAACACCTTGTCTGACTCGCGGCATGTTGTTGTGGGCCGTTTTATTCTGGCAGAACATGGCAGGATGTGGCAGATAATACTGCTGACCCGGCCTCCTTGGTGCATTGTTAAATGCTCTGGTTCTAGAAAAACATGATTCTTAAAGGTTGCAAACTGCCTGAGTCATGCTTTTGCTTCAGAAGGGCAGGACACAGATGTTTAAAGAATCGGGATGATGCTGGAAGGGCATCCTCCTGGACAAATTTAAATGGGGAAGGGAGTCCTACAGCCATGCTGGCTGGGTAATGCTAGGAGATGCAGGACTTTTTTCTTCTGCCAATATATGCAGAGAGTTTGGCCCTAAAATGCTGGTGAGCACAGCAGCTGAACACTCCTTCAATGTCAGTGGAAAGACTCATGGTGCAGGAAGAACACCCTGCTGCTGACCAGCTCCAGGTGGCATCTGGCTGCAGCCTGTGATGCTCCCGCACCTGAATAATGCAGAACGTAGACACTGTCTCTGGTAGGGCAAATACAGTGATGCCAACAATATGTTAGCAGTGTTAGCTTTAGGCAAAGGCTGTCGGGGGAGGCAAACAGAGGCGGTGTGAGTAGCTGGCCCACGCAGGACGAAGCCCCAGACGTTTCATTTGGAGCTCCTCATTTCTAGGAAGACGTTTCCCTCACCACCCTGCTGTCCAGAACTTTGCCCGAAAGAGATGGTACAGGGGGCCCTGAGGATCTCTGTGGCATCTGATCTGCCCGGGATCCATGTGCTTCACCTCTTGCTGCCCCCCTTCGATCTTCCTGCATGATGTTCCACCCCTCCCTGAAATCAAAGTGCTTTAGTGGCATGCACACACAGATACGCGCACACACACACATTAGAGCATAGGTAAATCAGCATATGCGACTTGGTACGCATTTCTGTCCTGCAGGCATGAAGGCCCAGATCTTTTGGTACCTTGTGCTGCTCCTGGAGACCAAGGAAAGAAACTGTTTCAGAGGAGTGTCCTCTGTTTGAAAGTGGCCCTTATTTGAAGGGTTGTCCTGTCCAACGGTGGTCTTAAGAACCTACAAACTGCTGCCCACAAACAGCAGATTGAATGAGCAGGCAAATAGGCCACCTAATCACAGGGTGGGATCTACTGTATTCCTATTTAAATGTTAATAGCTTATTTTAAATTTGCACCTGCACATCTGTACATATAAATGGGCACAGGCAGATGTGTGGGAATCTCCCTCTTGTGGATGCATAGTCTCTTTTTTGGCAATTTATTTATGTCACTCTCCATCTAGAGGAAAAGTTCCCAGGCACCACAGTCAGGGGCTTAGCAGTTTGACTGGCAGCCCTGAGCCCCCTGAACTCACAAGGAGCCTGGCCTGCCCCTGGCAGGGGAGGTCTTTAAAATCCTGGCAGCAAATGACAAACTGAAGAAGCCGCATGCACTCACAAGTGAGCGCTGGGTGGATGTGCGTGCTTGTCCGTCATATGCACACACCAAGTGGACCGGCTGGCCAGATGTTCATTGCTCAGTGCAGGGTGTTTGACCTTTCAAAATGCTTGGCGAGTGCTCGTAATGAGCAACACAGTTACAATGGAGGAAATGACTATTGGAAACAATTATGGGTGCTTTTCTGTATTATGCATCAGCCCAGTTGTGTGACTCAGCATTTCTGATCTTGATTATTTTCTCATAACAAAAACAGGCAGCCTCTGAGGTTCTCAGAGCTTCGGGATGGGATGGTGTGCGCGGGCTTCTCGCTCTCCTGAATCCGTACTGACATGTGTGGATCAGCCTCCCAGGTCTGGCGTGGGCTCCACAGAAGGAGAGTGGCAGAGCAGTGAGTGTCTGCTCACAAGTCTAACACAGTTCTGAGTCTCTTCAACACATTTCTTAGGAGAGCAGAAAGCCTTCCTAAACTAAGCTTTCCAAGGGGTATGGGATCAAGTCATAGCACGCTGCCTCCACAGCCCCACCTCCATCCCATCCGGGGTTTAGAAAAAAGGCAGAAAGAAATTGCTTGTGTTGTTTAGGTTTAAAAATAAAATGAAACATCTGTTTGGCAAGGTGCCAGTAGTATAAATAAGTCTCAGAGCATTGATATTCACCCCTCTCACTGCACATGCTTCCTCTGCCCCCAGGTCCGTATTAAGGAACAGCCTCAGAGTGCATTAGGCTGCTTCCGAGCAGCAAGAAATCTTGGAACTGTTTGTGGGAAAATGTCCTTCTGTCTCTAGATGGGACAGGCTCTGAGGGTGTGAGTCCCCTTACCTGAAGATAGAGCAGGGAGCAGAAACAGGAAACAAGGGCTGAATGTGTCTCCACACAGCACAGTGTCTTCTGCTGTTATATGACGTGTGTGTGAGAGAAAGAGGGAGAGGGAGGGAGGGAGAGAGAGAGAATCTCATTCCCATTCCAAGGATGCTCTTCTGAAGCTTCCCACCACTCACACTCCGATCCCATAATTTCAGATTTGCTGTATGTGAAACTGCTAAAACCATGTTTCCTAAGTTTCTACCTACTGGTCCATAGAAATTCCCACTGGACAGGGGAATTTCTGCATCTTTGCATCTCTGCTCCATCCAGTGCAGGTCCTATTATAAGGCAGAGCAAGATAACCACCTTGGGCAGCTGATTTTGGTTGACAGGAAAGCTTTTATTAGCTTTTTAGTTATTTATTATTATGGTATTTTTACTGGGGGTGGTGGGAAAGCTGTAGGATTTTCTGCCAATGTATCTTGATCAGCACAGGTTCCTATGGCCCTTTGCTGGGGGAGGGGCCATCTGCTGCTCTGCTTTAGTCTTGGGCTGGGCTTGACCGGCGTGTGAATATCTCTTGGCAGCATCTGCAGAACCCGCACTTCAGACTCTGTCTGTCTTTCCCCACCCTGAACAGAATTTCTGGCACCAGGATGCAGGAAATTAGCCTGTCCATACAGTGACTTTTCTGTCTACATGTAAGCAACATGGAGCCATCCTGAGCCATGAGGACGTATCTGGGGGCATGGGATAAAGTTAGCATGAGTTGGGCTTTAAAGCAGTACAAGCAGCAACACTTTCCATGATTGCAAAGGCCTTTTTCCAGCCTCTGAAATCATGTAAATTGCTGCTAGTGCATTTGTCTCAATCTTTTCTCCACTTGAAAGTCATGCGCAGCTCTGGGTCTTTCCACATGCAGGGAAAGAAAATGCATGAAACAGCTATTCAGAAATGAAGAGAGGAAGGCCAGGAAGAAAAACTGCCAAGCACCCTACCATATGGACTTAGGTTGCAAGCATTCAGCTCCCTGCACTCTGATTCTAGACTACCATTTCATCTTTTCTGGTCCCTTCTCACTGACTTACTTTTGAGGTCAGAAACTAGTGATTGGCTGGTGCTTCGTCCCATTTTTAATGGAGGAAAAGACCCCACCCCACCTCCAGTTTTCCAAAGATCCTGGAATATGGCAGTGGCACAAGACTGAGCATGCCTGAGCACTCACATAAAAAACTCACCAAACACACCAGCAGTGCACAAGCTGTGGCCTCCAAGGCCTGAATTCCACACGTGCCCCAATGCATGTGAATTTCCTTTAGCAACTTTGATAGGGGTCACTCTTCTCTGGCTAGCAGCAGCAGTGAGGACATGGGATGCTGTATCAGGATTTCTGAGGGAATCCAGCACTTACAGTTCTGAGGACCACACGTGTGCATGTCCCCGCAGTTGTCCCAGGGAGCGCTCTTTCTGCACTGCCACTTCCAGCCAGGAAAGGGTGAGCTGTAGCAGAATGGCTGCGACATACATGTGCACATGTATATTTTATAAATGCATGTGTAGACCTCCCTGAGAGCCAGGAATGTGGACCCTGGGGCCAAAAAGCTTGTGGACCCACCAAAACGATCAATCCATGCGGTTTGTTTTCATAGCAAAGAGGGGGATGGGTGAACTTGGATTACCTTCTGCAACAGAGGTTCGGTACTCTCCATGCTGACGATATTTTAGAGATACTCATGGGGAAACACAATACAGCACGAACATCCGAATAAAGAAGTGTGGTGGACTGGAGCACTTGTCAAGCATCTCTGGCATGAAAGAACAGGAAGCCTAAGCCTGTCCTATGCAAGTGGGTTAGAAGTTAGAACAAGTGAAAATCAGATGATTGGTTGGAAAAATGGGTTCATCTGGTTGTGGGAATGAGGCTGCCTTCTTCCCATCATTAAAGATACCCTTCCTCCTACAACTAGAGCATAGAAGAATTCTAAAAGTTTTCTGTGCTACCCATTAAATCTGTTACTGTTAGAGGGCTGTGATTCATTATCTTGTATTAATTAAAGGAAAATGTTTTCCTAAGGAAAACATGGGTGGTGGGGGGGGGGGGGAGAGAGAGAGGAATATGCTACTGCTGCGTAGGAGTAACATTTCTTTCATCTGCTTAGCTAAATTGCTTCAGATTTGCCACTATAATGAAGACTAAACAAAGAGCAGATTGGGACAGACTCCTGTGTGCTGGCTAGCTGAAGTTATTCCCTAATGATAAATCATATGATGAGAAAAAAGAAAAGAAAAGGAACTGCTTTCAAAGTCAGGAAAATAAGAGATGATTGGGACATCCCTCCCTGAATTTCTATCTGTAATAACTAATGATAAGAAAACAGTTTCTAGACAGTAAATGAGATCTTGAAGAATATGAAACCCCAGCTGAATGTATAGTATTTCCAGCATGTATCATTCTCAAGTAATTGAGAACAATTGGTGTAATTTATTTGCTAGAGCCTTGTGAATATGTTTGATTGTATGAGGCTATGTATATGGCCCAGTGCAACATAATGCTATTTCCTTGCAAACAGTAGTTTGCAAAGTAGGAACCACCTTTGGAAACATACCCACCTTGCCTGCCCTCTTCCATTCTCCAGTATGAATTCCCACCGCCACCACCTTTCCAGATGTTACTCTGCTCAACTCAGCATAGCTTAACATTACATCTGTGTAGATATTGACTGTGATTAACAAACGCTAACCAGGATTCCTATTTTATCCACAATAAGTGGATTTTAATTGCTTAAAAGGTATTTTAACCCTCAGGATCTGGTCTAGGCAAGGCACCTCATTTCAAGGATTCTTAGGAAGAAACAAAACCACCCATGCCAAACAAAAAGACTCAGTTTACTGAATGCAGTGACGAACTATGGATGCAGAACATAAAGCATAAGAAAGCTTATACTTTTTTATGACCATATTGTTTCCCAGAATAAACCAGGGCATGGTCCACAGGGCTCCAAAGTTGCCCAAGTGAATGATATGGCCAAGAACAAAAAAACTAAACCTCTTGCTATGAATTTCCTAAGGTTCTTCTCTCCCTGTTCCAGAGGCCATCAGCATACAGGATCCACCTCCCTTCCTGGGAAACAGCTTGGTATGGGGTAGGGCAAAGCTGCTTCAGTAAGACAATGTTGTTTTCACAGCAACAGCAGCCCTTATCTACTGATTGATTGGGGAAAGAACCTACAAGGCAGTAATCTCTGGCGAGTTTCCTAATAAACTGAAGGCCATAAGAAATGGCTTCATAAAACTATCCTGACCTCTGGACACTGGGAAGGTTCACTATAGCACCTGCTGAGCCACTAGTAACCTCTTGCCATTCTTACAGTAGAGCTCAAGCGATACAGAAGGGAACCTGATCAACACTGATCACCAGAATTATGTGGTCTTTACAACTGACAGAAGAGCCAGAGTTGGAGAGAAGGATCGGACCTGCTGGCTGAACATTTCCTGCTATATATTTTCAGCATGGCTGCTAAAAGAGCCTATGTCCTGTGTGTAGGTCCTCTGCATGCAGTTGGGGACCCTAGAAAAGCAGCAACTTTGTACTGCACTATAGTGCCTACTTTTCTTTTGAATGTACAAAGGTAATGAAAAATAACAATATAAGAATGATGCAGCTTGTATGATTGCTCAAGTCAAGCAACCAAGAAGAGTTTCTCAAGGGTTCTCAAGACGTACCTGGGGATGTGTAAGCATGGACTGGAGGGAGCAACCCCATCCTTGCTGGCCCTGTCTCTGTGAGTTCTGAGGAAGCGCCAGACAAAACCTACAACTGCACAACTGGACCTCGCCTTTTTCAGGGTTCTTGACCATGTGGAAACAGCCTGGGTGCGACCAGTGTGTTCAGGCATGCAGCTGACTATGCACAGGTCACGAGCCTGGCCACCAGGCACCATTGTACCCCTGCCCCCGATGTCACACCAGGCTCTCGGAAACAAAGGCTGGAATTATGTAGCACTTCAGTGATTAAAACAATAATTCAATGGTCCTCAGTTTCTAGCTCTGCTTCTTTTCTGCTGGATGAGTTATTCATTTTGCCTTTCCATTTTAAACCTTATCTCCTTTACATATTTACAACATAAAATCTTTGATTCAGTGACTATGAATAGTGATTCATGTCCATCACTGTCACAGCATAATGCATCATTTTCTTGCTTTTGATTTTTAAGTCCAACTAACGTGCAAATGTCAAATTATTTTTTTTAAAATTACAGCTATTCTTTGTTCTATAATCAGACAGTCTTACAAATGAATGGAATAGGGAAATCAATGGATTACCACATAAGCATCTGTATCTGAAGCGTCAATGGATATTAGGCTGAATCTTAATCAGAAGCTCTTGTTCCATGTCCACTGCATGCCACACCATTTAAATAAGGTGTAAGCCAGCTCCCTGCTGGAGGTGTGACTGCACTAAGGCTTAAACCCATTGGTGGCAACATTTTGGGAAGAGGTTATAATATGGATACACTTTGTACTGAAACATTCTTCAACTTTTACTGATCCCCATGTTCTCTTAAATTATTTACCTGCTTCCTGGAAGTTAAAACATGGACAATGTAAATACATTCTCTGTACTATTTTGACAGCTAATAGATTGATATAACAACACTGAAGGGATAAATGCTATAATGAAACAGACTGAGGACCTGATGATACTTTCAATGGGTGGTATAGACACTATGCACAAATGGACACACACATACACATGGGAGGAGGAGATTTGGCCTGCCTTAGTTGAAGTTTATGCATAATTATTTATAAAGTTATACACACACATTTCACATATATCAATGGAAACCGTTACATTTACTTCTAATTGTTTGCTCTTTTTCTTTTTCCTTTCCTTTATATGGGTTGTTTTGCTGATATTCACAATAAAATAATTTAAAAAGGAAAACAGTTAGGACATATATAACATTTTGAAAGCAATGTAGATTGTTTGATTATAGTATTTCTGTCTGCAGTGCAAAGATCTATATTTCCTATCTCACTGTGTTCTCTACAAGCCGTTCTGTGGGTTTTGGCAGACTTGTAGTGGCTCCAAGCAAACCAAATTCCTCCTTGAAGAAAGAAAATAAAGACTGATTCAGTACGACGACTTTAAGCATCTATTGGCTAGTGCCCTGTTACATCACTGAAGCAAAGTAATACCTCCAGACCATACCCAGAGCAGTTTTACAACTGTATTTACAGGTTTTTGAAATATCAGTAAGCTGTAGGTTGAATGTGTATTACGTCTTTAAAAGAGTACAAGATTACTTGCTCTTCTCTAATCTCAGAACTAATATATCCTACTTTTTTGCTTTAAAGCAGATTTTCTTCTCAGTGATGCCCTGCATCCCCACAAAAGCAGGTTTGTTTGATTACATATTTGTTACCTAGCTTATACCTTGCTTTTCTTCACTAAGTGAACTCAAAAGGACACATACGATAAAAATAACAGAGGACATAAATCACTTGATATTAATTTACATCAATATGAAATGAGAAGAATTCCAATAGGGACAGAAGTACTAAAAATATCCCCATTTTCATTAAAGTTGGCTAGTTCTGTAAATTGGGTAAGTGTTAACCTCCACAGCAACAGCAACAGGGAAATCAGTCTCCTACTAATTTATAGGCACATTTTACAATAGCTGTTAAAATATGTGCCAGTGATGTACTGGAAAAGTGCTTGAACATATGATCACTTATCATTTACTACCAACTGGTCATGCATTCTGAGATCGCTCTTAGAAGATCTACAGTATATCCATGGTGCATGTGCTTCTCAGTTGGCTGCTACACTTCACAGGAGATTGAGACCAAAAAGGACAAAGTTTCCTGTGCAGCTACTTTTGGGATTGGAGGACTTAGATATTGTTTGACTTAGTACCTTGGCCTTCCCTTATCTTTTTCCTCCATGCCACCTCTCTGTGCTGTTACCTTAGTACAGGGTAGCTTTATTCACTATAGAACGTCTAGGTTGCTCCCTAATGTATTTAAACCAGTTCCTCATTTCTTCTGTGGCACAGAAAATACAAATAATGATAAAATTACTGGCCTGTTAGCAGGTCCATCCTCCTCAAAGCTCAGTTCTCTATAGCAGCAGCAAGTAAGCTGCTATACATTGCAAGCTGCTATACATTCTGTACAGAGGACATTCTGTTAATTCCGTATGTTTCACCATCTCTCAGGGGTAAGAAAGCCACAAGGAGGGAAAGGGGGAAACTGGCCAAGACATACTTATTTTAGGCATGGAATACCATCAGTCACAGCTTACAGAAATCCATGCTTTCTTGGAAAAAGAAGGCACGTAGAAAACTTTTAGCTACATTCTGCAGGAAGCTACTATCAAACTGCAAGGGTACAAGTACTAGATAGTGCGTCTATGTTTCTACCAACAGGTATAAAAGAAACGAGTCACTGAGAAAAGAACAAAAGACCTTTAACTACTCTTTTTTCCTCCACTTCCACTCACAACCTCCAAAGGTTGGTTTTATTTTTAAAGCCAGGGGAAATATGCACATGACTTCATGTCACATCTCCTCTGGACCTAAGCCATTATGTGTGGGGTGGGGGAGTGTTTCACATATTCCTAACTCCTCCCTATCTAATAATAAAGATTCCATTGTGAAGATAGCTTGGAATTTAGTAAAGTGCTGCGCACACATACGCAAACTGATATAGAAAGGAAACACCGGGTAAGAATACTTGGTGTTAATTCAAATAATGCGAATATCGATTCACATCATATTCAGGGGGAAAATGTGTTGAGGATGTCATGGGAAAATCCACAAAGAAATAGCACAACACAGCATGACCTTAATTCCTGCTGAATTCCAGCCAGAAAGGAATTCAACCAGGCAGACGGTGGGACAATCACAGCAGAACACCGAGAAATATTAAATGGTATGAAACATTCAAACATGGCAACAGCAACAAAAAAACACATTAACCCCCCCCACCCCCCAAAATGAGAGGAAGTTCCACCAGAAGGTGTAGTCTTTCATTCTGGGAAATATTCATTCACCTTTAATAGTGGAGAGCAACACAGGTCATTGTCATTCTGTCATATAGCACAGGAGTGGAAGTTTATATCTCATCCTTCAATGTCTTAAGGTGTTTCTGTTAATTTCTTTAGTACATAAACAAGAAAGAAGTTTCTCACATTTACTTCCTGCATAGCATCCTTAAAGCAGAAAAACTTGACTTGTATCTCTGTGCTTACCTGCAACACAATTTGACTGTGTTCCTTTCCTGTTCAGCTCTTGAAATGTGCTTGTGCCAACTAACTGTATCAGACTTGTTGAGTTTGCATCAAAATCTCAGATTTTGATCTCTGGGGACTGAACAGTTAATGCCCTGGTTTCCCCAGCTTGAAAGAATTCTTCTCCTTGCTGCAACTATGTCTTGGAAAGTTCCCAAAGTTGGAAAAGAAAAATCTGCAGTTCTTTAAGAGTGGGGGACAATGCATAGACACACAAAATGCACCCTTGGATCTAAGGGTGGTCTTCTATTTAACAGTCTGGCCAAGGCAAAACAAAAAAACAAGGAGATCCATACTCTGACACTATGGTGGCATCCTGTTTAAGGAGAATGTTGCTTTCAGAGAAAGAGGCTCAAGATGGTTTAGTTTCTCCTGGCCCTGATTCAGAGCAAACCACAAGCAAACATACTTTCAGTATAAATAAGACAGTGTGTCTCGCCAGTTAAAGCAATTCAAACATGAATGTAGCAATTTAATTGGTGCCAATTACTGTGTCTCAGTAGCATTAAGAATTCAGTCACAGCTCCTTAAAATTCTGCATGCACTGAGAAAATGAAGGTAGAGTTCAGAAGAGTGGCCCTGGACAAACCATTAGCAGCATCAAGTTGGCACTCTGCTGGTGATGGTTTCCCACTGAACAAGCAGTTACAAGAAAGGCTTATCCAAGCATAGAATCTCCTTGGACCTCAAGGCGATCAACCCTGGCTGCTCTTTAGAAGGCCAGATGCTGAAGATGGAACTCAAATACTTTGGCCACCTAATGAGAAGGAAGGACTCCCTGGAGAAGAGCCTAATGCTGGGAACAATAGATGGCAAAAGAAGAAGGGGACGGCAGAGAATGAAGTGGCTAGATGGAGCCCCTGAAGCAGTCGGTGTGAGCTTAAGTGGACTCTGGGGAATGGTGGAGGACAGGAAGGCCTGGAGGAATGTTGTCCATGGGGTCACAATGGGTCAGACACGACTTCGCAACTAACAACAACAACAACAAAGTGTTGCAAGAACCAGCAATTCACTAGTACCCACTCCATGCCACTGAATGCCAATGTGTGAGTAGTCCAGGATCACTTTCTCTTAGGGAGAGAAATTTAGCCCCATACATACATATCTGAGGGCTTGAGCCAAACCATCTTAATATAATTTTACCGTATCAAGATAGCAAGTTTTAGTCTGCTCTGTTGTGTTTATGTAATCATTGCCCCATGTCTTTGTTCTCCAAATACATTGCTCAAAAATAATAAAGGGAACATTAACACATAAAAAATAGGACAAGAAAGGTTCAGAAGTATCTCTCTCACAAGTTAAAATTACTTTATTCTTTGTTCTCTTGCCTCTACAATTTCCCAGCCCAACAGACATTGTTCCCTCTTTGGCATCTGGGGTGTGCAAGAAGTTGCCCAACTAAGAAAATATTTCTTTTCCTAGCTGTTCTCGAACTGAAAAAGAACAATTCTGTATGGCTTACAGAACCATAAGCATAACCCTTAAGCATTCTGCTTCTTGCACACATAATACAGGTATTGTTTCCCTTGTTCTGTGGTTTGTTCAATGCTAACTAAAGCACCAACATGACTACCAAAGACAGTATTTTTTCTGTAGATTTGGTTGTTTATCTATTTCAAATATTTTTTTTGCTTTTTCAAGGCGACTTCCCGAAAATGTTAAAACAGACAAAAACACAAGATTTAAAACAACAATAACTACACAGAACAGCACTCAATCAAGAAAAATAACAGAGAACAAGAATAGAGGCTAGTAAAAAAAGGTGTACTTTGCAACCCCCATCCATCACCAAAGTCAACAAGGAGAGGGGAAACTGAGGTCCAGTGTCCTATTTTACAGAGACTAACTGAAGGACAGTTTTCTGTCGGAAGGTGTCCTCTTTTTGAAGGGCCATCCAGTCCAAGCCTAATTCAAAGAACAAAAACCATGGTGGACCGGGAGCGGGGGTGCTTGAAGTTTGCCATCCACAGTTAACAGCACCTGGAGAGCAACACACCAAGCAGCAGATGTACATACCACCTGGCCACAGTCTTTTCCAGGATGGTGAGATGCACTGTACCTATAGTAATTATTTCAAAATATATATCAATACGAGAAAACTAGCATATGCACATTTTATCCAAATCACTGCTCACTTGTGGTTTTTTTTAGTGGTGTATTTCCTCTTTTTATGATGCATAAGTGTTCACTCTCAGCAGAACTTGTGTTCTTCTGGGCAGAAATTATTCTACAACCTCCGATAAAGTGATATAAATGCCCTGCTTCTAGTTCTGATAGTTCACACCTCAATAAGAACTGAAGCAAGACCTCATTAGAAGATCTAGGTTGGAATGGAGGCTGATATACAACCCTGCTGCTACCAGTTAACACCGATACATTGCCACAGCATCGCACCTTGAAATAAAATATGTTATCAATATTCAGGACCCAAATCTCCAGGTACAGCTGCAAAGATTTCAATTTGTGCACTAAAACATCTGCAGCTTCCTTGTCTGGTACTTGCTATGGGAGGCTGCTTTTAGGAATGGCTTCTTGGGATACATGTAGCAAGGTTAGGAAGAGTGCATAAAGGAAGCCTGGTGAACAAGACTTACAGCTTCTGAAACCACTTCAGAGATATAAAGGCATAAATGTAATTACGTCCTGTTTCTTCATCAGTTCAGACAGGGTTTTATAGTGCTGTTTCAGCATCTGACCTCAGAAGCAATGTTCCCTTGAAAAATTTACTCTGTGGGATTACCTTCTCCATCCCATTTAAACATAATAATAATAAAATGAATTCCCAGCAACATTTGGCTTCAAGTTCTGCCTCACTGGGACAAGCCAGGGCCAAACAATTCCAAAGTGAAACAAAGCCTACATCCATTAAAGTCACGAGAACATTCAGAAATTGACAGAAATTGCAACAGGGATAAAAGACACAGACCACAATTCCCTGTTTGTAGAATTGCAGCTTGGCCTGGCTGTTTTGTAAACCTGAGCTCAAAAAGCATCAGCCACATGCTGCAGTTCAGGATGATGGAAGAATTCAATAGGACTACTAGTGTCAGACTACAGATTTGGGAATAGCTTTAGGAAACAAATAGTTCTCTTCTATTTGTGAAGAAAGCATGTTCATGGAGAAAAATAATGTGCGCATGATCAGATCACTCAACAGCCAGTGGCAATTCCCATTATCATTATGACAGAGAACAGAGTTGCCACAGGAATTGTATATGAACATATCCATGATCAGTCCAGTTTGTGTGTTACGTTTCTCTATGAAAGCTTAGGCAGCTGGATGATGGGGACTCACTTGTAGAAGAAAAGTGAACCAGCCTTTACCTGCAACACTCATTAAAGCACTAAACATGCATAAATTCACATTCTGTGTTTGCTTAGTTTTAATCTGGAATAACTATCACTTTGGGCTGATGAGAATTAATCTTGACTGACTGACTGACTGACTGATTGAATGGATTGGTATGCTGCCCTACTGGTAAGTATCCTCGGGGCAGTTTACAAGAGTAAAACCAAAAGCAACTAGAAAATAACTGTAAGTAAGTAACAATACAAAGAACTCAAGCATAGAATATTAAGCACTAAAAGTATTTAAACCACTGAGGGGTCACCAGCATAATTCATTAAGTGGGCAATATGTCTGCTTAAAGTAGAATTCTTAATCTGATATTTTTGCTTCTGGGGTCACCACACAGGAGGCCCTTCCCCTGGTAGTACTACTGAGTGCATTATTGTGGGGAAGGCACCAAAGAGAACCTTAGCAATAGGTGTGACAAATACATATGTGACTTTATCCACAAGCATGCAGTGAAAGGATAGTGGAAATTACAACTATTAAAATATGCCTGTTTCTGGTTTCATTGTTATAATTTGTGATTTTAATGATTCGAATCATTTAAACAGCTCTCTCAAAACTGATTGAAATATTAAGAATCCTTGTTGGTTACTTTCTCTCACCTGGTGTCACCAGCTACAAATTGTTCTTCTAGTCTGTCCTCCATTAAATGTTTACCTGTTCCCATATTTTCTCACCACATTTTTTCCTGCATTCTATCCTACTGTGCTGTCTAATTGCACTGTGCCACTACAGCTGGCATGATTGTTCCTTCTGCTGACTCAGTGTAATTTCTTTCACTCCATCTCTTCCAATGACGTATTCTTAAATTGCTAGTGTTTATATAATTATGTTTTAGAATGTGCAAGCTGCCATGATTGTTTTGTCAGATAGGTGGGTTTTGGTTTTAGCAGCAAATGCACGGATAATGATGCTAGCACAGGCTGGCACTGAATGCGCTGGTGCTGTCTTACAAAAGCGGAAAGGGCAAGACAACATGTCATTTCAAATGTGGCAAGCAGTTCTTAGTTTTTTCAAAAAGAAAATCAGTGCTACTGCTGCAAAATCCCAAAACAATACAAAAAAAAATTGATGCTAGAGGTTGTTTCACTAGATTGAAAACCTGAGTTATCATCCAGAGATCTTCATGCAAGGATTGTATGTATACTGAAGACCCATGGAAGCATTCCTTCTTTAGAAATGTGGCACTGTCAGCAGTGGTAATCTTTTAGTGGGAAATGGGGAAGGGATGCTAGAACCAGTTACATGAAGCACTTATGAATGATACATGAATGAAGCATTGCTTCATTCTCTACCCCTGGTTGTTTATAGGTTTTTAAAATGACATTGTGACCCTCCAGTTTTGCTTCTATGTCTAAAGAGATCTTTCAGGAAGTTTTTTTCAGAAGAGTGAAAATGTGGTATTATTTCTCACAGTGAAAGAAAATGTTTTTTTTTTTTGCTTCTGTGTTTTTCCCCCCCCCCCCCCCAGCTATGCAATGGAAAAGCAGCAAAGCAAATGCTCTTCATTTGCTGGTATCTCAACTATGTGACATTAACAACAGAGAAACTCTTTCTCTTTCTTTTTTCAGAACTGATCAGAATCTCTGTCAGAGTTGATAGCATGGATCATCTGCTCACTGGATGATTGAAGAATCTGATACAGCAAGAGTACTTGCCATGCAACCTGCTTCCTCACACAGAGAGCCTAACACCGAAAGGCCCTGCCCAAGCCAGGTGATGTCTGGAGATAAAGATCAGAAGGAACTCAAGGTAGTCCAGGCTATGCTGAATCAGGCAGACTCAAGCCAGGAGCAAAGAGCCAGAGGCTACTGTTACTTCAAGGCATGGCAGAAGATCATCTTCCAAAGTGGAAATGGGTGGCTGGAGCACATGCAAAGTCAAAGACAGGCAAGGATCACCATCTTACACAGCGGTCAGAGAAGAATCCTCACAGTAAAGGCGAGTTCTATTATTTATTTCTAAAATCATGTGTGCACCACCTTACAGTCCATCTAACAGTTCCAAAATTGTGCTCGCACTGATGAGATGACTTGGTTGCAAGGGCTTTACAGGTCTGGTGTACCCCGATAGGCTTGTATGGACAGCTGACCATAATCAAGGGCTTGAAATGCAGTCTTTCCTCCAAGACCTGGTCTGCTTGGCCTCCCAAGGACCCAGAGAGTTGGTGGATCAAATAAGGCAGCCAGGTTTTTTTTTCCATACCTGGGTTCAGGAAATGTGTCCTGTAGCCATCCTGGCACCTGAACTATGCTGCTGGTGGCGGGGGATGTTATTGGAGCTGGAAGGTGAAGTGTAGAACAACTGAAGCCTTAAATAACTGCCTTTTCCAATGCCTTTGGACTGACGAGCTGTCTAGTTTATATTGGATGGATGGGGGATCAGGCTATTCTCCAAGAGTTTTGGATTGTTCATCATCTTGAGTAGTTTTATTGAAGTGACTCTACATTTTGTCTAGCTCTTACCCACTCCACCCCACCCCACAAAAAATAGAACTGATTTATTCATTGCTACAGCTCTTCACAAAAGACTGCAACAAATAGCACCTTGGTGACTATTTTCATACCAACCAGATGCTCATCTTAGCAAAGGAAGAATGCCAAAGGTAGATGGCAATTCATATAGGTAGTAAGTACAGCATCTACTTTTTATATGCTACATTTGGATGTCCTGTTAAATACATGACATTTTCCAACTTGCCACACCAGAAAATGCATGTAGGGAGGCACAGAAGGGTGAAAGTGTATCTAAGGGCAGGGTGAGAGGGCAGCGGGCATGTGATTCCCAGAAGCCGCCTTTCTGCAGATAAATAACCAAGAGGCTCCCATAATGCATGTGTGGACGGCAAGCACTCCCCGCTTTCTCTGTTGCTTCCTCCATGCTTTTCTCTGAGTGCTCAGAGCACATCATATGCGTTATCTCAGTTAACGCACTGTAGCCTTGAAAACCAGGCCAATGCTCTACTTGTTAACAAGCACATGAAAAACAGGGGTTGAGGTACAAAGGCTGGTTCTAGGCCACCCAGAAAGTTCATAGGTGGTCTGAGAATTGAACTAAGAATTTCTGGCAGGGACCTTGTGCTCTTAACCACTATGCTGCACCAGCACAAACTTGACTAGTTTGCTTGTAGACGAAGAGACACAAAGAATGAAAGCATACGTAGGTGATGCTTATCGTACACTCTCTCTGTCTGGCACCATGAGAAAGACTGGTACGAATTCTTTTAGTCCTGAATTAAGAACAGAATATGCTGGAAGGAGAGATAGGTCATTGGCAGAGCACATGTTTTGCATGCATGAAATGCCAGGTTCAGTCCTGGCATCTCCTGTAAAGAAAAGGAGGGAAGCAAGAGAAGGATCTGGGAGCAACAGGTGATTGAAAATTCTCCTTCTCAGTTCCTAGAGGGCAGCTGCCATTCAGAGTAAGCAATGCTGGTTAGACAGGTAAATGGTCTGATTGGAATAAAGCAGCTCCTTGTGTTCCCTGTGGCTATTTAAGGGGTGGCTCTGGAAAATGGTTAACGGTCTCACTCTGCCCAGCTGCAGGGGCATGCACTAATAGACCACTCTCTTCAGGTGATTCCAAGGGTTTCAGAATGGCGTTTTCAAGCACCTGGTTCACAGGCATTATCCTTTGCTAGCAAAAGCAGTCCTCGCAAGAGCACTTTGTACCCCATAGCCTAGAACTTCTCGCCTGCCTCTTAAGGCAGAGCGCTGTGCAGTCATGTTACCAACCTCTGCAAGAAGCAGCAGGCTTCCTCTCACC